>NC_138319.1:28170000-28207500 GCF_965601325.2 Salmo salar | reverse complement strand
AACCCAACTAAACAGGGCTGTAGTGGACCGTAGACCCAACTAAACAGGGCTGTAGTGGACCGTAGACCCAACTAAACAGGGCTGTAGTGGACCGTAAACCCAACTAAACAGGGATGTAGTGGACCGTAAACCCAACTAAACAGGGCTGTAGTGGACCGTAAACCCAACTAAACAGGGCTGTAGTGGACCGTAGACCCAACTAAACAGGGATGTAGTGGACCGTAGACCCAACTAAACAGGGCTGTAGTGGACCGTAGACCCAACTAAACAGGGCTGTAGTGGACCGTAAACCCAACTAAACAGGGCTGTAGTGGACCGTAAACCCAACTAAACAGGGCTGTAGTGGACCGTAGACCCAACTAAACAGGGATGTAGTGGACCGTAGACCCAACTAAACAGGGCTGTAGTGGACCGTAGACCCAACTAAACAGGGCTGTAGTGGACCGTAGACCCAACTAAACAGGGATGTAGTGGACCGTAGACCCAACTAAACAGGGCTGTAGTGGACCGTAGACCCAACTAAACAGGGCTGTAGTGGACCGTAAACCCAACTAAACAGAGCTGTAGTGGACCGTAGACCCAACTAAACAGGGCTGTAGTGGACCGTAGACCCAACTAAACAGGGATGTAGTGGACCGTAGACCCAACTAAACAGGGCTGTAGTGGACCGTAGACCCAACTAAACAGGGCTGTAGTGGACCGTAGACCCAACTAAACAGGGCTGTAGTGGACCGTAGACCCAACTAAACAGGGCTGTAGTGGACCGTAGACCCAACTAAACAGGGCTGTAGTGGACCGTAAACCCAACTAAACAGGGATGTAGTGGACCGTAGACCCAACTAAACAGGAATGTAGTGGACCGTAGACCCAACTAAACAGGGCTGTAGTGGACGGTAGACCCAACTAAACAGGGCTGTAGTGGACCGTAGTCCCAACTAAACAGGGCTGTAGTGGACCGTAAACCCAACTAAACAGGGCTGTAGTGGACCGTAGACCCAACTAAACAGGGCTGTAGTGGACCGTAAACCCAACTAAACAGGGCTGTAGTGGACCGTAAACCCAACTAAACAGGGCTGTAGTGGACCGTAAACCCAACTAAACAGGGCTGTAGTGGACCGTAAACCCAACTAAACAGGGCTGTAGTGGACCGTAAACCCAACTAAACAGGGCTGTAGTGGACCGTAAACCCAACTAAACAGGGCTGTAGTGGACCGTAGACCCAACTAAGCAGTGGTTATGCAACTTTTAATTTGCTGAATAAAATAGCATTGTTAATATTAGCATTAACGTTACTCTGAGTCCATCATCTCGAACGCCGTTCACCTCCACACTCCTGAGTTGTTAATAGAAGTCTGTGGGTTAGGCTTGTGAAACCTGCCGTAATTATGAAATCACACTCACTTTCAAATTCAAACCAGCTTTATTGGCATGTAAAAAGCGGGATAAAACGTTGCTGAGTCAATACATAGTAAGCAGTAATGACAAATATTAACAGTCGAAGAAGCTAACAGAACCAGACGACAAACACATATCTACTGTATTATCTACTATCTTATGTACTATAGTATCTACTATATTATCTACTTTGTCTACTATATTATGTACTATAGTAGCTACTATATTATCTACTATATTATGTACTATAGTATCTACTTTATTATCTACTATACTATCTTATCTATTATATTATGTACTATAGTATCTACTATACTATCTACTTTATTGTCTACTATATTATGTACTATAGTAGCTACTATATTATCTACTTTATTATCTACTATAGTATCTACTATATTATCTACCATATTATCTACTATATTATGTACTATAGTAGCTACTTTATTATCTACTATGTTATCTACGATATTATGTACTATAGTAGCTACTTTATTATCTACTATATAGCTACTTTATTATCTACTATGTTATCTACTATATTATGTACTATAGTAACTACTTTATTATCTACAAATATTATGTACTATAGTATCTACTATATTATCTACTTTATTAGCTACTATATTATGTACTATAGTAGCTACTATATTATGTACTATAGTAGCTACTTTATTATGTACTATATTATGTACTCTATTATCTACTTTATTGTCTACTATATTTTGTACTATAGTAGCTACTTTATTATCTACTAAATTATGTACTATAGTATCTACTTTATTATCTACAATAGTATCTACTATATTACCTACTATATTATGTACTATAGTATCTACCATATTATCTACTATAGTATCTACTATAGTATCTACTATATGCCCTGATGGGGCATTTCATGTTCTCTTCCCTATACTGTAACTCAGTTAATAATGCCTGGTTTAATCTGACAGCTGTGATTTCAAATAAGAGACGAGGGAGAAAGAAAGAGTGGAGAGGAATATATTTGAAAGAGATGAGGGGCGATAGGGAACGAGAACATTGCCTCGTCTCTCCTCACCTCTCCTCTCGTCTCTCCTCTCTTCTCTTTTCGTCTCCTCTCCTCTCTTCTCCTCTCCCCGCTTCTCTTCCCTTCTCAAATCCTCTGTAAGAGGCTGTACAGACAGACTTATCTTCTTCTCTCTGGGATATATATATATATGTTTAAACAAACATTTATAATTGCACAAAATGTTACTTCAAATGATATTATTATGAAATGCTTAACACACTGTATCAAATCCCCTTGTGTATCAAATCTTCAATCAGTGCTTCTGTACGAAGCATGGAAACAGGGTCAGAGAACCCATCAATAATCCTTATATCAACAAAATGCACAGAATATCCTGCTCTTTAGGCAACAAAACATAATCAGAAACCTAATCAAATAATATGTTCTCTGCCAAAAAACAGTGTCTCTCTGAAATATTCCTGCATAGCTTAAACACACTATTAATGTAGCTAATAGTGAATAAAAGAACAAGCTTGCCCTATTTTTGTAGCTTGGTGTAATTTGTTGTTGTGACATAGCTAATGTGTTTTTTAATTAAATCCTCTCAGGTGCTGGTGTGCTGATTCCCCATCTCTGACTGTAAGGTCTACACCTAGCATGCTAATCATTCATTCAAACCCAAAACAAATTGTTATTTTTGTCATTGCTAGCATGCTACTTCTCCATTCAAATCTAATACAAACAGACTAAGGCTTGTTTCGTTGCTGGCATACTAATTCTCCATTCAAGCCCAATACAAACAGGCTAATGCGCTAATGCTTGCCTTGTTGCTAGCATGTCTCGAAAACCTAATGCTAACATGCTAATCCTTCACTTCAGGTTTAGTCTTGGAAATCCCAGACAAAGGGCAGTAACAGCACTGGGATTAATGACGGATTCTCTTGGTAACCTCAAGAAAAGAAAAAAAAAGGAAAACTATCCAGGGAGGGTCCTCTTCAGACAGACAACTCCCAACAAATCACGAGGCAGACATGCCAGAACGTCCCGATTCGAAAACAAAGTTTGCAGGCAAAACCTTTGCAGTGGTTTTAGTGAAGGTAGTTGATGCAAACTAGCCCCTTGCAAAATGCCCTCATTAAAAAAAAACTCCCTGAACTCCATCTTGCTAGCTACCATTTTGTGTCTGGGGGATGTTTACGGTAGGGCAACAAGCGGATAAGGCAGTGACTACGGCCATCCAGGACCTCTATAACAGGCGGTGTCAAACGAAGGCCCTAAAAATTGTCAAAGACTCCAGCAACCCTAGTCAAATTTTTCTTAAAACTGCATTGTTGGTTAAGGGCTTGTAAGTAAGCATTTCACTGTAAGGTCTACACCTGTTGTTTTCAGCGCATGTGACAAATAAAATTTCATTTGATTAGATTTGTAAGAAAGCCGAATGGCCCTTTCCTCTATGCCAAACTGATGTTGTATACAAACAGGCATGTTAAGCTTGAACATTGGTACATTGTGGGAGGCAACGCGTCTGTCTAGAGAGACTACTTCAGGTTGAAGTTGCTCATCGCCACAGATCTAGGATCAGCTTACCCTGCAACAATGTTCCTGACCTGAGCCATCAGAAAAATCATTTTGTGCTCAAAGTACATTTTTTCACCATCATTGATCGAATCAACAATTCATTTACAAATGATTCCACTGGTTACTGTGTGTGTGAGTGAGTGAGTGAGTGAGTGAGTGAGTGAGTGAGTGAGTGAGTGAGTGAGTGAGTGAGTGAGTGAGTGAGTGAGTGAGTGAGTGAGTGAGTGAGTGAGTGAGACTGTGATTATAGTAAGATTCCTGGGGACTTTATCTTCACCTCTAACAGATCTGTCAGATTTCTGATCATTCACATTGATAAGAACAAAACCACCTACTGCACAGCTTGAAAGGACTACTCCAGAGAGACCTCCATCTTACCATGACGTATCTCCTTCTTACTCCTAACGTACATTATGTCTTGGGAACACAAAGCCTTTCTCTCTCTATCCATTGTAGTGAGCTACGAGGGTCAGTCTTGGTTTGGGAGTGGCAGTGGGCATTGTTTGGAGAGGGGGCGTGGTTTGGACCAGGGGAGGGATTTTGGGAGGTGATGGTGGCAGGTCATCCGCTACCGCTAAGGAACTGTTGGCAGAGTCAGTCGGAGTGGGAGGGCCTACTGACGCCAAAACAACCGGCACGTCGTGTCCGTTTCCATTGCGAACGGTCCCGAGAGTTTTGGTCGCCGGTGATGACGCCTTCAAACTGGAGCTTCGGTCAGGAGAAGAACATCTTAGCAAAGCCTTGAAACACCTGTAGAACTACACACACACACACACACACACACACACACACACACACACACACACACACACACACACACACACACACACACACACACACACACACACACACAATGCAGTCAGCTGTGTTTCAGCCACTAAACAGTCTTCACATCCTTATCTGCAATTATTCAGCCTTTATCAACCTGTCATAAGAACTCTGTGTGTGTTGTTGTCTGGTCAGATTATTCTAGATCTCAAAGGGCCATCAGTCAAATGTAATATGATTGGGTCCCATAAATCAGGGCCTGTCTTATGCCTGCTCACATCATCACTGCCCCACTCTCTCTCTCTGTCTATATTCGTTTTCATTGGAGATTTCATTGTGCAACACTATACAGAGGGAGAGATGGAGAGAGATGGAGAGGGGGAGAGGGAAAGAGAGAGAGAGAGAGAGGGAGAGGGAAAGAGAGAGAGAGATGGGGAGAGAGAGAGAGAGAGGGGGAGAGGGAAAGAGAGAGAGATGGAGAGAGAGAGGGAGAGACAGAGAGATAGAGAGAGAGAGGGAGAGACAGGGGGAGAGTGAAAGAGAGAGAGAGAGAGAGAGAGAGAGAGGGAGAGACAGGGGGAGACAGGGGGAGAGTGAAAGAGAGAGAGAGAGAGATGGAGAGAGAGGTGAGAGAGAGAGGGAGAGAGAGAAACACATGCACACCAACATCACATGAACACAGAAATGCACACAAGTAATCACGCATGCACACATTGATTACTGCATTGAGAACTGATCTGAGGATCAAATCAAAGAGTCAGAGGACATCACAGAGTGTGTTTGGATCGGTGCAAATCGTTATATTATGCTAATGTTAGGTATCAAGGGACGGGACAATTTTCAAATCAAATTCAATCTAGCATTATTGCATCATCCAAGTACACACCCACACCTTTCTCTCTCTCTCAACCCCCTCACCCACACATGCACGGCCACGCAAAGACACATACATAGTACATACACTAACACGCACAACACACCAGCAGGGTGTATAAGACCTGAATAAACATAGTGTACTTAGTATACTTTCCGGTTCCACACGTATACTTGTAGTCTACTACATTTTACCCAGAACAAATCAGACCTCAGCGCTGAGACAACGTTATATGGTGGTTGTGTTGGGATGTAGTATCTGCTGATGAACAATCTGCGTCTCTACATTGTTATGAATGGGTGCGTGCGATAGTTTCAAAACACAGGCACAGGTTGCAGGTTATTTTACACACACGCTCTCTGTGGCAGTCCGTGCAGCCTTTTAAGTCTTCAGCTCCTCTCAACTAACTGTCACCATGGATACAGCTGGGAGGAACTGAAGACTGACAACGCCACACAGGAGTTCAGGGTGTGTGTGTGTGTGTGTGTGTGTGTGTGTGTGTGTGTGTGTGTGTGTGTGTGTGTGTGTGTGTGTGTGTGTGTGTGTGTGTGTGTGTGTGTACCTGTCTGTTCATGTAGATGTATATAACAGGGTTGATGACTGTAGATGTCTTGGCCAGCAGCGAGGGGACTATGGTGACCTCAGGGGTCAAAAGGTTGTGAGGGCCAAAGGTCGCCAGCAGGGCCGCTACACCGTACGGCAGCCAACACAACAGGTAACACGCTACCATGGTTACCACCATCACCAGCACACGTTGCTCACGACGACGGGTTACCGCCGTGCTCACATTGCTCACCTGGAGGGAAGACACACACACACACACACACACACACACACACACACACACACACACACACACACACACCCCCGTCTTATATTGTATAGACTTTAACTAGCTTGTTAACATACTCTCATTTTACATAGAAAAACAAGCTAGTTAAAGTCTATACATTAATGAGCCTCAGAAGTCTCCCTAACAACCGCAATCCCCAGGAATCCTCAAATTACTTCATCCTGTACTCTCCTTAAGGAAAGCTGTGCGTGCATCCAAGAAAGTGAGTTTTGGGGTTGATGATCGACGACAATTAATGATCTTTAGTTACTCTGTTACATCTGTAGCTGTATTATATAGCACTGTTGCTATTCTGCAGTTTAAATATATTTCAGATACTCCATGTGTATGTTGTTTATATTGAGTGCCCAAGTATTCATACAGAAGATAGTATTATTTAGAGATGGTTATTGCATAGCGATTTGGGTCGGGATCATCAACTAGATTAAGCCACGGGCCAATTATTTCTTAAGCAGATGGTCAGGGGGCCGGAACTCTACAAATAATTGGCATATTGCATATTGACAGCAAGAAGCCCAAACAGATATACTATTTGACTAAAACATAATCATTTCAAACCTTGCTTACATTGGTATAAGATCACATATCTCTCTATTATGCGTGGGAATACTTTGGAACAGATTTCCTAAATTAAAATCACCTGGAGCTGATTTGCTGGTGTTTTTAAAGCATTTTATGTCCAACAATAAAATGTATATAAAAAATAAAAAATCGAATACTTTTTTGCTCAGAAAACTTGGGGGCCAAATATAATCACCTGCATGCCAAATTTTCCGCCAGTTGGGGAACCCTGCTAATGTATGCGCATGCTGGACTTTCATAGTTCAAATGCTAGAACCTGCTATAAGTCTCAGAGTCGGTCCTCGAAGCTCGTGCAGGCGCAGAATAATTCATGACTGCGGCACCAGATAAGATGTCCATCAGCCTGGAGAGAGGGGGCCGTAAATCTTGCCTGTCTAATTAATTAGTTAAATTCAATTAAATTCAAAGGGCTTTATTGGCATGGGAAACATACAGTACCAGTCAAAAGTTTGGAAACACCTACTCATTCAAGGTTTTTTCTTTATTTGTACTATTTTCTACATTGTAGAATAATAGTGAAGACACACTATGAAATAACACATATGGAATTATGTCGTAACCAAATAAATAAATAAAACCAAATTCTTCAAAGTAGCCACCCGTTGCCTTGATGACAGCTTTGCACACTTGGCATTCTCTCAACCAGCTTCACCTGGAATGCTTTTCCAACAGTCTTGAAGGATTTCCCACATACGCTGAGCTCTTATTGGTTGCTTTTCCTTCACTCTGTGGTCCAACTCATCCCAAACCATCTCAATTGGGTTGAGGTCAGGTGATTGTGGAGGCCAGGTTTGCTAGGGATGGGGGAAAAGTGTGACACCAATCAGGCCCCTAAGGACTGGAATTGCCCAGGCCTGGTGTAAGGGCTATTTGACCAAGAAGGAGAGTGATGAAATGCTTCATCAGATGACCTGGCCTCCACAATCACCTGACCTCAACCCAATTGAGATGGTTTGGGATGAGTTGGACCACAGAGTGAAGGTCAGAGAGAAGGTCTGCCTTACACAGCCTGGATGTGTGTTGGGTCATTGCCCTGTTGAAAAACAAATGATAGTCCCACCAAACGCAAACCAGATGGGACCAGCAAAGCACCCCCACACAATCACACCTCCTCCTCCATGCTTCACGGTGGGAACCACACATGTGGAGATTAACTGTCTCACCTACTCTGCGCCTCACAAAGACACAGCAGTTGGAACCAAAAATCTCAATGATTGTGTTTCATGGCCCAAGCAAGTCTCTTCTTCTTATTGGTGTCCTTTAGTAGTGGTTTCTTTGCAGCAATTCGACCATGAAGGCCTGATTCATGCATTCTCCTCTGAACAGTTGATGTTGAGATGTGTCTGTTACTTGAACTTTGTGAAGCATTTATTTGGGCTGCAATCTGAGGTACAGTTAACTCTAATGAACTTATCCTCAGCAACAGAGGGAGCTCTGGGTCTTCCTTTCCTGTGGCGGTCCTCTTGAGAGACTGTTTCATTGATGGTTGTTGCGACTGCACTTGAAGAAACTTTCAAAGTTCTTGAAATTTTCTGAATTGACTGACCTTCATGTCTTAAGGTAATGATGGACTGTCATTTCTCTTTGCTTATTTGAGCTGTTCCTACCATAATATGGACTTGGTCTTTTACCAAATAGGGCTATCTTCTGTATACCAACCATACCTTATCACAACACAACTGATTGGCTCAAACTCATTAAGAAGGAAAGAAATTCTACAAATAAACTTTTAACAAGGCACACCTGTTAATTGAAATGCATTCCATGTGACTACCTCATGAAGCTGGTTGAGAGATTGCCAAGAGTGTGCGAAGCTGTCATCAAGGCAAAGGGTGGCTACTTTGAAGAATCTAAAATCTAAAATATATTTTGATTTGTTTAACACGTTTTTGGTTACTACATGATTCCATATGTGTTATTTCAAAATGTTGATGTCTTCACTATTATTCTACAATGTAGAAAATAGTACAAATAAAGAAAAACCCTGGAATGAGTAGGTGTGTCCAAATATTTGAATGGTACTGTATATTTACATTGCCAAAGCAAGTGAAATGGATAAACAAAATTTAAATAAGCAATAAAAAGTGAACAGTAAATATTACACTCACACAAGTTCCAAAATAATAGAGACATTTCAAATGTCATATTATGCCTATATACAGTGTTGTAATGATATGCAAATAGTTTAAGTACAAAAGGGAAAATAAATAAACATAAATATGGGTTGTATTTAAAATGGTGTTTGTTCTTCACTGGTTGTCCTTTTCTTGTGGCAAAAGGTCACAAATCTTGCTGCTGTGATTACACACTGTGGTATTTCACTGTCACGTCCTGACCAATAAAGGGGTTATTTGTTATTGTAGTTTGGTCAGTACGTGGCGAGGGGTGTTTGTTTTATGTGTTCCGGGGTTCTTTGGTCTATGTTAGTGTATTTCTATGTTCAGTCTAGTCTATCTATTTCTATGTTTAGTTCATTGGATTGACCTTCAATTGGAGGCAGCTGTTCCTCGTTGCCTCTGATTGAAGGTCCTATGTATAGGGGTGTTTTGTAATGGGATTTGTGGGTAGTTGTTTCCTGTTTTGTGTCTGTGCACCTGACAGGACTGTTTAGTGTCATTCGTTGTTTTGTATACGTGATTTGTTTGTTTTTCCTTCTTTTGATTTAATAAAGAAGATGAGTATACAGGTTCCCGCTGCACATTGGTCCAATCCTTACGACGCCTGTTACATTCACCCAATATATATGGGAGTTTATCAAAATGTGATTTGTTTTGGAATTCTTTGTGGGTCTGTGTAATCTGAGGAAAATATTGGTCTCTAAAATGGTCATACATTTGTCAGGAGGGAGTTCTCTCTCGTTCTCACACGTTTATGTTTATATGATATGTGAATAATCCTTTTCATTCCTATGTAGATATTTCTATGGTTTAGTTTCCAAATCTGTATATTTGTTTTTACCTTTCAAAATATGGAGGACCAAACGTGCCGTAATTAAATGAATAAATAAATGGTCATATAAATAATTTAACTTTAATTCATTTTTATATATATATATATATATATATATATATATATATATATATATATATATATATATATATATATATGAATTTATATGAGTAGGCTGATACCTATGGATCTTGAGTCCATGATTTTGGGTAAAGCTGTACATTGCAATATGAATGTTCAATGTGTATATTTTGACTTTTTCAAGTCGGACACCATTTTAAACGATCACTAGACCAGAAATAGTCAGAAGTTTACATTTTTTTCCCTACTTCCTCATTACGCAGAGGCTAGCTAAGGATCATATCACCTCTACCTTACCTGACACACTTGACCCACTTAAATTTGCATACCGCCCCAATAGATACACAGACGATGCCATCGCACTGCACACCTCCCTATCCCATCTGGACAGAGGAATACCTATGTAAGAATGCTGTTCATTGACTATAGCTCAGCCTTCAACACCATAGTACCCTCCAAAATCATCATTAAGCTTGGGGCCCTGGGCCTGTGCAACTGAGTCCTGGACTTCCTGACGGGCTGCCCCCAGGTGGTGAAGGAAGGAAACAACACCTCCACTTCGCTGATCGTCAACACAGGGACCCCACAAGGGTGCGTGCTCAGCCCTCTCCTGTACTCCCTGTTCACCCATGACTGCGTGCCCATGCATACTTCCAACTCAATCATCAAGTTTGCAGACAACACAACAGTTGTAGGCCTGATTACCAACAAGGATGAGACAGCCTACAGCGAGGAGGTGAGGCCCCTGGCGAAGTGGTGCCAGGAAAATAACCTCTCCCTAAACGTCAACAAAATGAAGGAGCTGATCATGGACTTCAGGAAACAGCAGAGAGAGCAAGTGAAAAGCTTCAAGTTCCTGCGCGTACACATCACCGACAATCTGAAATGGTCCACCCACACAGACAGTGTGGTGAAGAAGTTGCAACAGCGCCTCAGGAGGCTGAAGAAATTTGGCTTTGCCCCTAAGACCCACACAAACCTTTACAGGTGCACAATTGAGAGCATCCTGTTGGGCTGTATCACTGCCTGGTACGGCAACTCCACTGCTCGTAAACACAGGGCTCTCCAGAGGGTGGTTCGGACTGCCCAACGCATCACCGGGGGCACACTGCCTGCCCTCCAGGACACCTACAACACCCGATGTCACCGGAAGTCCAAAAATCAACCACCCTAGCCACGGCCTATTCACCCAGCTACTATCCAGAAGGCGAGGTCAGTACAGGTGCATCAAAGTTGGGACCGAGAGACTGAAAAACAGCTTCTATCTCAAGGCCATCAGACTGTTAAATAGCCATCACTAGCAGGCTACCACCCGGTTACTCAACATGAAGTGCCTGCGGCACTCCAGGACCAGGGTTCCATGCCCTAGAGACAGAACTAAATATTGTATGTGAATTTCCATATATCAATGACACTAACAAAACGGTTGAATTGTTCAGCAACATGTGTAGTAAATGCTAACACAGCTTTGGTGATGAAAAGTACATAATGCATTTATTGTCATCTCCCTATCAGGCGGCTGGCTGCATGCTGTGACATGGGCCTGGATGGTGCCACATCTTCAAGCTGCCAGACTGAGGACTGTGGCCTCCAGTTGTACTGGACGCAAGGGTCTTACCTGGAAACAGGATGCACCTGAGCTCTATTCTGAGTCTTATAGCAAAGGGTCTAGAGATCCTTGAGATGTTTCTACAACTTGATTGGAGCCCACTTGTGGTAAATTCAATTGATTGGACATAATTTAGAAAGGCATACACCTGTCTATATAAGGTCGCACAGTTGACAGTGCATGTCAGAGCAAAAACCAAGCCATGAGGTCGAAGGAATTGTTTGTAGAGCTCCGAGACAGGATCGTGTCGAGGCACAGATCTGGGGAAGGGTACCAAAAAATGTCTGTAGCATTGAAAGTCCCCAAGAACACAATGGCCTCCATCATTCTTAAACGGAAGAAGCTTGGAACCACCAAGACCCTTCCTAGAGCTGGCCGCCCAATCAAACTGAGCAATCGGGGGAGAAGTGCCTTGATCAGTGAGGTGACCAAGAACACGATGGTCACTCTGACAGAGCTCTAGAGTTCATCTTTGGAGATGGGAAAACCTTCCAGAAGGACAACCATCTCTGCAGTACAGAAACCTGGCACCATCCCTACGGTGAAGCATGGTGGTGGCAGCATCATGCTGTGGGGATGTTTTCAGTGGCAGGGACTGGGAGACTAGTCAGGATCGACGGAAAGATGAACGGAGCAAAGTACAGAGAGATCCTTGATGAAAATCTGCTCCAGAGTGCTCAGGACCTCAGACTGGGGCGAAGGTTCACCTTCCAACAGGACAACGACCCTAAGCACACCGCCAAGACAACACAGGAGTGGCTTCTGGACAAGTCTCTGAATGTCCTTGAGAGGCCCAACCAGAGCCCGGACTTGAACCCGATCGAACATCTCTGGAGAGACCTGAAAATAGCTGTGCAGCAACGCTCCCCATCCAACCTGATAGAGCTTGAGAGGATCTGCAGAGAAGAATGAGATAAACTCCCCAAATACAGGTGTGCCAAGCTTGTAGCATCATAACCAAGAAGACTCAAGGCTGTAATCGCTGCCAAAGGTGCTTCAACAAAGTACTGAGTAAAGGGTCTGAATACTTATGTAAATGTGATATTTTGTTTTTTTCAATTTTATAAATGTGCAAAAATGTATAAAGACCTGTTTTTGCTTTGTCTTTATGGGGTATTGTTTGTAGATTGTTGAGGGGAAAACAACTATTTAATCCATTTTAGAATAAGGCTGTAACGTAGCAAAACATTTAAAAAGTCAAGAGGTCTGAATACTTCCGAATGCACTGTATATTTTAGAGCATCACGTCTCATCTCACTACGTTAACAATTGCTAAGGCGAACAGTAAATTCCACTATTGTGGCTAACCCATATTGTGGCTAGCTTCAGAAAGGTGACTTATTCCATCATGACAACATGCTTGTCCTTATTTGACTGTAGTTAGCTAGCTGCTAGCTTATTAATTAGCTACTTATCCACTCTATTGCTTAATAAGTGATCTAGTTAACGTGAGCTAGCCAACATGCATTGCTTCTGACATGCCGCGATCCTGCTTGCTTTACATCTGATAGATATTTAGCTACCTAGATAATAATGGTTTATGATAATTTCAGTTTAGTTCATTATCTAGCTAGCAAACTAAGTGTGAAATTGAGTCTGGCTGTAAAACGCAGCTAGCCAACTTGACGTTATCAGTTGTAGCCAAGCTAGCTAGCCAACTTGACTTTATCAGTTGTAGCCAAGCTAGCTAGCTTGATACTTGGTAGAGAAGTGTGTGTCAAAATAGTAGTGGGGTGAGGATTTGACACGTACATGGAGAGTATATGTTCAGCAGTTGGTGGTGCTACTGTTACACAACCCCCAGGCACTTAGATCTAAACTCACCGCTCTAAACTGTAAACTGAGTGAAGGGTCAGAATAGGTCAGAGGTCGGGGGTTAGTTACCTGTTTGATAGCGCTGAGCAGCTTGCCGTAGCTGTACATTATGACAGAGAAAGGCAGTAACAGACAGAAGGTGAACAGACAGACGATGTAGGAGATGTTGTTGGGTGTCTGGGTCCTCCAGTCCACTGAACAGGTCGTTCCTAGTACACAGTGCAACAATACACACTGTCAATATGAATACTGTTACTATGAATACTGTTGCTGTTACTATGAATACTGTTACTGTTACTATAAATACTGTTACTATGAATAATGTTACTACGAGTACTGTTTCTATGAGTACTGTTACTGTTACTATAAATACTGTTACTATGAATAATGTTACTATGAATACTGTTACTATGAATACTGTTACTGTTACTATAAATACTGTTACTATGAATAATGTTACTATGAGTACTGTTACTATGAATACTGTTACTGTTACTATAAATACTGTTACTATGAATAATGTTACTATGAATACTGTTACTATGAATACTGTTACTATAAATACTGTTACTATGAATAATGTTACTATGAGTACTGTTACTATGAATAATGTTACTATGAGTACTGTTACTATGAGTACTGTTACTATGAATAATGTTACTATGAGTACTGTTACTATGAATACTGTTACTGTGAACACTGTTACTATGAATACTGTTACTATGAATATTGTTTCTGTTACAATGAATACTGTTACTATGAATACTGTTACTATTACTATGAATACTGTTTCTGTTACTATGAATACTGTTTCTGTTACTATGAATACTGTTACTATTACTATGAATACTGTTGCTATGAATACTGTTACTGTTGCTATGAATACTGTTACTGTTGCTATGAATACTGTTACTGCTACTATGGATACTGTTACTGCTACTATGGATACTGTTACTATGAGACTGTAACTATAAATACTGTTACTATGAGACTGTAACTATAAATACTGTTACTGTTACTATGACGACTGCTACTATGAATACTGTTACTATGAATACTTTTACTAGGTAATAAATACTGTAGTTCCATATGCCAACAGATTTTCTTTGAATGGAAGACTTCTTATTGCACCTTCACTCACTCACACACACACACACGCACACACGCACACTTGCAAGCACGCACACACGCACACACCTGGTCCCTCGGGGCCATAGCTGCTCCAGCCCAGCAGCGGGGGCAGTGTCCAGGCCAGGGCGTAGACCCAGGAGAAACACACTCCAGCCACCGCTGTACCGAAGTCAGTACCATCCGCCTGCATCCGACACAGCATGGTACAGCAACGCTCATAGGACAGCACTGCCAGGGAGATCAGAGACACGATACCTGGAAAACACGCACAAGTGTCTGGAGAGTAAGAGGGAGATTTAAACCCCAAAGTTAATTATTTGTATGTTTAATCACTTTAGGCTACTATTGAAGTTCATTGAGAAAATCTGACTCAAGATCCCGACAAAAGTTCTGATGCAGCTCTGCTGAACATTAAACATTAGACCTGGCAGTGGCGATTTTAGCATGTAAATCTTGGTGGGGCAACAACAACAAATAATGTGTAGATGCATGCCAGAAAAGCCACAACACAACAATACATTAACTGCCCACAAACTGTCAGGGCCTACATAAAGCTGTCCCAACAGCAGAGTCCCAACAGCAGTCCCAATATCTTACCACTGCTACAGCTGGCTACAGCGGAGCCTTGTCTGGCAGCGAAACAGTTAATTCAGCCTCATTTACTGCCCTTTAAAAAAACATGGCTGAATTGCTTAAACAAATGTGGTTTCTACTGACATTTGAGATGTACAAACTACGGCATAAGGAGATGACGAGTGGATAAAAGGCCATCCGTTATTTTGATTAAGACATTAATGAACGAGCTAGGATGGACGTAGTCAATATAACTATTTGTTCAGCACTTTTGAAATGTACAGCGACAGAATTCAGAACATGGGCCGTTCTTACAGTATTCTCCCTGTACACCAAGTCAGAACCGTAGGATAAATCAAGGGGGAAAATAAGCAGACAATGAAAGCTCTTACAATATTTAATGATTACATTTCTCTAAAACAGGCTATAGTCAGCACCACCAAGTCAGAACAGTAGGCAAAATTAAGAGGGGGAAAGGGACCAAATTATTAGGGTGAGGCACAAGGGCTACTAACAACTTACTATTTATTTAACCTTTATTTAACTAGGCAAGTCAGTTAAGAACATATTCTTATTTACAATGATGGTCTACACCGGCCAAACCTGGACAACGCTGAGCCAATTGTGTGCCGTCCTATGGGACTCCCAATCACAGCTGGTTGTGAAACAGCCTGGATTCGAACCAGGGTGTCCGTAGCAACGCCTCAAGCACTGAGATACAATGCCTCAGACCACTGCGCCACTCGGGAGCCCACAACATAACATACACTTGGTATTAATTTCTTAGCTACAGTATACATATCTCCCTGGCATATCACATTATTTTGCAGCAGCATACAAGAAATTTTTGACTCACCTTGTTGTGGTGTGCTCACTTGAACAGGAAAGTGGCGTGGCGGTCTTTTGTGGGCAAATTGTCATCAAACTTTGTTATAAAAGTCTGGCATTCTCTGGATTTATGGCGCATTCAAAACAACTGGGAACTCGTAAAAAAACAAGGTAGAATCATGATGACGTCAGTGATCTTCAGGTCGAGCTCCAGAGAGAGGCCTAGTTCCCGACTTGCAATTCCGAGTTGGATGACCTTTCAAAATGTATTTTCCCAGTCGGAGCTCGTTTTTTTCCCGAGTTCCCAGTTGTCTTGAACACACTGAAGTCAGATTTGCAAGTCCTGAGTTTCCAATTGTTTTGAGCGCGGCAGAAGTCATGCTGGATTGACAGCATGGCCAACGTTGAATGTTTATAATTTTAAGCTTGGAAAAGAGACCCTTAAACCCAGACTCGGGACCACACATCCACCCCACTGAATAGTAGGCTAGTGATTGCTTTGCAACGCTTGCAGTTAGCCACTGATTCCTTCCAAACCACTCATTGTTGAATTTGCGATTTCCAACTTGTTGTTTAATGTTTATGTCCGATGGACGATGAGCCGTTTTATCTATAATTTCTCTTCATTATTTCTCTTCATATGACAAGGATTAAAAAGGATTTGCCAGCAGATTGTCGACTTGATTCATGATGATGACTGCTAGCTTACAAACTAAGATTTTTAAAGTATGATGTTGACATGATCAGTCCAATCAAAGCTACTGTAGATATAACGTGGTTTGACGTCATTTTATCTGTGGCCAATGACCTTGAGCTTTCTTTGATAGGCACTTCTAATGTAACTCTATAGCAGCTCCCAAGGGGCTTGAATTTGCGAGGTTTACCCTTACATTTGGCAGTGACTTAGTGTCCCCAAAAGTGACAGAACAGTGAGCCAATCACAGCGCAACTAGAGAACATTACCAACCCCTACGCTCCCGTATTTCCACCCCACCACCACAGAAAGCACTGAGCTACGCTGAAACACTTGCATTTTGGAGCTGACAAAAAAAAGACGAAGTTTGTATGCGGCTTTATTAACTCCATTGAATTACATTGTTTGCAAACTGATATGTGACACATTAATGCCAAAATAGCATGCATTGTTTGCAAAACAGGCAACGCTCCCCGTCACCACTGAGACCTGGCCAGGTCAAACACATTTAGTGAATACTTTCAGCTGAGCTGTGTTTGTTGGCAAAAGGAAATTATTTCAGTTGGTTAAGGTTAGGGTTTGGGGTTGTAGTAGGCTAAGTTTAGTCGATAAATATGACACACACACCCACACTGGGCTACTCACCCAAACAGGAGTTGATGAAGCCATACCAGACGCATCCTGCCCTCCCGATCAGCCACCTGCCCTGCGTGGCAGCGGCGAAGCTGAACGGTGTCCCGAGCACGCAGACCAGCAGGTCCGAAACACACACACTCAACAGCAGGACGTTGATGGGCGAGCGCAGCGTATGGTACCGGCAGAATAACGTTAACACCAGGAGGTTGTTGAGGAAACCGAATGTACCTATGAACCCCAGACACACTGCCACCACGAGATGTCCCGTAGGACTCAGAGAACCTGAGCCTCCTCCCTGCGTGACCACCGTCTTACCGTCACTGACTCCCCATGGGCAGCTCACGCCGCAGCTCAGACTAACGTTAGACACTATCATACCGGCCCCGCTAGTTACTCTACAGGTGGCCGGTGGAGTTTGGAGGAGAGATAATCCATTTGGTTTGGTCTCTCTGTCTCTGTCAGCCCATCACGAGAGGAGCACAAACAGCCGCGTGAAACATCCAACTCTGCCCACTAAAAAAGTGAATGTCTGTTCACTGTTAGTTGAAAAACAACATCTCTTCATCAGGTGAAGCAACTCCGAATTCCACCGGGTAGAAACGGCAGTCCTCTCCTGCGCTCCGCTTACCGACTGGCTGCGTAAAGTTCAGTTAACTCTCAGTGAAGGAGTGTGTGTGTGTGTGTGTGTGTGTGTGTGTGTGTGTGTGTGTGTGTGTGTGTGGTGTGTGTGTGTGTGTGTGTGTGTGTGTGTGTGTGTTTCCCTCCCGGTGGTACACCGTGTGTACTCGAAGGTCATCTTGCTCTGCCGGCCACCGGGCGTCTGCTCGCGCTTTTAAAGGTGTGACGTTACATATCCTGATGCAAGAGAGTGTAAGGGAAAGGATTGGTTGGGAAAGGGGGCACGGGCAGCATAAGTGGTCATTTAATAATAATAATAATGATAATAATAATGATGTTTCATTGTCACATACACCGAATATGTGCAGGGCGATATGTTATTTTACAGGGTCAGCCATATTAGTTGAGTAGTATGGCCCCCCTGGAGCAAATTAGGGTTAAGTGTCTTTCTTAAGGGCACATCGACAGATTTTCCACCTTGTCGGCTCAGGTTTTCGAACCAGCGACCTTTCAGTTACTGGCCCAACGCTGATAAGAGAGAAAATGATATGTCTCTCTTTCTCCTCAGTGTTTTATTCATAAAACTGGTGTTTGTTGTTGATATATCCTTTCAACAAAACAGGAAACTGGAAATGCTTCTCTCCAAACCTGCCATATTCATTCTCCTCTCTAATGAATTGGGGTTCCCACCAACCTGTTGTTCTTCAAAGCAAACATACTGTACCTACATAGACGACAGATACTTGGTCGATGTGATGTAGCTTACACACTTCAGCACATTGGACAGCACCTTTCAGGCAGGACGTTTGATGGACATATCGAAGCCAGATTTTTGATTCTCTGAAAGAGTGATTTCTGATCCGACTTCCTCTAGTTATTATTATAAGGGAAAAAGTGTTGAACAATTTCGGGGGCAATGGAAAAGCAGTAGCTAGAGAGATTATTCTGATTGGGTTAGGTCAGCCAATGTAATTCACTGTCAGGGCACTGGGAAATCAATGCTATTGTGCTGGACACACAGAAACGCACACGCACATGCACACACACACACATTTATCAGGGCAGAGTGAGTTGTTATTTTGAAGACTTGTGTTAGCTCCCAAAGCTGATACCCAAAGCTAATAATAGTTAACATAGTCTTGTGACGTGCAGATGACCTGGGTTCAAACCATGTACTTCCACATCACATTGGGGCGGCAGCGCAGCCTAGTGGTTAGAGCGTTGGAAAGGTTGCAAGATCGAATCCCCGAGCTGACAAGGTACAAATCTGTCGTTCTGCCCCTGAACAAGGCAGTTAACCCACTGTTCCTAGGCCGTCATTGAAAATAAGAATATGTTCTTAACTGACTTGCCTAGTTAAATAAAGGTGAAATAAAATCGCTCTGGTAATATTCAGAGAGAGAGCACACTCGTGTGCCAAGCTTGTAGCGTCATACCCAAGAAGACTCGAGGCTGTACTCGCTGCCAAGGTGCTTCAACAAAGTACCGAGTAAAGGGTCTAAATACTTATGTAAATGTGATATTTCAGTTTTTTATTTTTAATACATTTGCAAACATTTATAAAAACCTGTTTTGGCTTTGTCATTATGGGGTACTGTGTGTAGATTGATGAGGGGGAAAAAAACTATTTAGTCCATTTTAGAATAAGGCTGTAACGTAACAAAATAAAAAGTCTAGGCGTCTGAATATTTTCTGAATGCACTGTATGTAATATGGTCATACATTTGTCAGGAGGTTAGGAAGTGCAGCTCAGTTTCCACCTCATTTTGTGGGCAGTGTGCACATAGCCTGTCTTCTCTTAAGAGCCTTTTTATTTCAATTTTATTTTTATTTCACCTTTATTTAACCAGGTAGGCTAGTTGAGAACAAGTTCTCATTTGCAACTGCGACCTGGCCAAGATAAAGCATAGCAATTCGACATATACAACACAGAGTTACACATGGAATAAACAAAACATACAGTAGAACAAAAGAAAACAAAAAGTCTATATACAGTGAGTGCAAATGAGGTAAGTTAAGGCAATAAATAGGCCACGGTGGCGAAGTAATTACAATATAGCAATTAAACACTGGAATGGTAGATGTGCAGAAGATGAATGTGCAAGTAGAGATACTGGGGTGCAAAGGAGCAAGATAAATAAATAAATACAGTATGGGGATGAGGTAGGTAGATAGATGGGCTGTTTACAGATGGGTTATGTACAGGTGCAGTGATCTGTGAGCTGCTCTGACAGCTGGTGCTTAAAGCTAGTGAGGGAGATATGAGTCTCCAGCTTCAGAGATTTTTGCAGTTCGTTCCAGTCATTGGCAGCAGAGAACTGGAAGGAAAGACGACCAAAGGAGGAATTGGCTTTGGGGGTGACCAGTGAGATATACCTGTTGGAGCGCGTGCTACGAGTGGGTGCTGCTATATTGACCAGTGAGCTGAGATCAGGCGGGGCTTTACCTAGCAGAGACTTGTAGATAACTTGGAGCCAGTAGTGGGTTTGGCGACGAGTATGAAGCGAGGGCCAACAAACGAGAGCGTACAGGTCGCAATGGTGGGTAGTGTATGGGGCTTTGGTGACAAAACGGATGGCACTGTGATAGACTGCATCCAATTTGTTGAGTAGAGAGTTGGAGGCTATTTTATAGATGACATCACCGAAGTCGAGGATCGGTAGGATGGTCAGTTTTACAAGGGTATGTTTGGCAGCATGAGTGAAGGATGCTTTGTTGCGATATAGGAAGCCGATTCTAGATTTAATTTTGGATTGGAGATGCTTAATGTGAGTCTGGAAGGAGAGTTTACAGTCTAACCCGATACCCAGGTATTTGTAGTTGTCTACGTATTCTAAGTCAGAACCGTCCAGAGTAGTGATGCTGGACGGGCGAGCAGATGCGGGCAGCGATCGATTGAAGAGCATGCATTTAGTTTTACTTGCGTTTAAGAGCAGTTGAAGGCCACGGAAGAAGAGTTGTATGGCATTGAAGCTCGTCTGGAGGTTAGTTAACACAGTGCCCAAAGAGGGGCCAGAAGTATACAGAATCACCAGCAGCAAGAGCAACATCATTGATGTATACAGAGAAGAGAGTCGGCCCGAGAATTGAACCCTGTGGCACACCCATAGAGACTGCCAGAGATCCGGACAACAGGCAAATGTATTCAGTGGTTTTTAACTTAAAAAGCTGTACAGATGCATCTTTCAGTCTGCATTCTTGTAATTAAACTTCAGCTTATTTTCCCCCTCAAACTAATACACATGCTTGTGAATATTTCCTGACAAATCTTTCCCAGACTAGCTGTCTTGGTTTTCTGATTCCTTGATTTGACACACTGAACTCTAGCAGAGAAGTAGTTGGTGAACCAGGCAAGGCAATCATTTGAGAAACCAAGGCTGTCGAGTCTGCCAATAAGAATGTGGTGATTGACAGAGTCGAAAGCCTTGGCCAGGTCGATGAATACGGCTGCACATCGATGGCGGTTATGATGTCATTTAGGACCTTGGGCGTGGCTGAGGTGCACCCATGACCAGCTCTGAAACCAGATTGCATAGCGGAGAAGGTACGGTGGTAGTCGAAATGATCGGTAATCTGTTTGTTAACTTGGATTTCGAAGACCTTAGAAAGACAGGGTAGGATAGATATAGGTCTGTAGTAGTTTGGGTCTAGAGTGTCACCCCCTTTGAAGAGGGGGATGACCGCGGCAGCTTTCCAATCTTTGGGAATCTCAGACGATACGAAAGAGAGGTTGAACAGGCTAGTAATAGGGGTTGCAACAATTTCGGCAGATAATTTTAGAAAGAGAGTGTCCAGATTGTCTAGCCCGGCTGATTTGTATGGGTCCAGATTTTGCAGCTCTTTCAGAACATCAGCTATCTGGATTTGGATGAAGGAGAAATGGTGGGGGCTTTGGCGGGTTGCTGTGGAGGGTGCCGAGCAGTTGACCGGGGTAGGGGTAGCCAGGTGGAAAGCATGGCCAGCTGTAGAGAAATGCTTATTGAAATTCTCAATTATAGTGGATTTATCGGTGGTAACAGTTTTCTAGCCTCAGAGCAGTGGGCAGCTGGGAGGAGGTGCTCTTATTCTCCATGGACTTTACAGTGTCCCAGAACTTTTTTGAGTTAGTACTACAGGATGCAAATTTCTGTTTGAAAAAGCTAGCCTTAGCTTTTCTAACTGCCTGTGTATATTTGTTCCTCACTTCCCTGAAAAGTTGCATATCACGGAGGCTATTCAATGCTAATGCAGAATGCCACAGAATGTTTTTGTGCTGGTCAAGGGCAGACAGGTCTGGAGTGAACCAAGGACTATATCTATTCCTAGTTTTTTTTTTAATTGAGTGGGGCATGCTTATTTAAGATGGTGAGGAAGGCACTTTTAAAGAATAGCCAGGCATCATCTACTGACGGGATGAGGTCAATGTCATTCCAGGATACCCCGGCCAGGTCGATTAGAAAGGCCTGCTCGCAGAAGTGTTTTAGGGAGCATTTGACAGTGATGAGGGGTGGTCGTTTGGTTGCAGACCCATTACGGAGGCAGGCAATGAGGCAGTGATCGCTGAGATCTTGATTGAAAACAGCAGAGGTGTATTTGGAGGACAAGTTAGTTAGGATGAAATCTATGAGGGTGACCGTGTTTACAGATTTGGGGTTGTACCTGGTAGGTTCATTGATAATTTGTGTGAGATTGAGGGCATCAAGCTTAGATTGTAGGATGGTCGGGGTGTTAAGCATGTCCCAGATTTGGTCACCTAGTAGCACGAGCTCAGAAGATAGATGGGGGGCAATCAATTCACATATGGTATCGAGGGCACAGCTGGGGGCAGAGGGAGGTCTATAGCAAGCGGCAACAGTGAGAGACTTGTTTCTGGAAAGGTGAATTTTTAGAAGTAGAAGCTCGAATTGTTTGGGTACAGACTTGGATAGTAATACAGAACTCTGCAGGCTATCTTTGCAGTAGATTGCAACACCGCCTCCTTTGGCAGTTCTATCTTGGCGGAAAATGTTATAGTTAGTGATGGAGATTTCAGGGTTTTTGGTGGTTTTCCTAAGCCAGGATTCAGACACGGCTAAGACATCCGGGTTGGCAGAGTGTGCTAAAGCAGTGAGTAAAACAAACTTAGGGAGTAGGCTTCTAATGTTAACATGCATGAAACCAAGGCTTTTACGGTTACAGAAGTCAACAAATGAGAGCACCTGGGGAGTGGGAGTGGAGCTAGGCACTGCAGGACCTGGATTAACCTCCACATCACCAGAGGAACAGAGGAGAAGTAGGATAAGGGTACGGCTAAAGGCTATACGAACTGGCCGTCTAGCACGTTCGGAACAGAGAGTAAAAGGAGCAGGTTTCTGGGCACGATAGCATAGATTCAAGGCATAGTGTACAGACAAAGGTAAGGTAGGATGTGAGTACATTGGAGGTAAACCTAGGCATTGAGTAATGATGAGAGAGATATAGTCTCTAGAGACGTTTAAACCAGGTGATGTCATCACATATGTAGGAGGTGGAACAACATGGTTGGTTAAGGCATATTGAGCAGGGCTAGAGGCTCTACTGTGAAATAAGACAGTAATCACTAACCAGGACAGTAATGGACGAGGCATATTGATATTAGAGAGAGGCATGCGTAGCCAAGTGAACATATGGGTCCAGTGAGTGGTTGGGCTGACTGGGGACACGGCGATTCAGACAGTTAGCTGGCCGGGGCTGGCAAGCTAGCAGTTAGCAGTTAACAGACCGGGGCTAGCAAGTTAGCCTTTGGGGGACATCGCGATGGGGGTAAGTCTATTTTTGCCTCTTCGTGCGGTGCTGTCAATAGACCAGTCGTGGAATTAATAGGGTTCCAAGTAGCTCTAGGTAGCTAGTAGGCCGCGGTTAGCAGAATGGGCCTTCAAATCAAATCAAATCAAATTTATTTATATAGCCCTTCGTACATCAGCTGATATCCCAAAGTGCTGTACAGAAACCCAGCCTAAAACCCCAAACAGCAAGCAATGCATGTGAAAGAAGCACGGTGGCTAGGAAAAACTCCCTAGGAAAAACTCCCTAGAAAGGCCAAAAACCTAGGAAGAAACCTAGAGAGGAACCAGGCTATGAGGGGTGGCCAATCCTCTTCTGGCTGTGCAGGGTGGATATTATAACAGAACATGGTCAAGATGTTAAAATGTTCATAAATGACCAGCATGGTCAAATAATAATAATCATAGTAGTTGTCGAGGGTGCAACAAGCACGTCCGGTGAACAGGTCAGGGTTCCATAGCCGCAGGCAGAACAGTTGAAACTGGAGCAGCAGCACGGCCAGGTGGACTGGGGACAGCAAGGAGTCATCATACCAGGTAGTCCTGAGGCATGGTCCTAGGGCTCAGGTCCTCCGAGAGAAAGACAGAAAAAGAGAAAGAGAGAATTAGAGAGAGCATATTTAAATTCACACAGGACACCGGATAAGACAAGAGAAATACTCCAGATGTAACAGACTGACCCTAGCCCCCCGACACATAAACTACTGCAGCATAAATACTGGAGGCTGAGACAGGAGGGATCAGAAGACACTGTGGCCCCATCCGATGATACCCCCGGACAGGGCCAAACAGGCAGGATATAACCCCACCCACTTTGCCAAAGTACAGCCCCCACACCACTAGAGGGATGTCTCCAACCACCAACTTACCGTCCTAAGACAAGGCCGAGTATAGCCCACAACGATCTCCGCCATGGCACAACCTAAGGGGGGTGCCAACCCAGACAGGAAGACCACGTCAGCGGACGTCGCGCCTGAGGGGCCTGTTGGAATCCTCGGGCAGATTATGTCGGTATTCCAGTCGTAGAGGATCGACGGGGTTCCGTGCCCTGTACCAGCAGTAGAAGGGGTCCGGATATTGTAGCCCAGGAGTGGGCTTCGGTGGTAGCACAGGAGCCCTGGCCGGGCTAGCTTCAGGCTAATTGGTGCTTGCTCCGGGATGGAAACGCTAGCCAGGAGTAGTCACCCGGGATTGCGGTTAGCTAGTTGCAAAGATCCAGTTGAAAATGTTCAGAGTTTGCGGTAGGAATCCAGGGATATGGGGGGAAAAAATTACAAATAATAATAGGTCCGTTATGCTCTGGTTTGAGTCACGTTGTACGAATTGGCGAGAGCTTTCCGAGCTAAAGGTTAGCTGATGACCGCTAGCAATGGGTGGCTGACTGATAGCTGGTAGGTAGTTAGCTGGCTAGCTTCAGTTGAGGGATTGCAGAAATAGAAGTAAATAGTAAAACTTTAGAAAAAAACAGATCCACGCCACATTGGGTGAGGCGGGTTGCAGGAGAGGATTTAGAAGTTGAGGTTTAGGAAAATATTTTTAAAAGATATGCGAAGGAAAAGATGTAAAAAGAAATATACAAGGGACAGGACAAAGACAAAGACGTCTGACTGCTACGCCATCTTGGATTCAGGTCTGCCTACTGCGACCTTTCTCAATAGCAAGGCTATATATAGTCAAAGATTTCCTTAATTTTGGGTCAATCACTCACAGTGGTCAGGTATTCTGCCACTGTGTACTCTCTGTTGAGGGGCAAGTACCATTCTAGTTTGCTCTGTTTTTTGGTTAATGCTTTCCAATGTGTCAAGTAATTATCTTCTTGTTTTCTCTCTCCCTCACTCTCTCCCCCTCTATCCTCCCCTTGTCAAGGGACTGGTTGAGCTGTGAGTGAGTGAGGGCCTGAATTCAGAGACACATCAGTATCCATTTACACACACCATTACACACATCTATCACAATCACAAACACTGAAACACACACACACACACACACACACACACACACACACACACACACACACACACACACCACACACACACACACACACACACACACACTTAGAGCTGAAACATCAGAGGACTGTCCCTACTGACAAGGGACAAGTACAAAAAGGTGAGAAATGGAGAGATGAGAGGGATTATTTGGTGGGGAACGTAACAAAATGGGGGCTTGTCTGGGATCTTGTTTCCCATGAGTACAGTAGTCTCTATAAGTCACCTACTCTGAAGCTCTGCTGTGCCCAGATTTGGAGTGTTCAACATACACTTCTGTGGTAGAGTTTCTGCCACATAAAAAACATGAACTGGCGCACACCCAGAGAAAATTATTTGATGTAGAGGTGCTGACTAACGGCGAAAAAACTATAAGCTATAAAAATAAACACAGTCACACACTCTATATATAAACTCCCAATAATTTATTGGGTAAATCACCAAGTTTTCCGCATCACTGTGCCTTCTTCAGGGTGACTGACATCCACCCAGAGGGGTTATAAGATTGGTGGAAGCATTTTGAAGGTTGCATATGTAACCGATGTGAAATGGCTAGTAGTTAGCGGTGGTGCGCGCTAATAGCGTTTCAATCGGTGACGTCACTCGCTCTGAGACCTGACGTGGTTGTTCCCCTTGCGTTGCAAGGACCGCGGCTTTTGTGGCGCGATGGGTAACGATGCTTCGTGGGTGTCAGTTGTTGATGTGTGCAAGGGTCCCTGGTTCGAGCCCAGGTTGGGGCGAAGAGAGGGACGGAACCTACACTGTTACACATAAACACACAGGCTAATAAAAAACAAACCAAAAAAACATGGACTTTAAGTTGGGAGCATTTGTGGAAAACCCCTACATGGGACATGCTATATAAATGTACGAAGGCGAATCATTATGACATCAAAGTTGCACATGCTGATTTGAAAGCAGTAGTCAAAGATTTAGTTTACACTGCTTTGGTGGAGGATGAAATCCTCCCGGAGAGGGAGGATGATGAAAAGGTCCTACGGGTGGTAGAGTACACCACATTGACGTGCAACTGTGATTGGTAGAACTAAAGGCAAAATAGTAACGACAGAAATTAGAGCTTGAGCACAAGGAAAGGGAACAAGGAAAGTGAGCATGCCAGTCGATTAAGAGAGAGATCTGGAAGCACTCCGAATCCAGTCAGACCATCCTGCACCCTCAGGGTTTTATCTTGGTCGGAACAGCCGACTTGTACCGCCTTTCAATAAAAAGGAGGTGGATGTATATTTTACTCTGAACGGATTGCCACATCCCTAAAATGGCCATGAGACATTTGTGCTCCAGTGGTCTTGAGAGACGTGGACTGTTAACACCTTTAGTTGGCTCTCCCAATTTGATTTCTAGAAAAACAATCCTTTATTTGATCTTCCCTGTTTTTTTGTTTTGCTTCCTGTCTAAGTTTGGTGTGGGTTTTTCTTTTGTTTGCCTCTTCTTGGGCAAATTTAGTAGGCGCTCAGGGTGGGTGTCTTTTAGGTCCCAGTTGTTGTTTGTCAACTTTCAGTGGACACCCCATGAGTGTCTTTCAGAATCCCTCCTAAAACCCCACCTGCTTTGCTTTGGTTGTTGTCAGTGATACTTTGTTAGTTCCTCCAGTTTGAGCGACAATTTTTAGTTTTCTTGCTGGGAAACGTAACAAATAAAATCTGTTTATTGGTCGCGTGAACAGTTTAGCAGATAATACAGCAGGTGCAGCGAAATAGTTGTTACTAGCGCCTAACAATGCAGTAAAATGTCAAACAAGTACACAATGTATTATTATTATTTTTTTTTTTTACAAGAAATCCAATTAACAACCCACATGCAATATATACGTATATATACCGGATGACATGTACAGCAGTAGATATACTAAGAATGACATGTACAGCAGTAGATATACTAAGAATGACATGTACAGCAGTAGATATACTAAGAATGATATGTACAGCAATAGATATACTAAGAATGATATGTACAGCAGTAGATATACTAAGAATGACATGTACAGCAGTAGATATCCTAAGAATGACATGTACAGCAGTAGATATACTAAGAATGATATGTACAGCAGTAGATATACTAAGAAGGACATGTGCAGCAGTAGATATACTAAGAATGATATGTACAGCAGTACAGTAGACATACTAAGAATTATATCTACAGCAGTAGATATACTAAGAATGATATGTACAGCAGTAGATATACTAAGAATGACATGTACAGCAGTAGATATACTAAGAATGATATGTACAGCAGTAGATATACTAAGAATGACATGTACAGCAGTAGATATACTAAGAATGATATGTACAGCAGTACAGTAGATATTGTCACGGTTGTCTAAAGGAGCGGACCAAGGTGCAGCGTGTTTGTAGTTCCACATTTTATTAAATACGTGAAACTTTGCAAAACATAAATAACTGAATATGACAAAACAACAAACCGTGATGCAGAGAGAAAACAAACACTACTCAAAAGATAATAACCCACAAAAACCTAGGAAGAAAAACCCCTACTTAAATATGATCTCCGATCAGAGGTAACGAGGACCAGCTGCCTCCAATTGGAGATCAACCCAAACAACTCCAACATAGAAATAGAAAAACTAGAATTTAAACATAGAAATAGAAAACATAGAAAAACACTGTCACGCCCTGACCTACTCTACTATAGAAAATGACATCTTACTAGTGTCAGGACGTGACAGATATACTAAGAATGATATGTACAGCAGTACAGTAGATATACTAAGAATGACATGTACAGCAGTATATATACTAGGAATGATATTTACAGCAGTAGATATACAAAGAATTATATGTACAGCAGTATATATACTAGGAATGATATTTACAGCAGTAGATATACTAAGAATGATATGTACAGCAGTAGATATACTAAGAATGATATGTACAGCAGTAGATATACTAAGAATGATATGTACAGCAGTAGATATACTAACAATGATATGTACAGCAGTAGATATACTAAGAATGATATGTACAGCAGTAGATATACTAAGATTACTACTTCACCATTTCTATCTTACCTGCTACTCATCGCTCATTTGGTGTGTGTGGGTGATATGTGTGTTAGTGGTTTGTGGGTGGTGTGTGTGTGGTGTCTGTATGCGGGTGGTGTATGTGATGGTTTCAAGAACTGTAGAGGTAAACCCAGCCCCATTAAGCCTTCATCCCTCTCCCCCTTCTTCCCTCCTCCCTGACATCTCTTCCTCCCTCTCCCCCTTCTTCCCTCCTCCCCGACATCTCTTCATCCCTCTCCCCCTTCTTCCCTCCTCCCTGACATCTCTTCATCCCTCTCCCCCTTCTTCCCTCCTCCACTCCTCACTTCTAGTCCTCCTCTTCCTCCCTCTCCCCCTTCTTCCCTCCTCCCCGACATCTCTTCATCCCTCTCCCCCTTCTTCCCTCCTCCACTCCTCACTTCTAGTCCTCCTCTTCCTCCCTCTCCCCCTTCTTCCCTCCTCCCCGACATCTCCTCTTCCTCGCTTCTCTCACAGCTCCCCTTCCCCCCTCTCTTCTCTAACCTCTCTCCTGCCCTTCCTCAGGGAAGACATTTTTCCCCTCCACTTGATCTCATCGATTTCTGTCCAGTTCAAGGATGAGTCACTTTCTCCCTTTTCTCTTTCCTTCAATCTCTCTCGAACTCCTTTTGTTCTCCTGTTTCTCTTCTCTTTCTCTCTCTTAGCCTTTTCTTTGGTCTATCTCTCTCTCATCATCCCCCTTGCTCGATTGTCTTGTTGATTGTTTGTTATTCTGTGTGTTGTCCTGCAGGAAACAAGCAGGAAACCAGAATATAATCCAGAGTTGATCCAAAAATCTGTTTATTACAAAATATCAGACGTGCTGTATTACAGATCTGTTGTCCTCCAGCCAATATTACTACCATCAGTTTATAGCACTACCAGCAAGAGCCAGCACACACGCACGCACGCACGCACGCACGCACGCACGCACGCACGCACGCACGCACGCACGCACGCACGCACGCACGCACGCACACACACACACACACACACACACACACACACACACACACACACACACACACACACACACACACACACACACACAGCATCTTCAGGATTATCATTATTCTTATCATCTTAAAATCTTGTCTGTCACACACCATTAAACACTATACTGTTTACAGGACATATCAACACATATATACTTGTATTCCATGTAATATTAACATTACAATAGTACATTATCTACAATACAACAGCATCCTCAGACATGTGGACCCAGTCAGGAAGTCATGAAAGGTGCTACAGGTACAGCAGAATATGGTCTTTATCCCTGATCACAGCAGATCATCACCAGTACAATCAACAGCATTTACAGCAGGTATTCACACACACACTCACGCACGCACGCACACACACACACACACACACACACTCTGAGAGCTGAAGTCATTACAGCAACATAAATAATCCCTAGACATCCAAACAATAAATATTCAGACTTCATATTTGACCCTGTGAGCGACTGTGTAATACTAACAATGATATATATATTATGATTAATAACTAAATAATATAACTATATAATAACTTAACTACTGAGCATGCAGTCGTGTGCTTGTCCAGTGTTTCCCTTCGTAGGAATCAGCCACGTCTGTTCTATTAAGTATATTTCTATGGCCCGCCCTCAGTCAGCTAACGTTACTAGCTTCACCTGATTGTCAGAGTTCTCTAGTACACAGGTGGGCTGGCCTGTAGGTTTAGGTCTGTGGTTAATGGTCTGTAATTATAGGAAAATGTCTGTAGTTTCCTGTCTGTAGGTTTAGGTCTGTGGTTAATGGTCTGTAATTATAGGAAAATGTCTGTAGTTTCCTGTCTGTAGGTTTAGGTCTGTGGGGTTAAAGGTCTGTAATTACAGGGAAATGTCTGTAGTTTCCGGTCTGTAGGTTTAGGTCTGTGGTTAAAGGTCTGTAATTATAGGGAAATGTCTGTAGTTTCCTGTCTGTAGGTTTAGGTCTGTGGGGTTAAAGGTCTGTAATTACAGGGAAATGTCTGTAGTTTCCGGTCTGTAGGTTTAGGTCTGTGGGGTTAAAGGTCTGTAATTACAGGGAAATGTCTGTAGTTTCCGGTCTGTAGGTTTAGGTCTGTGGGGTTAAAGGTCAGTAGTCCTGGAGTCTGTCTCAGCCTACTTTCCCATAAGAGTCCAGAAGCAGGATGCTTGCCTGTTCTAGGTTCCACTGGCAACGCTCTAGAACCTCCTGGCACTCTGATCTAGAACGCAGACCCAGGCGAAACAACTGTTCTACCTATAACAGAGAGAGAGAGATGTTATAGAGAGAGAGATGTTAGTAGGGGGAGATCTTAAAAAGAGAGCTGTTAGAGAGAGAGATGTTAGACAGAGATCTTAGAGAGAGAGAGATGTTAGAGAGAGATCTTAAAAAGAGAGAGACAGATGTTAGAGAGAGATCTTAGAGAGAGAGATGTTAGAGAGAGATGTTAGAGAGAGAGATGTTAGAGAGAGATGTTAGAGAGAGAGATGTTAGAGATAGAGATGTTAGAGAGAGAGATGTTAGAGAGAGATGTTAGAGAGAGAGAGATGTTGAGAGAGAGAGAGAGAGAGAGAGAGTGTGTGTGTGTGTGTGTCTGTATGTGTGTACCTTTAGTTGGCATATTGCCTGAGGGATGTTCCAGCTGTGAGTCTCCAGAGCCTCTTCACACTCCTCTGCTGTCACACCATGCACTGCCCCCTGCACACACACACACACACACACACACACACACACACACACACACACACACACACACACACACACACACACACACACACACACACACACACACACACACACACACACACACACACACACACACACACACACACAGTTTTAGGATCTCATTAGGTTCCGAAGTATTGCGACTTCAAAAAGCATTTAAATGTGTTTCTGACAAGATAAACAGGTAAACACAAAGAGCACTTGAAAGCAGCCTCATTCTACACTGCTTGTTCTGAACATCTCTAACCTGAATGAGGCTGTTCTCCCGTTGCCTGCTGGGAGCTGTAGTTAAATGTTGAGTCCTGTGGTTGTTGTTGTTGAAAGAGGTGTTAGGCCTCGCCCCACCCCCGCCTGGTTGCTGTTTCATCATGGGTCGGACAGTGGCCATTTTGGCAGCTCCATATCTCTCCAGGTAGGCGGGGCGTTCAGAACTCTGAGAGCTGTCAATAAGAGGATCCAATGAAGCGCTGGGAGGAGGGGCAGCAGTGAGCCTGGAGGAATAGAGGGAGGAGGGAGGAGAGGAGGAGGGGGAGGAGGAGACTAGAGAGCCGAGAGGACCAACAACACCATACAGCCCTGTCCTCTGACGAGGGGAGACGGAGAGGGGAGGGGGGGGGAGACAAAGGGGGGAGGAGGAGAGAGGGGAGACAGAGAGGGGAGGAACTAAAGGAAGGGGGGAGGCGGAGCGTGAGGAGGGTTGAGAGAAGGCGTGGTCTCTGGGAGGGATCTGAGGGGGCGTGTCATCCCTCTCACCTAGGGAAATGTGTTTGGAGGAGCGGAGGGGTGGGATGGGGGAGCGTGGAGGTAGCATGGGTCTGTCCTCATAGGAAGAAGAGGAGGAGGGGGGAGGAAGGTAGATCTGTCTGTGAGGGGCCGGGGGGGCCAGGGAGAGGGGGAGGGGGGAGGAGGGGAGGGAACGGCCGGCTGTCATGGGAACACGCAGTTTCACCATCACCTGCAGGTCAGCAGGAAGAGAAAAAATATACAGTTGAAGATGGAAGTTTACATACACTTAGGTTGGAGTCATTAAAACTCATTTTTCAACAACTCCACAAATTTCTTGTTAACAGACTATAGTTTTGGCAAGTCGGTTAGGACATCTACTTTGTGCATTTTTCCAACAATTGTTTACAGACAGATTATTTCACTTATAATTCAGTGTATCACAATTCCAGTGGGTCAGAAGTTTACATACACTAAGTTGACTGTGCCTTTAAACAGCTTGGAAAATTCCAGAAAAGTATGTCATGGCTTTAGAAGCTTCTGATAGGCTAATTGACATAATTTGAGTCAATTGGAGGTGTACATGTGGATGTATTTCAAGGCCGACCTTCAAACTCAGTGCCTCTTTGCTTGACATCATGGGAAAATCAAAAGAAATCAGCCAAGACCTCAGAAAATAATTGTAGACCTCCACAAGTCTGGTTCATCCTTGGGAGCAATTTCCAAACGCCTTAAGGTACCACGTTCATCTGTACAAACAATAGTACACAAGTATAAACACCATGGCACTACGCAGCCGTTATACCACTCAGGAAGGAGACGCGTTCTGTGTCCTAGAGATTAACGTACTTTGGTGCGAAAAGTGCAAATCAATCCCAGAACAACAGCAAAAGACCTTGTGAAGATGCTGGAGGAAAGAGGTACAAAACTATCCATATCCACAGTAAAACGAGTCCTATATCGGCATAACCTGAAAGGCCGCTCAGCAAGGAAGAAGCCACTGCTCCAAAACCACCATTAAAAAGCCAGACTACGGTTTGCAACTGCACATGGGGACAAAGATCGTACTTTTTGGATAAATGTCCTCTGGTCTGATGAAACAAAAATAGAATTGTTTGGCCATAATGACCATCGTTATGTTTGGAGGAAAAAGGGGGAGGGTTGCAAGCCGAAGAACACCATCCCAACCGTGAAGCACGGGGGTGGCAGCATCATGTTGTGGGGGTGCTTTGCTGCAGGAGGGACTGGTGCACTTCACAAAATAGATGGCATCATGAGGAAGGAAAATTGTGGATATATTGAAGCAACAGCTCAAGACATCAGTCAGGAAGTTAAAGCTTGGTCGCAAATGGGTCTTCCAAATGGACAATGACCCCAAGGATAAGTTGTGGCAAAATGGCTTAAGGACAACAAAGTCAAGGTATTGGAGTGGCCATCACAAAGCCCTGACCTCAATCTTATAGAACATTTGTGGGCAGAACTGAAAAAGCGTGTGTCAGGAGGAATGGGCCAAAATTCACCCAACTTATTGTGGGAAGCTTGTGGAAGTCTACCTGAAACGTTTGACCCAAGTTAAACAATTTAAAGGCAATGCTACCAAATACTAATTGAGTGTATGTAAACTTCTGACCCACTGGGACTGGGATGAAAGAAATACAAGCTGAAATAAATCATTCTCTCTACTATTATTCTGACATTTCACATTCTTAAAATAAAGTGGTCATCCTAACTGACCTAAGACAGGGCATTTTTACCAGGATTAAATGTCAGGAATTGTGAAAAACTGAGTTTAAATGTATTTGTCTAAGGTGTATGTAAACTTCCTACTTCAACTGTACGTTAAAACTCCAAACTCAAATTAGAAACCTGTGGTGTGTGTGTGTGTGTGTGTGTGTGTGTGTGTGTGTGTGTGTGTGTGTGTGCCGTACCTCTCTCTGCAGCTCCTGGAACAGGTCAGCTGACTGTGTTAAGCCCCTCCCCTCTGCATCAACGCTGGGCGGAGCCAGAATCCCCTCAGTTAATGCAGTGATAGATCGAACCTCCATGTCTGCCAACTGGCCCTCAGCCTCCGTGGCAACCTCGTCATAGGCAGGAAGAGGGAGGGGCCAGTCTAGGATGGAAGGAAGGTCCTGGAGAGAGAAAGAAGAGAAGACTGTTATTTTGCCCACGGAGTGTGTGTGTGTGTGTGTGTGTGTGTGTGTGTGTGTACGTACCTTGAGTGTGTCCTGGTCAGGTAGGCATGTCTCAGTGAGAGGGGAGGGCGTGGCCGAGCTGAAGCTGTCATCGGTGAAGTCGATGAGCGAGACCTCGCTTTTGGCTGACCTTACACCTGGCCCCTCCCACGGGCGGAGTTTAAGGCCCATAGCCACACCCAGTTTTTTCAGCCCCGACGAAGCACCTTCATATTCATCATCATCATCATCATCTAACACAGAGTCATAGAACGGCTCTACACACACACACACACACACACACACACACACACACACACACACACACACACACACACACACACACACACACACACACACACACAAACACACACACACACACACACACACACACACACACACACACACCGTCATCATTATCATCAGACAGTCATAGTCAGCTCAACACAGACAGGTAAATCAACAGTAAGTGTGGGAGACAGACTTACTCTGGATCAAGACAGCAGGCTGTGGAGGACGAGGAGGAGGCTGCTCTGGGGGACAGAAAGAGAAACACGGAGAGAGTTTAGGAATGAATAAAAAAAGACACTGTAAGGAGAGAATAAATGTGTGTGTGTGAGTAGCCTACTCACTCCTGGTGCGGTTGGGTAGTTTGGTGGGCCGGGCAGTGGAAGGATCCATTCCCATAACATCAGGGGGGTCCATGGGGTTTCCCAAGTACAAGCTGAGGGGGGGTAGAGGCCAGGGATGTAGTGCAGCGTAAACACAGTACTTCATATTGTCTTTATAAAACTTACATGACATGATGTGCCCCCAGCTCCTGTGTGGGTCAGTTTCTCCGTGTCCAGTGTGTGTGTGTGTGTGTGTGTGTGTGTGTGTGTGTCTCTGTGTGTGTGTGTGTGTGTGTGTGTGTGTGTGTGTGTGTGTGTGTACCTGTCTATGCGGTCAGCGTGCCCCCAGCTCCTGTGTGGGTCAGTGTCTCCGTGTCCAGTGTGTGTGTGTGTGTGTGTGTGTGTGTGTGTGTGTGTACCTGTCTATGCGGTCAGCGTGCCCCCAGCTCCTGTGTGGGTCAGTGTCTCCGTGTCCAGTGTGAATGAAGGAGTGTGTGAGGGGTCTGCTGATGTCTTGGGCCGACAGGCCGCTGACCGATGTGACCACGTGGCGAGGAAACTGCCCCACGCGCAACGTCCTTCTGTTCTGACCTCTCCACCAATAGAGCTCTGCTCTGGAGACACACAGACACACGGACACTGATATGATTCCCTCTTCCACATTACAGTATGTCTGTTCTACACAGCTATCTGACTTTCAGAAACATGAATCATTCTTCCCTCCCTCCCTCCCTCCCTCCCTCCCTCCCTCCCTCCCTCCCTCCCTCCCTCCCTCCACACACACACACACACACACACACACACACACACACACACACACACACACACACACACACACACACACACACACACACACACACACACACACACACACACACACACACCCACCGACCTGCCCTCGATGATGGTGATGATGTCATTAATGGTGATCTGGAGTTTGTCCGGTTCCTCAAAGTCCTGCAGCGCTTTCATGTCTGTAGGCATGGTCTACACACACACACACACACACACACACACACACACACACAGACACAGACACAGACACAGACACACACACACACACACACACACACACACACACACACACACACACACACACACACACACACACACACACACACACACACACACACACACAATTACCACTAGGTGGGCAGCTTCGGTCTTGCAATCACTCACGTAGCTACAGTGCCCTCTGCTGGTGAACCATGAATGTGTGTCTACCTCCAATAGAAAGTCTCTGATGGCGGTGAATGTTGGTCTGTCATCAGGCTGAGGGCTCCAGGTCTGCAGCATCATGTTGTAAACATCCTGGGGACAGTCCTCTGGCTTCACCAGCCTCTCCGCCTCCACATCCACCTTATGGAGAATCTGCACACAGACACACACACAGAAACACACACAAACCTTTCAAGCACTACCGTCAAACACATATTGCGTGTGAGGGTGTGTCTGTGTGAGGGTGTGTCTGTGTAAGAGTGTGTCTGTGTGAGTGTGTGTCTGTGTGAGGGTGTGTCTGTGTGAGGGTGTGTCTGTGTGAGTGTGTGCCTGTGTGAGGGTGTCTGTGTGAGTGTGTGTCTGTGTGAGGGTGTGTCTGTGTGAGGGTGTGTCTGTGTGAGGGTGTGTCTGTGTGAGGGTGTGTCTGTGTGAGTGTGTGTCTGTGTTAGGGTGTGTCTGTGTGAGTGTGTGTCTGTGTGAGTGTTTGTCTGTGTGAGTGTGTGTCTGTGTGAGTGTGTGTCTGTGTCTGAGTGTGTGTCTGTGTCTGAGTGTGTGTCTGTGTGAGGGTGTGTCTGTGTGAGTGTGTGTCTGTGTGAGTGTGTGTCTGTGTGAGTGTGTGTCTGTGTGAGGGTGTGTCTGTGTGAGTGTGTTTCTGTGTGAGGGTGTGTCTGTGTGAGGGTGTGTCTGTGTGAGGGTGTGTCTGTGTGAGTGTGTGTCTGTGTGAGTGTGTGTCTGTGTGAGGGTGTGTCTATGTGAGTATGTGAGTGTGTGTATGTGTGAGTGTGTGTCTGTGTGAGGGTGTGTCTGTGTGAGTGTGTGTCTGTGTTAGGGTGTGTCTGTGTGAGTGTGTGTCTGTGTGAGGGTGTGTCTGTGTGAGTGTGTGTCTGTGTTAGGGTGTGTCTGTGTGAGTGTGTGTCTGTGTGAGTGTTTGTCGGTGTGAGTGTGTGTCTGTGTGAGGGTGTGTCTGTGTGAGGGTGTGTCTGTGTGAGGGTGTGTCTATGTGAGGGTGTGTCTGTGTGAGGGTGTGTCTGTGTGAGTGTGTGTCTGTGTGAGGGTGTGTCTGTGTGAGGGTGTGTCTGTGTGAGGGTGTGTCTGTGTAAGAGTGTGTCTGTGTGAGTGTGTGTCTGTGTGAGGGTGTGTCTGTGTAAGAGTGTGTCTGTGTGAGTGTGTGTCTGTGTGAGTGTGTGTCTGTGTGAGAGTGTGTCTGTGTGAGGGTGTGTCTGTGTGAGGGTGTGTCTGTGTGAGGGTGTGTCTGTGTGAGTGTGTGTCTGTGGGAG
>NC_138319.1:28155000-28165000 GCF_965601325.2 Salmo salar | reverse complement strand
CCCACACTGACCTGTACAGCGTAGCCACACAGAGAGGAGATGTCCCCCCCACACTGACCTGTACAGCGTAGCCACATAGAGAGGAGATGTCCCCCCCCACACTGACCTGTACAGCGTAGCCACACAGAGAGGAGATGTCCCCCCCACACTGACCTGTACAGCGTAGCCACACAGAGAGGAGATGTCCCCCCCCACACTGACCTGTACAGCGTAGCCACACAGAGAGGAGATGAGGATGTCCCCCCCACACTGACCTGTACAGCGTAGCCACACAGAGAGGAGATGAGGATGTCCCCCCCCACACTGACCTGTACAGCGTAGCCACACAGAGAGGAGATGAGGATGTCCCCCCCCACACTGACCTGTACAGCGTAGCCACACAGAGAGGAGATGTCCCCCCCCACACTGACCTGTACAGCGTAGCCACACAGAGAGGAGATGTCCCCCCCCACACTGACCTGTACAGCGTAGCCACACAGAGAGGAGATGTCCCCCCCCACACTGACCTGTACAGCGTAGCCACATAGAGAGGAGATGAGGATGTCCCCCCCACACTGACCTGTACAGCGTAGCCACACAGAGAGGAGATGTCCCCCCCACACTGACCTGTACAGCGTAGCCACACAGAGAGGAGATGAGGATGTCCCCCCCCACACTGACCTGTACAGCGTAGCCACACAGAGAGGAGATGAGGATGTCCCCCCCACACTGACCTGTACAGCGTAGCCACACAGAGAGGAGATGAGGATGTCCCCCCCCACACTGACCTGTACAGTGTTGCCACACAGAGAGGAGATGTCCCCCCCCACACTGACCTGTACAGCGTAGCCACACAGAGAGGAGATGAGGATGTCCCCCCCCCACACTGACCTGTACAGCGTAGCCACACAGAGAGGCGATGTCCCCCCACACTGACCTGTACAGCGTAGCCACACAGAGAGGAGATGAGGATGTCCCCCCCCCACACTGACCTGTACAGCGTAGCCACACAGAGAGGAGATGTCCCCCCCACACTGACCTGTACAGCGTAGCCACACAGAGAGGAGATGAGGATGTCCCCCCCACACTGACCTGTACAGCGTAGCCACACAGAGAGGAGATGAGGATGTCCCCCCCCACACTGACCTGTACAGCGTAGCCACACAGAGAGGAGATGAGGATGTCCCCCCACACTGACCTGTACAGCGTAGCCACACAGAGAGGAGATGTCCCCCCCCACACTGACCTGTACAGCGTAGCCACACAGAGAGGAGATGTCCCCCCCCACACTGACCTGTACAGCGTAGCCACACAGAGAGGAGATGAGGATGTCCCCCCCCCCCCCACACTGACCTGTACAGCGTAGCCACACAGAGAGGAGATGTGGATGTCCCCCCCCCCCACACTGACCTGTACAGCGTAGCCACACAGAGAGGAGATGTCCCCCCCCCCACACTGACCTGTACAGCGTAGCCACACAGAGAGGAGATGAGGATGTCCCCCCCCCCCACACTGACCTGTACAGCGTAGCCACACAGAGAGGAGATGTCCCCCCCCCACACTGACCTGTACAGCGTAGCCACACAGAGAGGAGATGAGGATGTCCCCCCCCACACTGACCTGTACAGCGTAGCCACACAGAGAGGAGATGAGGATGTCCCCCCCCCCACACTGACCTGTACAGCGTAGCCACACAGAGAGGAGATGAGGATGTCCCCCCCCCCCACACTGACCTGTACAGCGTAGCCACACAGAGAGGAGATGAGGATGTCCCCCCCCACACTGACCTGTACAGCGTAGCCACACAGAGAGGAGATGAGGATGTCCCCCCCCACACTGACCTGTACAGCGTAGCCACACAGAGAGGAGATGTCCCCCCCCCACACTGACCTGTACAGCGTAGCCACACAGAGAGGAGATGAGGATGTCCCCCCCCCCCCACACTGACCTGTACAGCGTAGCCACACAGAGAGGAGATGTCCCCCCCCACACTGACCTGTACAGCGTAGCCACACAGAGAGGAGATGAGGATGTCCCCCCCCCCCCACACTGACCTGTACAGCGTAGCCACACAGAGAGGAGATGAGGATGTCCCCCCCCCCCCACACTGACCTGTACAGCGTAGCCACACAGAGAGGAGATGAGGATGTCCCCCCCCCCACACTGACCTGTACAGCGTAGCCACACAGAGAGGAGATGTCCCCCCCCACACTGACCTGTACAGCGTAGCCACACAGAGAGGAGATGAGGATGTCCCCCCCCCCCCCACACTGACCTGTACAGCGTAGCCACACAGAGAGGAGATGTCCCCCCCCCACACTGACCTGTACAGCGTAGCCACACAGAGAGGAGATGAGGATGTCCCCCCCCCACACTGACCTGTACAGCGTAGCCACACAGAGAGGAGATGAGGATGTCCCCCCCCCCCCACACTGACCTGTACAGCGTAGCCACACAGAGAGGAGATGAGGATGTCCCCCCCCCACACTGACCTGTACAGCGTAGCCACACAGAGAGGAGATGAGGATGTCCCCCCCCCACACTGACCTGTACAGCGTAGCCACACAGAGAGGAGATGAGGATGTCCCCCCCCCCCCCACACTGACCTGTACAGCGTAGCCACACAGAGAGGAGATGAGGATGTCCCCCCCCCCACACTGACCTGTACAGCGTAGTCACACAGAGAGGAGATGTCCCCCCCCCCACACTGACCTGTACAGCGTAGCCACACAGAGAGGAGATGAGGATGTCCCCCCCCCACACTGACCTGTACAGCGTAGCCACACAGAGAGGAGATGAGGATGTCCCCCCCCCACACTGACCTGTACAGCGTAGCCACACAGAGAGGAGATGAGGATGTCCCCCCCCCCCCACACTGACCTGTACAGCGTAGCCACACAGAGAGGAGATGTCCCCCCCCCCCCCACACTGACCTGTACAGCGTAGCCACACAGAGAGGAGATGAGGATGTCCCCCCCCACACTGACCTGTACAGCGTAGCCACACAGAGGAGATGAGGATGTCCCCCCCCCCCACACTGACCTGTACAGCGTAGCCACACAGAGAGGAGATGAGGATGTCCCCCCCCACACTGACCTGTACAGCGTAGCCACACAGAGAGGAGATGAGGATGTCCCCCCCCCCCCACACTGACCTGTACAGCGTAGCCACACAGAGAGGAGATGTCCCCCCCCCCACACTGACCTGTACAGCGTAGCCACACAGAGAGGAGATGGTCCCCCCCCCCCCCCACACTGACCTGTACAGCGTAGCCACACAGAGATGAGATGTGGATGTCCCCCCCCCACACTGACCTGTACAGCGTAGCCACACAGAGAGGAGATGTCCCCCCCCACACTGACCTGTACAGCGTAGCCACACAGAAGAGGAGATGAGGATGTCCCCCCCCCCCCACACTGACCTGTACAGCGTAGCCACACAGAGAGGAGATGAGGATGTCCCCCCCCCCCAGACTGACCTGTACAGCGTAGTCCACACAGAGAGGAGATGTCCCCCCCCCACACTGACCTGTACAGCGTAGCCACACAGAGAGGAGATGAGGATGTCCCCCCCCCCAGCACTGACCTGTACAGCGTAGCCACACAGAGAGGAGATGTCCCCCCCCCCACACTGACCTGTACAGCGTAGCCACACAGAGAGGAGATGAGGATGTCCCCCCCCACACTGACCTGTACAGCGTAGCCACACAGAGAGGAGATGTCCCCCCCCCCACACTGACCTGTACAGCGTAGCCACACAGAGAGGAGATGTCCCCCCCCCACACTGACCTGTACAGCGTAGCCACACAGAGAGGAGATCGAGGATGTCCCCCCCCCCCCCACACTGACCTGTACAGCGTAGCCACACAGAGAGAGGAGATGTCCCCCCCCCCACACTGACCTGTACAGCGTAGCCACACAGAGAGGAGATGAGGATGTCCCCCCCCCACACTGACCTGTACAGCGTAGCCACACAGAGAGGAGATGAGGATGTCCCCCCCCCCCCCCACACTGACCTGTACAGCGTAGCCACACAGAGAGGAGATGAGGATGTCCCCCCCCCACACTGACCTGTACAGCGTAGCCACACAGAGAGGAGATGAGGATGTCCCCCCCCCACACTGACCTGTACAGCGTAGCCACACAGAGAGGAGATGAGGATGTCCCCCCCCCACACTGACCTGTACAGCGTAGCCACACAGAGAGGAGATGTCCCCCCCCCCACACTGACCTGTACAGCGTAGCCACACAGAGAGGAGATGAGGATGTCCCCCCCCACACTGACCTGTACAGCGTAGCCACACAGAGAGGAGATGAGGATGTCCCCCCCGCCCCCCCCACACTGACCTGTACAGCGTAGCCACACAGAGAGGAGATGAGGATGTCCCCCCCCCACACTGACCTGTACAGCGCAGCCACACAGAGAGGAGATGAGGATGTCCCCCCCCCACACTGACCTGTACAGCGTAGCCACACAGAGAGGAGATGAGGATGTCCCCCCCCCACACTGACCTGTACAGCGTAGCCACACAGAGAGGAGATGAGGATGTCCCCCCCCACACTGACCTGTACAGCGTAGCCACACAGAGAGGAGATGAGGATGTCCCCCCCCCACACTGACCTGTACAGCGTAGCCACACAGAGAGGAGATGTCCCCCCCCACACTGACCTGTACAGCGTAGCCACACAGAGAGGAGATGAGGATGTCCCCCCCCACACTGACCTGTACAGCGTAGCCACACAGAGAGGAGATGAGGATGTCCCCCCCCCCACACTGACCTGTACAGCGTAGCCACACAGAGAGGAGATGAGGATGTCCCCCCCCCCCACACTGACCTGTACAGCGTAGCCACACAGAGAGGAGATGAGGATGTCCCCCCCCCCACACTGACCTGTACAGCGTAGCCACACAGAGAGGAGATGTCCCCCCCCACACTGACCTGTACAGCGTAGCCACACAGAGAGGAGATGAGGATGTCCCCCCCCCCACACTGACCTGTACAGCGTAGCCACACAGAGAGGAGATGAGGATGTCCCCCCCCCACACTGACCTGTACAGCGTAGCCACACAGAGAGGAGATGAGGATGTCCCCCCCCACACTGACCTGTACAGCGTAGCCACACAGAGAGGAGATGTCCCCCCCCCACACTGACCTGTACAGCGTAGCCACACAGAGAGGAGATGAGGATGTCCCCCCCCCACACTGACCTGTACAGCGTAGCCACACAGAGAGGAGATGAGGATGTCCCCCCCCCACACTGACCTGTACAGCGTAGCCACACAGAGAGGAGATGAGGATGTCCCCCCCCCCCCCCACACTGACCTGTACAGCGTAGCCACACAGAGAGGAGATGAGGATGTCCCCCCCCCCCACACTGACCTGTACAGCGTAGCCACACAGAGAGGAGATGAGGATGTCCCCCCCCCACACTGACCTGTACAGCGTAGCCACACAGAGAGGAGATGAGGATGTCCCCCCCCCCACACTGACCTGTACAGCGTAGCCACACAGAGAGGAGATGAGGATGTCCCCCCCCCCCACACTGACCTGTACAGCGTAGCCACACAGAGAGGAGATGAGGATGTCCCCCCCCACACTGACCTGTACAGCGTAGCCACACAGAGAGGAGATGAGGATGTCCCCCCCCCACACTGACCTGTACAGCGTAGCCACACAGAGAGGAGATGTCCCCCCCCCCACACTGACCTGTACAGCGTAGCCACACAGAGAGGAGATGAGGATGTCCCCCCCCACACTGACCTGTACAGCGTAGCCACACAGAGAGGAGATGAGGATGTCCCCCCCCCCCCCCCACACTGACCTGTACAGCGTAGCCACACAGAGAGGAGATGAGGATGTCCCCCCCGCACACTGACCTGTACAGCGCAGCCACACAGAGAGGAGATGAGGATGTCCCCCCCCCACACTGACCTGTACAGCGTAGCCACACAGAGAGGAGATGAGGATGTCCCCCCCCCACACTGACCTGTACAGCGTAGCCACACAGAGAGGAGATGAGGATGTCCCCCCCCCACACTGACCTGTACAGCGTAGCCACACAGAGAGGAGATGAGGATGTCCCCCCCCCACACTGACCTGTACAGCGTAGCCACACAGAGAGGAGATGTCCCCCCCCCACACTGACCTGTACAGCGTAGCCACACAGAGAGGAGATGAGGATGTCCCCCCCCCACACTGACCTGTACAGCGTAGCCACACAGAGAGGAGATGAGGATGTCCCCCCCCCCACACTGACCTGTACAGCGTAGCCACACAGAGAGGAGATGAGGATGTCCCCCCCCCCACACTGACCTGTACAGCGTAGCCACACAGAGAGGAGATGAGGATGTCCCCCCCCCCACACTGACCTGTACAGCGTAGCCACACAGAGAGGAGATGTCCCCCCCCCACACTGACCTGTACAGCGTAGCCACACAGAGAGGAGATGAGGATGTCCCCCCCCCCACACTGACCTGTACAGCGTAGCCACACAGAGAGGAGATGAGGATGTCCCCCCCCCACACTGACCTGTACAGCGTAGCCACACAGAGAGGAGATGAGGATGTCCCCCCCCCACACTGACCTGTACAGCGTAGCCACACAGAGAGGAGATGTCCCCCCCCCCACACTGACCTGTACAGCGTAGCCACACAGAGAGGAGATGAGGATGTCCCCCCCCACACTGACCTGTACAGCGTAGCCACACAGAGAGGAGATGAGGATGTCCCCCCCCCCACACTGACCTGTACAGCGTAGCCACACAGAGAGGAGATGAGGATGTCCCCCCCCCCCCCACACTGACCTGTACAGCGTAGCCACACAGAGAGGAGATGAGGATGTCCCCCCCCCACACTGACCTGTACAGCGTAGCCACACAGAGAGGAGATGAGGATGTCCCCCCCCCACACTGACCTGTACAGCGTAGCCACACAGAGAGGAGATGAGGATGTCCCCCCCCACACTGACCTGTACAGCGTAGCCACACAGAGAGGAGATGAGGATGTCCCCCCCCACACTGACCTGTACAGCGTAGCCACACAGAGAGGAGATGAGGATGTCCCCCCCCCCACACTGACCTGTACAGCGTAGCCACACAGAGAGGAGATGAGGATGTCCCCCCCCACACTGACCTGTACAGCGTAGCCACACAGAGAGGAGATGAGGATGTCCCCCCCCCCACACTGACCTGTACAGCGTAGCCACACAGAGAGGAGATGTCCCCCCCCCCACACTGACCTGTACAGCGTAGCCACACAGAGAGGAGATGAGGATGTCCCCCCCCCCCACACTGACCTGTACAGCGCAGCCACACAGAGAGGAGATGAGGATGTCCCCCCCCCACACTGACCTGTACAGCGTAGCCACACAGAGAGGAGATGAGGATGTCCCCCCCCCACACTGACCTGTACAGCGTAGCCACACAGAGAGGAGATGAGGATGTCCCCCCCCCACACTGACCTGTACAGCGTAGCCACACAGAGAGGAGATGTCCCCCCCCACACTGACCTGTACAGCGTAGCCACACAGAGAGGAGATGAGAGGATGTCCCCCCCCCCACACTGACCTGTACAGCGTAGCCACACAGAGAGGAGATGAGGATGTCCCCCCCCCCACACTGACCTGTACAGCGTAGCCACACAGAGAGGAGATGAGGATGTCCCCCCCCCACACTGACCTGTACAGCGTAGCCACACAGAGAGGAGATGTCCCCCCCCCCACACTGACCTGTACAGCGTAGCCACACAGAGAGGAGATGAGGATGTCCCCCCCCCCACACTGACCTGTACAGCGTAGCCACACAGAGAGGAGATGAGGATGTCCCCCCCCCACACTGACCTGTACAGCGTAGCCACACAGAGAGGAGATGAGGATGTCCCCCCCCCCACACTGACCTGTACAGCGTAGCCACACAGAGAGGAGATGAGGATGTCCCCCCCCCACACTGACCTGTACAGCGTAGCCACACAGAGAGGAGATGAGGATGTCCCCCCCCCACACTGACCTGTACAGCGTAGCCACACAGAGAGGAGATGAGGATGTGTCCCTGTCGCTTCCTCAGACGATCCAACAGAGAACCAAGAGGAGCCAGCTCTGTCACCTACACACACACACATTAGAGACAATACACACACACACACACACACACATTAGAGACAATACACACACAACACACACACACATTAGAGACAATACACACACACACACACATTAGAGACAATACACACACACACACATTAGAGACAATACACACACACACACATTAGAGACAATACACACACACACATTAGAGACAATACACACACACACATTAGAGACAATACACACACACACACACACACACACACACACACATTAGAGACAATACACACACACACATTAGAGACAATACACACACACACACATTAGAGACAATACACACACACACACACATTAGAGACAATACACACACACACACATTAGAGACAATACACACACACACACACACACACACACACACACACACACACACACACATTAGAGACAATACACACACACACACACACACATTAGAGACAATACACACACACACATTAGAGACAATACACACACACACACACACACACACACACACACACACACATTAGAGACAATACACACACACACACACATTAGAGACAATACACACACACACACACACACACACACACACACACACACACACACACACACACACACACACACACACATTAGAGACAATACACACACACACACATTAGAGACAATACACACACACACACATTAGAGACAATACACACACACACACACATTAGAGACAATACACACACACACACATTAGAGACAATACACACACACACACACATTAGAGACAATACACACACACACACACATTAGAGACAATACACACACACACACACATTAGAGACAATACACACACACACACACATTAGAGACAATACACACACACACACACATTAGAGACAATACACACACACACACACACACACACACACACACACACACACACACACACATTAGAGACAATACACACACACACACACACACATTAGAGACAATACACACACACACACACATTAGAGACAATACACACACACACACATTAGAGACAATACACACACACACACACACACACACACACACACACACACACACACATTAGAGACAATACACACACACACACACACACATTAGAGACAATACACACACACACACACACACATTAGAGACAATACACACACACACACACATTAGAGACAATCACACACACACACACACACACACACACACACACACATTAGAGACAATACACACACACACACAAACACACACACACATTAGAGACAATACACACACACACACACACACACACATTAGAGACAATACACACACACACACACACACACTCATTAGAGACAATACACACACACACACACACATTAGAGACAATACACACACACACACACACACACACACACACACACACACACACACACACACACATTAGAGACAATACACACACACACACACACACACACACACACACATATAGAGACAATACACACACACACACACACACACACACACACACACACACACACACACACACACACACACACACACACACATTAGAGACAATACACACACACAAACACACACATTAGAGACAATACACACACACACACACACACACATTAGAGACAATACACACACACACATTAGAGACAATACACACACACACATTAGAGACAATACACACACACACATTAGAGACAATACACACACACACATTAGAGACAATACACACACACACACACACACAACACACACACACACACATTAGAGACAATACACACACACACATTAGAGACAATACACACACACACACATTAGAGACAATACACACACACACACACATTAGAGACAATACACACACACACACATTAGAGACAATACACACACACACACACACACACACACTAGACAATACACACACACACACAC
>NC_138319.1:27715000-28152500 GCF_965601325.2 Salmo salar | reverse complement strand
CTCAGTGTCTAACACACTGTCTGTCTTCAGACACTTCACTGCTACTGACAGCTAGAGGGAGGGAGGGAGGGGGGAGGGAGGGAGGGAGGGAGGGAGGGGATGGAGGGAGGGAGGGAGGGAGGGGGGGAGGGAGGGAATGGATGGAGGGAGGGAGGGAGGGGGGATGTAGGGAGGGAGGGGAGGGAGGCAGGTAGGGATGGAGGGGATGGATGGAGGGAGGGAGGGAGGGAGGGAGGGAGGGAGGGAGGGAGGGAGGGAGGGAGGAGGGGGTGGGATGGAGGGAGGGAGGGAGGGGATGGATGGAGGGATGGAGGGAGGGAGGGAGGGAGGGGGGATGGATGGAGGGAGGGAGGGGATGGATGGAGGGAGGGAGGGAGGGAGGGAGGAGGGGGTGGGATGGAGGGAGGGAGGGGATGGATGGAGGGATGGAGGGAGGGAGGGGAGGGAGGGAGGGAGGAAGGGAGGAGGGGGAGGGGGGAGGGAGGGAGGGATGGAGGGAGGGATGGAGGAGGGGGAGAGAAAGAGAGAATGACATGTTTTACTTTGTGAACCAACTGTCAGATGAAATCGTTCTCTAATATTTTGTTGTTAAAATAAATGTATTTTCTGGTTTTCTCAAGATTAAGTATCACTCACTCACTCACTCACTCACTCACTCACTCACTCACTCACTCACTCACTCACTCACTCACTCACTCACTCACTCACTCACTCACTCACTCACCACTTGTCCAGTCGGTCCGGTCCACTCTCCTCTCCTGACGACTCCAAAGGTTCCGTCTCCCAGTCGTTCACACAGCTGAAGCTCTGGCTCCCGGATCAGACAGGTCAGGGCTGCCCCCGACGACGGCCCATCGCTGGACGGGGTTAAGCCTTTAAACACCAGGCACAATAATAGTTCATATACATTTAGTTATGTGAGTTAACATACTCCAATAACAACTCCTTAAAACAATACTGTTTACAATATTCATGAGTATCCTGTCTGGGTTGGCACACCCCCTTGGGTTGTGCCGTGGGGGAGATCTTTGTGGGCTATACTCAGCCTTGTCTCAGCATGGTAAGTTGGTGGTTGAAGATATCCCTCTAGTGGTGTGGGGGCTGTGCTTTGGCAAAGTGGGTCGGGTTATATCCTGCCTGTTTGGCCCTGTCCGGGGGTATCGTCGGATGGGGCCACAGTGTCTCCCGACCCCTCCTGTCTCAGCCTCCAGTATTTATGCTGCAATAGTTTATGTGTCGGGGGGCTAGGGTCAGTATGTTATACCTGGAGTATTTCTCCTGTCTTATCCGGTGTCCTGTGTGAATTTAAGTATGCTCTCTCTAATTCTTTCTTTCTTTCTCTCTCTCGGAGGACCTGAGCCCTAGGACCATGCCTCAGGACTACCTGGCCTGATGACTCCTTGTTGTCCCCAGTCCACCTGGTCGTGCTGCTGCTCCAGTTTCAACTGTTCTGCTTGCAGCTATGGAACCCTGACCTGTTCACCGGACGTGCTACCTGTCCCAGACCTGCTGTTTTCAACTCTCTAGAGACAGCAGGTGCGGTAGAGATACTTTGAATGATCGGCTATGAAAAGCCAACTGACACTTACTCCTGAGGTGCTGACTTGTTGCACCCTCGACAAACACTGTGATTATTATTATTTGACCCTGCTGGTCATCTATGAACATTTGAACATCTTGGCCATGTTCTGTTATAATCTCCACCCGGCACAGCCAGAAGAGGACTGGCCACCCCTCATAGCCTGGTTCCTCTCTAGGTTTCTTCCTAGGTTTTTGGCCTTTCTAGGGAGTTTTTCCTAGCCACCGTGCTTCTACACCTACATTACTTGCTGCTTGGGGTTTTAGGCTGGGTTTCTGTACAGCACTTTGAGATATCAGCTGATGTAAGAAGGGCTATATAAATACATTTGATTTGAGTAGGTTAAAATCTCCAAAATGATAAGCCTGGAGTTGGGATAATGTAAAGAATATGTGAAACACCCACACACCTGGAGTCATCAAGGTGGGCGAAGCTCCCCGGGGCTGCTGTGGGTCGGAGTCAGAGTCAGGTCTCTTCCCTGGAAATACCTGCTGGCCCAAACACAGAGACTAAAGCTTAGAGTGACTCAACCACGTACAGACACACGTACAAAAAAACACAGAGACTAAAGCTTAGAGTGACTCAACCACGTACACACACACGTACAAAAAAACGCATTGCACGCACATGCACACACTAACTCAGCCATGCATGCCCGCATGCACGTTCACACACACACACACACACACACACACACACACACACACACACACACACACACACACACACACACACACACACACACACACACACAGCTAAGAAGGATTCAAACTCACTGTGTGCTGTACCTTGCTCATCCAGGACTTGCGTTTACAGAGAGCTCTCCTCCTCTTGACTGCCTCCCAAAGCCTCCTCTGTCCTGCAACACACAGAGAATACATTACACACTGTCAGCCTCCTCTGGCCTGCAACACACAGAGAATACATTACACACTGTCAGCCTCCTCTGTCCTGCAACACACAGAGAATACATTACACACTGTCAGCCTCCTCTGGCCTGCAACACACAGAGAATACATTACACACTGTCAGCCTCCTCTGGCCTGCAACACACAGAGAATACATTACACACTGCCAGCCTCCTCTGGCCTGCAACACACAGAGAATACATTACACACTGTCAGCCTCCTCTGGCCTGCAACACACAGAGAATACATTACACACTGCCAGCCTCCTCTGTCCTGCAACACACAGAGAATACATTACACACTGTCAGCCTCCTCTGTCCTGCAACACACAGAGAATACATTACACACTGTCAGCCTCCTCTGGCCTGCAACACACAGAGAATACATTACACACTGTCAGCCTCCTCTGTCCTGCAACACACAGAGAATACATTACACACTGTCAGCCTCCTCTGGCCTGCAACACACAGAGAATACATTACACACTGTCAGCCTCCTCTGGCCTGCAACACACAGAGAATACATTACACACTGCCAGCCTCCTCTGGCCTGCAACACACAGAGAATACATTACACACTGTCAGCCTCCTCTGGCCTGCAACACACAGAGAATATATTACACACTGTCAGCCTCCTCTGGCCTGCAAAACACAGAGAATACATTACACACTGTCAGCCTCCTCTGGCCTGCAACACACAGAGAATACATTACACACTGTCAGCCTCCTCTGGCCTGCAACACACAGAGAATACATTACACACTGTCAGCCTCCTCTGGCCTGCAACACACAGAGAATACATTACACACTGTCAGCCTCCTCTGGCCTGCAACACACAGAGAATATATTACACACTGTCAGCCTCCTCTGGCCTGCAAAACACAGAGAATACATTACACACTGCCAGCCTCCTCTGGCCTGCAAAACAAGGAGAATACATTACACACTGTCAGCCTCCTCTGGCCTGCAACACACAGAGAATACATTACACACTGTCAGCCTCCTCTGTCCTGCAACACACAGAGAATACATTACACACTGTCAACCTCCTCTGGCCTGCAACACACAGATAATACATTACACACTGTCAGCCTCCCTCTGACACACTGCTACCCCATCCTCTATGTATGTGACATCTTGGATCGCTACAGGACAAAGAGAGAGGAAAATAGATTGAGGAGGAGAGACAGGACTGTGTGACTGTGATATGACCACCTTGTGACTGTGATATGACCACGTTGTGACTGTGTTATGACCACGTTGTGACTGTGATATGACCACCTTGTGACTGTGATATGACCACGTTGTGACTGTGTTATGACCACGTTGTGACTGTGATATGACCACGTTGTGACTGTGATATGACCACGTTGTGACTGTGTTATGACCACGTTGTGACTGTGTTATGACCACCTTGTGACTGTGATATGACCACGTTGTGACTGTGATATGACCACGTTGTGACTGTGACATGACCACGTTGTGACTGTGACATGACCACGTTGTGACTGTGATATGACCACGTTGTGACTGTGTTATGACCACGTTGTGACTGTGATATGACCACGTTGTGACTGTGTTATGACCACGTTGTGACTGTGATATGACCACGTTGTGACTGTGATATGACCACGTTGTGACTGTGTTATGACCACGTTGTGACTGTGATATGACCACGTTGTGACTGTGATATGACCACGTTGTGACTGTGATATGACCACGTTGTGACTGTGATATGACCACGTTGTGACTGTGTTATGACCACGTTGTGACTGTGATATGACCACGTTGTGACTGTGATATGACCACGTTGTGACTGTGATATGACCACGTTGTGACTGTGTTATGACCACGTTGTGACTGTGATATGACCACGTTGTGACTGTGATATGACCACGTTGTGACTGTGATATGACCACGTTGTAACACCACGTTGTGACTGTGATATGACCACGTTGTGACTGTGTTATGACCACGTTGTGACTGTGATATGACCACGTTGTGACTGTGTTATGACCACGTTGTGACTGTGTTATGACCACCTTGTGACTGTGATATGACCACGTTGTGACTGTGACATGACCACGTTGTGACTGTGATATGACCACGTTGTGACTGTGTTATGACCACGTTGTGACTGTGATATGACCACGTTGTGACTGTGTTATGACCACGTTGTGACTGTGATATGACCACGTTGTGACTGTGATATGACCACGTTGTGACTGTGTTATGACCACGTTGTGACTGTGATATGACCACGTTGTGACTGTGATATGACCACGTTGTGACTGTGATATGACCACGTTGTGACTGTGTTATGACCACGTTGTGACTGTGATATGACCACGTTGTGACTGTGTTATGACCACGTTGTGACTGTGATATGACCACGTTGTGACTGTGATATGACCACGTTGTGACTGTGTTATGACCACGTTGTGACTGTGATATGACCACGTTGTGACTGTGATATGACCACGTTGTGACTGTGATATGACCACGTTGTAACACCACGTTGTGACTGTGATATGACCACGTTGTGACTGTGTTATGACCACGTTGTGACTGTGATATGACCACGTTGTGACTGTGTTATGACCACGTTGTGACTGTGTTATGACCACGTTGTGACTGTGATATGACCACGTTGTGACTGTGATATGACCACGTTGTGACTGTGTTATGACCACGTTGTGACTGTGATATGACCACGTTGTGACTGTGATATGACCACGTTGTGACTGTGTTATGACCACGTTGTGACTGTGTTATGACCACGTTGTGACTGTGATATGACCACGTTGTGACTGTGATATGACCACGTTGTGACTGTGTTATGACCACGTTGTGACTGTGTTATGACCACGTAGTGACTGTGATATGACCACGTTGTGACTGTGATATGACCACGTTGTGACTGTGTTATGACCACCTTGTGACTGTGTTATGACCACGTTGTGACTGTGATATCACCACCTTGTGACTGTGATATGACCACGTTGTGACTGCGATTGGGACCATTTCTAGACGAATAGACACGGTAAATCCACTACTATAGCTTTCCTTGATATTTTTTACACTTTAAAATAGGATATGACTTCACACACCTGGCCTCCCCATGCCGATCTTCTCCAGGTCTTCATTCTTGACGTAGTCGAAGTGTGACAGGCGGGTCACGTTCAGCTCGTCACGGACACGCAGGAAGTACTGCTGCAGCTGAACGTCTGTTAACAGGTCTATCAACCACTCTGTCCCCTCCTCTGTCATCTACACACACACACACACACACACACACACACACACACACACACACACACACACACACACACACACACACACACACACAGTCAACATACCAACAACAACATCAACCAGTCTGACACAGTACATAAGACTTTACCATCTTTTCTCTCCTCTCTCCTCTCTCCTTCGTTCCTCTCTCATTCCTCTCTTCCTTCTCCTCCTCTTCTATCTCGTAGGACAGATGCTGGTACATATAGTTCTCTGCCATGGCTGCTGCTCCTCCCACACTCCTCCTTCAACCTCCCCTCACCCGCCGTCCCTCTTTCAATACTCTGTGGTTTTGTCCTGGTTTCAGCCGTGTGTGTTATAACAGTGGTAAATCTCAGTTCCTCTCTGTCACTCTGCTGCAAGTCTGCCCAGTGTTGATCTCCCCTCAACCTCACGACCTTCTGCCTAATCAATACACACAAACCAATACACAAATACACACAGGCGCTCGCACACACACACACACACACACACACACACACACACACACACACACACACACACACACACCAGGAGACATCTGACACCACTCTCTCCTGTCTCTATCAGCCAAGCTAAGCTGTCTATAAACTGTCCTTTTCTCTATCCATCTGTGCTGACTCACCACTATGCACAGCACAGGACACTTCCACACCTCTATCCCTTTCTCCCTATGACTCTCAACATCGCCTGTCTACTGTTGAATAATACAACATCCCTGGAGAGAGAAGAGAGTGCTAGAAACAGTGCTTTCTGTGTCTCTGTTTTATTGAGGGCACTCTGGGTCTGAATATGGACATTTAAATATAGCCTGTATTACGCCTGATTCAGCCTCTCTCTCTCTGCATTATAAAACAGCACTGCAGTGCAGACTACTGTTGCTATAGGGAGAAAACACTACATAACGAGCCTACGCTTAACCCTCATCCCTTTCTCTCCTAGTAAACAGTAGCTCTTGTTGAGCTAGGCTAAATAAGCTAAGAGATATGCGCATTGAATCAGTTCTTTAAACTAATCTACTGAAATGTTAAATAGGACATGTCGCATCACTGATCCATACACTGACTAGCCTATTAACGGTAACCTCATCAGAGACAGAGACCCAAATCAAGATAACAGTATAGTTCATGCAGACGCTCATCGAGAGATGTAGAAAGAGAGAGATGCGGAGAGAAAGACAGACTATTTTCTCCACCTCGCCAAAACTCGCCTTAATCAGTTGTTGTTTTCAGAAACCTTCATTTTCTCTTGGTAAAATAAGCAGTCGGTTGTTTTCCCCTGTCCTCTCCTGTCATTCCTGGTCGCGTGTTGCTGGGATTACTGGCGTGGCGTCACCGCGTTGTGCGCACATAGAGATACGGTACGTTCCAGGCCGCCGAAATTGCATTGAAACTTTGCATGATCTATTGGGTAAGGATTTTTGATAGTTAGCGTCCAACGACGATTTGGTATTTTATTAGGATCCCCATTAGCTGTTGCAAAAGCAGCAGCTCCTCTTCCTGTGGTCCACACAAAAACATATCATGAAACATAATACAGAATGACATAATATAGAACATCATCAGACAAGAACAGCTCAAGGACAGAACTACATACATTTTTAAAAAGGCACATGTAGCCTACATATCAATGCATACACACAAACTATCTAGATCAAAACAGGGGACAGGCGTTGTGCCACGAGGTGTTGCTTTATCTGGTTTTTGAAACCAGGTTTGCTGTTTATTTGAGATGGAAGTTCCATGAATAAGGGCTTTATATAATACTGTACGTTTTCTTGAATTTGTTCTGGATTTGGGGTCAATGAAAAGACCACCTGGTGGCATGTCTGGTGGGATAAGTGTGTGTGTCAGAGCTGTGTGTAAATTGACTAAGCAAACAATTTGGGATTTTCAACACATGAATGTTTCTTATAAAAAGAAGAAGCGATGCAGTCAGTCTCTCCTCAACTCTTAACCAAGAGAGACTGGCATGCATAGTATTGATATCAGCCCATTAATGAACAATAACCACACACACAGTCCAGTGCATTTAGCCAAAGGGTTTATTGAAGCACAGCAGAAAAACAGAACTCATTTACTGTACATAAACGGCTAAACACCCATACAAGGTCCTCTACGTGATGGTAGAACAGTCAGGTGAACATGTATGAGTTCAGACTAGCACTGACAAGTCTGTAACAGAAATGTTAGAACAGTTCCACTAGTTAGCTGATTGACTGAGTGTGATCAATAATCAAAAGAGAACAATCTCTATTTAGCGGACGGCTACAACAGGAGTTTCAGTGTCTGATAATATATGCATGGGAAAATACTCCTACTGACCTGAATGGGAACACTTGTTGTAGGGATTGCATTTGTAAGGAAAAACACAGTAACATGCCAAAGGACGTATCCATTACAACTAATTCAGAGAGGAACAATAGAAGAGCAGTAGGTCACACACAGATCAGATATACTAATCCAACACAAAGAGAGGAAACAAATAACTCCAGAAACACTGTTCCCGATAAATGACTTCACCCTTCAGTGGAATATGATTCACTGCCCCCAATACACACAGATATAAAACTCTGGGAAACACTGCCCCCGATACACACAGATATAAAACTCTGGGAAACACTGCCCACGATACACACTGATATAAAACTCTGGGAAACACTGCCCCCGATACACACAGATATAAAACTCTGGGAAACACTGCCCCCGATACACACAGATATAAAACTCTGGGAAACACTGCCCCCGATACACACAGATATAAAACTCTGGGAAACACTGCCCCCGATACACACAGATATAAAACTCTGGGAAACACTGCCCCCGATACACACAGATATAAAACTCTGGGAAACACTGCCCCCGATACACACAGATATAAAACTCTGGGAAACACTGCCCCCGATACACACAGATATAAAACTCTGGGAAACACTGCCCCCGATACACACAGATATAAAACTCTGGGATACACTGCCCCCGATACACACAGATATAAAACTCTGGGAAACACTGCCCCCGATACACACAGATATAAAACTCTGGGAAACACTGCCCCCGATACACACAGATATAAAACTCTGGGAAACACTGCCCCCGATACACACAGATATAAAACTCTGGGAAACACTGCCCCCGATACACACAGATATAAAACTCTGGGAAACACTGCCCCCGATACACAGATATAAAACTCTGGGAAACACTGCCCCCGATACACACAGATATAAAACTCTGGGAAACACTGCCCCCGATACACACAGATATAAAACTCTGGGATACACTGCCCCCGATACACACAGATATAAAACTCTGGGAAACACTGCCCCCGATACACACAGATATAAAACTCTGGGAAACACTGCCCCCGATACACACAGATATAAAACTCTGGGAAACACTGCCCCCGATACACACAGATATAAAACTCTGGGAAACACTGCCCCCAATACACACAGATATAAAACTCTGGGAAACACTGCCCCCGATACACACAGATATAAAACTCTGGGAAACACTGCCCCCGATACACACAGATATAAAACTCTGGGAAACACTGCCCCCGATACACACAGATATAAAACTCTGGGAAACACTGCCCCCGATACACACAGATATAAAACTCTGGGAAACACTGTTCCCGATAAATGGCTTCACCGTTCACACTGGTAGGCAAAAACTACCACCAACACTTATCATTATGGAAGACACTGCTCCCGATACTGGTTCAGATCAGAAATATAAACTGCTCCAAAATAACACTGGTTAACAGAAATGACTCTTTCGCTGCCTGAACATTATTTGTATAAATTCAGCTCAGAGTGGCGAGATCTTAGCATGTTTTTATTGTTGAGCCCATGCTGCATCAGAAATGACACCATATTACCTATATAGTCAGAAGAAGAAGTTAAGGCTATATATAAAATAGTTTGTAATTACAGACATGACCCAAGTAGCTACCTCCCCGACATGTCTAAAACATGCTAAGAATTTGTAAATTCACCATGGACTCTGAATTTAAGTGCATGCATTTCATCAAATCAAAATGTGACGAAGTCATGACAACTGCTGCCGTCGGTTACCATGTTTCTGTGGTGATACCCAGTTGCTGGGGTTTCTGTTTCCATAGTAATGTGTGGGAGCAGTAGTCATGTATACAGCGGAAGTCTGACCATCGGACTGATAGATATATAAAGTATAAATAGGCTCCTCTGTGTCGAGGGGTTAGAGGTCATCTCTATAGTAACAGCCAAGGCTTCGGTTTGGGGGTTGGAGTGAGATGAGGGATCAGACAGTGATGTCATCAATCTCAACATTCTTCAGGAAGTCCAGTAACTGAAACTGGAAAGAATGACAGTACTTCCTGGTCTCTTATTACATCATCACTTCCGACCAATACGCCTTCATCTCATCCTGGATTTTACAGTGAACGAGGACGAGGTTGAACCCTCTGAACAGCCCTACGCACTCACACACACACAGTTAGATCTGGTTGTCGCTGTCCCAGACGTCTCCAGAGAGAGCGTTGGCACAGCCCTGTAGCGTCCAGGTGGCCAGGGCCAGCTGGGTCCGCAGCGCCTCCCTGTCCTCCCCCTCCAACAGGGCTGCCAGGGTGTGGGAACCACGGCCAAACAGCAGGTGGCGGAATGGAACCTCTTTGGGGGAGACATACGGAGACAGGAGGTTGTGTTCCACCTGGGGGGAGAGAGAGGAGAATCCAAATGTTAGTTTATGAATCAAGACAGAACCACTACTTGTGTTCACTATCAAATTTGAGCCTTATGGTATTGATCAGTTAGATTACAAGGGTGTGTGTGTGTGTGTGTGTGTGTGTGCGTGCGTCTCACCCTCATGATGCGGTCGTTGATGTTGTGGCAGGCCAGTGTGTCAGTGAGGTCGGTGTTGAGTAGCTCAGTGTTGAGGTCAGTAGCAGCTCTACTGTAGGATCCTAAGGCCATAATGAGCCAACGGGCTGACAGATCCTCGGCAGAACCATCCTGTAACAACACAATAACATTAGAACTATACCTAACAACAACAACATAAACAACAATGTAAACAAAAACAATCATGTCATATAAACAAACCCGGGTGACTTGTTTGAGGCGCTGGTTGATCTTGAACACAGATTGGCTGAGAACCGTCCTGTAGCGTTGCACATCTAGACGCAGTATGTGGTCGTGGACCAATCGTAACGCCAGCTGACCTGCGACCAATCCCGCCCCAGTGGCTAGGGAACTAAGGCGATGGGCGGTGGCGTAACCAAGGTGATCCTTGTTGTCAAGAGAGGTGCCGTAGTACGGGTAGGCCTCAGACTGCAACACGCGGGAGAGAAAGACAGACAATTCTATTAGAGACAGTTATCGAAATCAAACTATCTGCAAACAAAACATCGAAACCTGACAGAGTGTGTGTGTGTGTTAGTGTTTGTTAAAGTGTGTGTGTGTGTGTTAGTGTTAGTGTTTGTTAAAGTGTGTGTGTGTGTGTGTTAGTGTTTGTTAAAGTGTGTGTGTGTGTGTGTGTTAGTGTTTGTTAAAGTGTGTGTGTGTGTGTTAGTGTTTGTTAAAGTGTGTGTGTGTGTGTTAGTGTTTGTTAAAGTGTGTGTGTGTGTGTTAGTGTTTGTTAAAGTGTGTGTGTGTGTGTTAGTGTTTGTTAAAGTGTGTGTGTGTGTTAGTGTTTGTTAAAGTGTGTGTGTGTGTTAGTGTTTGTTAAAGTGTGTGTGTGTGTGTTAGTGTTTGTTAAAGTGTGTGTGTGTGTGTGTTAGTGTTTGTTAAAGTGTGTGTGTGTGTGTGTTAGTGTTTGTTAAAGTGTGTGTGTGTGTGTGTTAGTGTTTGTTAAAGTGTGTGTGTGTGTGTTAGTGTTTGTTAAAGTGTGTGTGTGTGTGTGTTAGTGTTTGTTAAAGTGTGTGTGTGTGTGTGTTAGTGTTTGTTAAAGTGTGTGTGTGTGTGTTAGTGTTTGTTAAAGTGTGTGTGTGTGTGTGTGTTAGTGTTTGTTAAAGTGTGTGTGTGTGTGTGTGTTAGTGTTTGTTAAAGTGTGTGTGTGTGTGTGTGTTAGTGTTTGTTAAAGTGTGTGTGTGTGTGTTAGTGTTTGTTAAAGTGTGTGTGTGTGTGTGTGTTATTGTTTGTTAAAGTGTGTGTGTGTGTGTGTGTGTTAGTGTTTGTTAAAGTGTGTGTGTGTGTGTTAGTGTTTGTTAAAGTGTGTGTGTGTGTGTGTGTTAGTGTTTGTTAAAGTGTGTGTGTGTGTGTGTGTGTGTTAGTGTTTGTTAAAGTGTGTGTGTGTGTGTGTGTTAGTGTTTGTTAAAGTGTGTGTGTGTGTGTGTGTTAGTGTTTGTTAAAGTGTGTGTGTGTGTGTGTGTGTTAGTGTTTGTTAAAGTGTGTGTGTGTGTGTGTGTTAGTGTTTGTTAAAGTGTGTGTGTGTTAGTGTTTGTTAAAGTGTGTGTGTGTGTGTGTGTGTGTTAGTGTTTGTTAAAGTGTGTGTGTGTGTGTTAGTGTTTGTTAAAGTGTGTGTGTGTGTGTTAGTGTTTGTTAAAGTGTGTGTGTGTGTTAGTGTTTGTTAAAGTGTCTGTGTGTGTGTTAGTGTTTGTTAAAGTGTGTGTGTGTTAGTTAAAGTGTGTGTGTGTGTGTGTGTTAGTTAAAGTGTGTGTGTGTGTGTGTGTGTGTGTGTGTGTGTGTGTGTGTGTGTGTTAGTTAAAGTGTGTGTGTGTGTGTGTGTGTGTGTGTGTGTGTGTGTGTGTGTGTGTGTGTGTTAGTTAAAGTGTGTGTGTCTCACCCCCTGAGAGACGAAGCGGAAGGAGAGAGAGGGGATTCCAGAGGAGGCCAAGAAGGGATATGCAGAGTCTTCCATCTTCATGGGCTCAAACCTAATCACACACACACACCTTTATGCCTACTGTACCACACATATCTTTGGAGTGATCTATCATTGGAGTGATATGTGAGGTGTACTCACACTGCCCTCTCAAAGTTGACTCCAGACACCTTATCATACAGAGACTTCCCAGACTCTCCAAAACCAATGGGATTCTTCACCTCCTTCATGGTGCTTTCCAGAAGGCTGTAGAGCAGGGGACTGGCAGACGCTTTGAATTCACCATGGCCTGAAAATCGGACACTATTAGATTAGAAGGATACTTAGTATAAAGTATTTTTGTGGTTGTGTGTACTCACCAGTGACCACTCCGTCCAGACTGATGTAGGTGAAAGCTCTTCTGTCCAGAGAGGAGAAGAAACCCTGGAGAGGAACACACACACACACACAACATTACATACCCCACCCTACTAGTTTAGAGGCTGGTCCAATCAGCGTCTTCCAGCAACATATTATTATCACCAAATACCATTAGCTAGAACACTGCCATATCCTGAATACCTCCAGCCACTCTGTAGATCCAACACAGCCGTATTCTCCTGCACTCCAACTGGCAAACACCAGACTCCTCCTGGGACGGAAACCATCTACACACACAGATGTCAGAATGTGTGTGAATGCATTGATGTGTGTGTGTGTTAGAGGTCGACCGATTATGATTTTTCAACGCCGATGCCGATTATTGGAGGACCAAAACGCCGATACCGATTAATCGGGCAATTTTTTTTGCTTATTTGTAATAATGACAATTACAACAATACTGAATGAACACTTATTTTAACTTAATATAATACATCAATAAAATCAATTTAGCCTCAAATAAATAATGAAACATGTTCAATTTGGTTTAAATAATGCAAAAACAAAGTGTTGGAGTAGAAAGTAAACGTGTGCCATGTAAGAAAGCTAACGTTTAAGTTCCTTGCTCAGAACATGAGAACATATGAAAGCTGGTGGTTCCTTTTAACATGAGTCTTCAATATTCCCAGGTAAGAAGTTTTAGGTTGTAGTTATTATAGGAATTATAGGACTATTTCTCTCTATATGATTTGTATTTCATATACCTTTGACTATTGGATGTTCTTATAGGCACTTTAGTATTGCCAGTGTAACAGTATAGCTTCCGTCCCTCTCCTCGCTCCTACCTGGGCTCGAACCAGGAACACATCGACAACAGCCACCCTCGAAGCAGCGTTACCCATGCAGAGCAAGGGGAACAACTACTCCAAGTCTCAGAGCGAGTGATGTTTGAAAAGCTATTAGCGTGCACCCGCTAACTAGCTAGCCATTTCACATCGGTTACACCAGCCTAATCTTGGGAGTTGATAGCCTTGAAGTCATAATCATCGCAATGCTTGAAGCACAGCGAAGAGCTGCTGGCAAAACGCACTAAAGTGCTGTTTGAATGAATGCTTACGAGTCTGCCGCTGCCTACCACCGCTCAGTCAGACTGCTCTATCAAATCATACACTTAATTATAACACCATAACACACAGAAATACGAGCCTTTGGTCATTAATATGGTCGAATCCGGAAACTATCATCTTGAAAACAAAATGTTTTTCCTTTCAGTGAAATACGGAACCGTTCCGTATTTTATCTAACGGGTGGCATCCATAAGTCTAAATATTCCTGTTACATTGCCCAACCTTCAATGTTATATCATAACTATGTAAAATTCTGGCAAATTAGTTTGCAACAAGCCAGGCGGTCCAAACTGTTGCATATACCCTGACTCTGCGTGCAATGAACGCAAGAGAAATGACACAATTTCACCTGGTTAATATTACCTGCTAACCTGGATTTCTTTTAGCTAAATATGCAGGTTTAAAAATATATACTTCTGTGTAATGATTTTAAGAAAGGCATTGATGTTTATGGTTAGGTACAGTCGTGCAACGATTGTGCTTTTTTCGCAATTGCGCTTTTGTTAAATCATCCCCCGTTTGGCGAAGTCGGCTGTCTTTGTTAGGAAGAAATAGTCTTCAGTTCGCAACGAGCCAGGCGGCCCAAACTGCTGCATATACCCTGACTCTGTTGCAAGAGAAGTGACACATTTTCCCTAGTTAAAAGAAATTCATGTTAGCAGGCAATATTAACTAAATATGCAGGTTTAAAAATATACACTTGTGTATTGATTTTAAGAAAGGCATTGATGTTTATGGTTAGAGCAACGTGTACCTAAGCGATTATATGCAACGCAGGACAGGCTAGATAAACTAGTAATATCATCAACCATGTGTAGTTAATTAGTGATTATGATTGATTGATTGTTTTTTATAAGATAAGTTTAATGCTAGCTAGCAACTTACCTTAGCTTTTTACTGCATTTGCATAACAGGCAGGCTCCTCGTGGAGTGCAATGTAAAGGAGGTGGTTAGAGCGTTGGACTTAGGTTGCAAGATTGAATCCCCGAGCTGACAAGGTAAAAATCTGTCGTTCTGCTCCCGAACAAGGCAGTTAACCCACCGTTCCTAGGCCGTCATTGAAAATAAGAATTTGTTCTTAACCGACTTGCCTAGTTAAATAAAGGTGTAAATAATTATGTATTTTTTTTTTAAATAAATTTTTATTATTATTATTTATTTATTTATTTTTTTAATTTTTAATTTTTTTATTTAAAATCGCCGTCCAAAAATACCGATTTCTGATTGTTATGAAAACTTGAAATCGGCCCTAATTAATCGGCCATTCCGATTAATCGGTCGACCTCTAGTGTGTGTGTTTGTGTGTGTGTGTGTTTATGCATTGATGTGCATGTGTGTGTTTATGCATTGATGTGTGTGTGTGTGTGTGTGTGTGTGTGTGTGTGAATGCATTGATGTGTGTGTGTTAATGTATTGATGTGTGTGTGTGTGTGTGTGTGTGTGTGTGTGTGTGTTAATGTATTGATGTGTGTGTGTGAATGTATTGATGTGTGTGTGTGTTAATGTATTGATGTGTGTGTATGTTAATGCATTGATGTGTGTGTGTGTTAATGCATTGTTGTGTGTGTGTGTTAATGTATTGATGTGTGTGTATGTTAATGTGTTAATGTATTGGTGTGTGTGTATGTTAATGTATTGGTGTGTGTGTGTGTGTTAATGTATTGGTGTGTGTGTGTGTTAATGTATTGGTGTGTGTGTGTTAATGTATTGGTGTGTGTGTGTTAATGTATTGGTGTGTGTGTGTTAATGTATTGGTGTGTGTGTGTTAATGTATTGGTGTGTGTGTGTTAATGTATTGGTGTGTGTGTGTGTTGATGTATTGGTGTGTGTGTGTGTGTGTGTGTGTGTGTGTTAATGTATTGTGTGTTAATGTATTGATGTGTGTGTGTATGTTAATGTATTAATGTATTGGTGTGTGTTAATGTATTGGTGTGTGTGTGTGTGTGTGTGTGTGTGTGTGTGTGTGTGTGTGTGTTGATGTAACCTGTGTGCACCATCTCAGACACAGCTCTAGCCAGCTCCAGCAGCAGTGTGGTCCCGACAGTGGCTTTAGCGTAGCCTGGACCCCACGCATCCCTCTGAGCCCCCAGTACCACGTACCGATCTACACACACACACAATAACATTAACACAAAACCCACTCACAAACACTGTGCATAGAGATTAAACATTGCTGTTCAAAATGTACAGAGTTCAAAGATATAGTTTGGAGTGTTGTGTGTGGCTCGGTGTTAGATATAGATATAAAGATATAGTTTGGAGTGTTGTGTGTGGCTTGGTGTTAGATATAGTTATAAAGATATAGTTTGGAGTGTTGTGTGTGGCTCGGTGTTAGATATAGATATAAAGATATAGTTTGGAGTGTTGTGTGTGGCTCGGTGTTAGATATAGTTATAAAGATATAGTTTGGAGTGTTGTGTGTGGCTCGGTGTTAGATATAGATATAAAGATATAGTTTGGAGTGTTGTGTGTGGCTCGGTGTTAGATATAGTTATAAAGATATAGTTTGGAGTGTTGTGTGTGGCTTGGTGTTAGATATAGTTATAAAGATATAGTTTGGAGTGTTGTGTGTGGCTCGGTGTTAGATATAGATATAAAGATATAGTTTGGAGTGTTGTGTGTGGCTCGGTGTTAGATATAGTTATAAAGATATAGTTTGGAGTGTTGTGTGTGGCTCGGTGTTAGATATAGATATAAAGATATAGTTTGGAGTGTTGTGTGTGGCTCGGTGTTAGATATAGTTATAAAGATATAGTTTGGAGTGTTGTGTATGGCTCGGTGTTAGATATAGATATAAAGATATAGTTTGGAGTGTTGTGTGTGGCTCGGTGTTAGATATAGATATAAAGATATAGTTTGGAGTGTTGTGTGTGGCTCGGTGTTAGATATAGATATAAAGATATAGTTTGGAGTGTTGTGTGTGGCTCGGTGATAGATATAGATATAAAGATATAGTTTGGAGTGTTGTGTGTGGCTCAGTGTTAGATATAGTTATAAAGATATAGTTTGGAGTGTTGTGTGTGGCTCGGTGATAGATATAGATATAAAGATATAGTTTGGAGTGTTGTGTGTGGCTCGGTGATAGATATAGATATAAAGATATAGTTTGGAGTGTTGTGTGTGGCTCAGTGTTAGATATAGTTATAAAGATATAGTTTGGAGTGTTGTGTGTGGCTTGGTGTTAGATATAGATATAAAGATATAGTTTGGAGTGTTGTGTGTGGCTCGGTGTTAGATATAGTTATAAAGATATAGTTTGGAGTGTTGTGTGTGGCTCGGTGTTAGATATAGATATAAAGATATAGTTTGGAGTGTTGTGTGTGGCTCGGTGTTAGATATAGATATAAAGATATAGTTTGGAGTGTTGTGTGTGGCTCGGTGTTAGATATAGATATAAAGATATAGTTTGGAGTGTTGTGTGTGGCTCGGTGTTAGATATAGTTATAAAGATATAGTTTGGAGTGTTGTGTGTGGCTCGGTGTTAGATATAGATATAAAGATATAGTTTGGAGTGTTGTGTGTGGCTCGGTGTTAGATATAGATATAAAGATATAGTTTGGAGTGTTGTGTGTGGCTCGGTGTTAGATATAGTTATAAAGATATAGTTTGGAGTGTTGTGTGTGGCTCGGTGTTAGATATAGATATAAAGATATAGTTGGGAGTGTTGTGTGTGGCTCGGTGTTAGATATAGTTATAAAGATATAGTTTGGAGTGTTGTGTGTGGCTCGGTGTTAGATATAGATATAAAGATATAGTTTGGATGCACTCACACAGACAGACACATACCTGGCTCAGTGAAGCCCTTGATGACTCCAAAGATGTTGTGGATCTCTGTGTCCTGCAGCACGTTGTTCACCTCCACAGTGACATCTTCACTACTGGCCCCTCCCAGGGTGTACTTCACATTGTCCAGTGAGCCTTTAAAACTGAGAGGGGACTCAAGCCCACCTATACGCCTGGGGATAGATCGACAGTTAGAGGTGTGTGTGTGTGTGTGTGTGTGTGTGGTGTGTGTGTGTGTGTGTGTGTGTGTGTGTGTGTGTGTGTGTGTGTGTGTGATGTGTGTGTGTGTGTGAGGTCTTACGTTAGTATCTTGGCAGCACTAGCAGCAGTAATGCTTTGGGCCAGTACAGTAGGCAGACCAGAGGACTGGGTGGGAGGGAACTGGGTGTGGTTGAAGGATGGGAAGCCTGGCGTGAAGGGGTCTCCTGAACCTAGATGGACCTACAGGAGAACATCACAGAACATTCAGAGAACGCCAGACAGAACGCGAACATAGAACGTTAAATGGTTGCAGTTGAAGAAGCATCTCTGAATCAGGCTCGGCAAGATTCACCTTGTAGTGGTGTGAGTACTCACATGTCCATACAGTTCAGTAGTTGGTTGGAACTTGTAGTCTTTAGGGTCGAGGTAAATCAACACAGCAGATACTCCCAATGCTGCTACATTAGCCACCTGAAACAGACACGCTACACTGAAAACCACCTTCTTACACACACTCACGCGAGCGCACACACACACGCACGCACACACGCACGCACACACACGCACACACACACACACACGCACCTTACCTGCTGTGCCAGGCTGATCTGTCCTGTAGCTCTTAGTAGAATCACAGTGCCATTCAGCTCAACCTTCAGAGTCTGTAGCAGCATCAAGTCCTCTCGACTCCCATAGTTACCATACACCGCCTTGCCCTGCAGATACACAAAACAGATCCCTCTTGTGAGATTCAGGCAACAACTGTGATTGCAAACATCCAATGTGGCAGAAAATATGTTACAAACATGCCACTTTCCAAGCATTTAACCTTAACAGATTATTTTGGCTCAGATTTCACACTATGAAATATTGGCCCAAAATATCAAAAGAGATGATCAGTCAATATAATTCAATGTGGACATCTGATTGGCTGACCTGAGCTTTTCCTGTGGCACTATAGGCCAGATAGCCCTTAGGCTGGCCCACCTCCTCTTGGCCAATCAGAACACGGTTTGGCTTCTGACTGTGGGTAAGGGGATTGGGGAGGAGAATGTTACAAGCAAAGTGGAATTATGAGACAGAGGGTGTGGTGTGTGTGTGTGTGTGTGTGTGTGTGTGTACCTGTTGGCTGTCTGTAGTTGGACATGGTGTACGTCAGTCCACGCATGTGTGTGTGTGTGTGTGTGTGTGTGTGTGTAGCTGTTGGCTGTCTGTAGTTGGACATGGTGTACGTCAGTCCAGGCATGTGTGTGTGTGTGTGTGTGTACCCGTTGGCTGTCTGTAGTTGGACATGGTGTACGTCAGTCCAGGCATGTGTGTGTGTGTGTGTGTGTGTGTGTGTACCTGTTGGCTGTCTGTAGTTGGACATGGTGTATGTCAGTCCAGGCATGTGTGTGTGTGTGTGTGTGTGTGTGTGTGTGTGTGTGTGTGTGTGTGTGTGTGTGTGTGTGTACCTGTCTGTAGTTGGACATGCCTGGACTGACGTACACCATCGATGTGTGTGTGTGTGTGTGTGTGTGTGTGTGTGTGTGTGTGACCTGTTGGCTGTCTGTAGTGGGATTTGTGTACGTCAGTCCAGGTGTGTGTGTGTGTGTGTACCTGTTGGCTGTCTGTAGTTGGACATGGTGTACGTCAGTCCAGGCGTGTGTGTGTGTGTGTGTGTGTGTGTGTGTGTGTGTGTGCGTGTGTGTGTGTGTGTGTGTGTGTGTGTGTGTGTGTACCTGTTGGCTGTCTGTAGTTGGACATGGTGTACGTCAGTCCAGGCATGTGTGTGTGTGTGTGTGCGTGTGTGTGTGTGTGTACCTGTTGGCTGTCTGTAGTTGGACATGGTGTACGTCAGTCCAGGCCTCCATCTCCAGACTCTTAAAGCTGTCAAACACACGATATTCCAGAATGCCGTCTGCACTGCTCCCTGCCGCGTGATCTGGCTGTTCAACATCACTGCAGAGAGAGAGGGTGGACAGTTTAGTTCATTTGTATTTTCAGGTAGTGTGTGTGTGGCGGTCATGAAATTTTGTCAGCCTGTAATTGTCATGCAAATGCCTGTTGGTCTCATGGTAATTGGCTGCTAATTAACATAAATGTTTTTTGCATCACCGGGCTTCCCTGCATACAAGCCGCTGATGCGCGCCTTTGGGACATCTACATTTGAAAAAAGTTGAATAAATCCATTTAATAATATAGACCCCTTTCTGTTAGAAAACTGCTGCAATGCTCACAAGTTGGTGGCAGAACACATGGGAATTCTTAATAGTTCTTATTTGCTTATGAGTGTATTTCACACTACTTTTGGATTATAATTGGATTTTAAAGCTTGCATGAATATCCTGCTTAATATAATGTGTCATCATCGCAAATCAACTGAATTATACTTAAAACACACATAGGCTGTAACAAAAGCTAGCCAATGTCAATGAACGTTAGCATTCTAGCTAACAAATGCTGCATCCAAAATAGTTATTTTGCAGATCACAACCAAATATCTTAGCAAAAGTTCAAGCAATAATCAAAACATCATTGTAAGCGCATTAGAACACCAAAAAGTTATTTTGTTTAGAAGTAATAAAAACTTAAATTTAGGCTATGTTGAATGGGCGCAGATGGCGATGGCTTCCTTACTGTAGCAAAAAGTCGCAGGCATTTGTGTATGATGTCAGCATGTCGTGTACTGAAAAGGGGCCTATAGCCTACACCGTCACTAGGGGCCTATAGCCTACACCGTCACTAGGGGCCTATAGCCTACACCGTCACTAGGCCTGGGCGATATGGCCCAAATATCATATCCCGGTATTTTTCAGTTTTTTTACGGTTTGACGGTAATTTATGTTTTTAAATAATAAAAGTTCAAAATTTGCTTAAAAGTGAGTAGTGTGTCACGCAAGGGTGGCAACATACATTCTAAGTGATTTAAATGGGTCTGTCTCCATTCTGATTGGTTTATACTGTTCAATTCAACTTCAACCAGCATTTCCTGCACTCATTTGAGATACTGCCACGTAGGGTTGCACGATATGGGCAACAACAACAAACAAAAAAAATCTAGGCCTTTTTTTTTTACCAAATGTTGCAATTGCGATTTGACTTGCAAATTAGATCAAAACACTTGGGTGAACTGTTGGAATCATGAAAATGTTATGATTATTCTAATTCTATAGTTAGAGTATAATAGTGGGAATGTTGAATACAGTGTTGTTTGACATGACAACAAATGAAAATGGCAGGGAGGAGTTATTGTGACAGGGGAAGAAACAAAGTGTTGATCAGTATTTTCTAAGGGAACCTATAATCTTTGGCTACATTATATGTTGTTTTCTCTTAGCTACTTCATGTAGCTAACATATTCATGCTTTGCCCATTCCTCTTTGATTTAGAAGATACTGTTGCACAAACAAAATGCTGATTTAGGCCTACACCATTACTGGTATCAGGCTGTATAATTAGCTACGTTTTTCTCTGACTCTATACATTTATTAGCAAGCTAGCCAGCTAACTAACATTAGCATTAGCGGCTAACGCGATTTAGCCACAACTTGCAAAGGAAAGACAAACTGTTTGCAGATATAAGAAACACAAACTAATTGTGTATTTATAGAACCCTTGTGAATTTATATTAAAAAGAAGCAAAGTGGGAACAGCATAGTTGTCATCAAAATTGCTGCATTGACCATGCAGACTGAACGCAAGTTTCTTGTGGTTGAGCAACAACAAATGCGTTCCTTGAGTGACAGGGGGCGGGACTAGGTCTGTGTGGAAAGCGGCAGAGAGACAGCGGAGGACTCAAGTAGCGGAGTAAACTAGAAAAATGTATGTTACACGTGGCGTATCACATTTAACAAAGGAAACATTCACATACCGTTATAGAAGGTAAACTAAAAACAAAAACTGGTCTGTGCATCAATACCGGTATATAGTAAAATACGGTATACCGCCCAGCCCTAACCATCACAACAAATCCATTAGTTATGTGGTGGTGATAGGCATGTAAACCTGGGAACTTGAAGCTCTCAACCTGCTCTACTACAGCCCAGTCAATGAGAATGGGGGCATACTCGGTCCTCCTTTTCCTGTAGTCCACAATCATCTCCTTAGTCTTGGTTACGTTGAGGGATAGGTTGTTATTCTGGCACCACCCGGCCAGGTCTCTGACCTCCTCCCTATAGGCTGTCTCGTTGTTGTCGGTGATCAGGCCTACTACTGTTGTGTCGTCTGCAAACTTAATGATGGTGTTGGAGTCGTGCCTGGCCATGCAGTCATGGGTGAACAGGGAGTACAGGAGGGGACTGAACACGCACCCCTGGGGGGCTCCAGTGTTGAGGATCAGCGTGGCAGATGTGTTGCTACGTACCCTCACCACCTGGGGGCGGCCCGTCAGGAAGTCCAGAATCCAGTTGCAGAGGGAGGTGTTTAGTCCCAGGATCCTTAGCTTAGTGATGAGCTCTGAGGGTACTATGGTGTTGAACGCTGAGCTGTAGTCAATGAATAGCATTCTCACATAAGTGTTCCTTTTGTCCAGGTGGGAAAGGGCAGTGTGGAGTGCAATATAGATTGCATCATCTGTGGATCTGTTTGGGCGGTATGCAAATTGGAGTGGGTCTAGGGTTTCTGGGATAATGGTGTTGATGTGAGCCATTACCAGCCTTTCAAAGCACTTCATGGCTAGAGACGTGAGTGCTACGTGTCTGTAGTCATTTAGGCAGGTTGCCTTCGTGTTCTTGGGCACAGGGACTATGGTGGTCTGCTTTAATATGTTGGTATTACAGACTCAATCAGGGACATGTTGAAAATGTCAGTGAAGACACCTGCCAGTTGGTCAGCACATGCCCGGAGCACACGTCCTGGTAATCCGTCTGGCCCCGCAGCCTTGTGTATGTTGACCTGTTTAAAGGTCTTACTCACGTCGGCTACGGAGAGCGTGATCACACAGTCGTCCGGAACAGCTGATGCTCTCATGCATGCCTCAGTGTTGCTTGCCTCGAAGGGAGCATAGAAGTGATTTAGCTCGTCTGGTAGGCTCGTGTCACTGGGCAGCTCGCGGCTGTGCTTCCCTTTGTAGTGTGTAATAGTTTGCAAGCCCTGTCACATAAGATGAGCGTCGGAGCCGGTGTAGTATGATTCAATCTTAGCCCTGTATTGACGCTTTGCCTGTTTGATGGTTCGTCGCTGGGCATAGCAGGATTTCTTGTAAGCTTCCGGGTTAGAGTCCCGCACCTTGAAAGCGGCAGCTCTGCCCTTTAGCTCAGTGCGAATGTTGCCTGTAATCCATGGCTTCTGGTTGGGGTATGCACATACAGTCATTGTGGGGACGATGTCCTCGATGCACATATTGATAAAGCCAGTGACTGCGGCATTCATTTGGGAGTTTTGGATAGGATTACCATGACCAACGGTCACAGTGAATTTGACTGCTGTCATGACTGGTGAATGCCGGTGTGGTGGTAATACGGTCAACAACCCTGTGTGTGTGTGTCTGTGTGTCGTGTGTGTGTGTGTGTGTGTGTGTGTGTGTGTGGACCTCAGTCTGCTGTTGAAGGCGTCAGGAGTCAGTCTTTGTGCCAGCAAGCTGGTGATGTCATTCCAGGATAGAGAGGATTCTACTACAGCCTCCTCAGCTACGCCCACTTCCTGCTCAGAATCACAAGTGATTGGCTCCTTGCGGTGGGAGTGGTGGCTCACATAGCCAATCAGATAACCTAAAACAGAGAAAGTGAAGAGAGAGTAAGACAAGAAAGAGTGGATGAATTCGTTTTGCACTGCCCGGTGCCCCAGGTGGCTGGAGATTTCACTTTAGGACCAATGGAAGGGTCTAAAATGTGTAAACTGCACCAGGCGATGCAAGATGAACTTGCCCAGGGAGAGAGGGTGAGTGTGACAAAGAAATTAAAAAAGAGCATGAGGAAGAGTATGTACCGATGATGAAGATGAAGAGGGTTCCGAGAGCCAGATAACACACTTTGCGGTAGTTTTGCTGTGGGCGGGGCATGTATGAGGGCGAGCCTCCTGGTTGGCCCACCTGCTCAGAGGGGGCGTGGTCATCTACAACATCATCAGACAGTCTCACCTCCACGTGGCTCCCTCCGTCTTCCTCTCCGTCCGACTGCAGAGTGAAGTGGCTGTACCGCTCACTGTTAAACTACACACACACACAGAACAAAAATATAAAAACGCAACTTGTAACAATTTCATAAGGAAATTGTTGACTGATTTCCTTCATAAGGAAATCAGTCAATTGAAATGAATTTATTAGGCCCTAATCTATGGATTTCACATGACTGGGAATACAGATATGCATCTGTTGGTCACAGATACCTTAAAAAAAAAAACATAGGGGCGTGGATCAGAAAACCAGTCAGTATCTGGTGTGACCACCATTTATCTCATGCAGCACGACATCTCCTTCACATAGAGTCGATCAGGCTTCCAGTTCTTCCAGTTCTCTGCTGCCAATGACTGGAACGAATTTTAATTTTTTATTTTTAATCACTGAAGCTAGAGACCTATATCTCCCTCACTAGCTTTAAGCACCAGCTGTCAGAGCAGTTTACCGATCACTGCACCTGTACACAGCCCATCTGTAAATAGCCCACCCAACTACCTCATCTCCATATTGTTGTTTATTTTCTTGCTCTTTTGCACCCCAGTATCTCTACTTGCACATCATCTTCTACACATCTATCACTCCAGTGTTAATGCTAAATTGTAATTATTACCTATTATTATTTATTGCCTTACCTCCCTACTCTTCTACATTTGCACACACTGTACATCGATTTTTCTATTGTGTTATTGACTATACGTTTGTTCATGTGTAACTCTGTGTTGTTGTTTTAGTCACACTGCTTTGCTTTATCTTGGCCAGGTCGCAGTTGTAAATGAGAACTTGTTCTCAACTGACCTACCTGGTTAAATAAAAATAGAAAGGCTGTTGATTGTGGCCTCTGGAATGTTGTCCCACTCCTCTTCAATGGTTGTGCGAAGTTGCTGGATATTGGCGGGAACTGGAAAACTCTGTCGTACACATCAATCCAGAGCATCCCAAACATGGCTCATTGGGTGACATGTTTGGTGAGTGTGCAGGCTATGGAAAATCTGGGACATTTTCAGTTTCCAGGAATTGTATACTTATCCTTGCGACATGGGGCCGTGCATTATGCTGAAACATGAGTTGATGGCAGCGGATGAACGGATTTGGGCCAAAAAGGCATAAGGTTGTCTGTAGTTACTGCCAAATTCTCAAAAACAATGTTGCAGGCAGCTTATCATTTTACATTTACATTTTAGTCATTTAGCAGACGCTCTTATCCAGAGCGACTTACAGTAGTGAATGAATACATTTCATTTCATACATACATACATTTTTTCTTTGTACTGGCCCCCCGTGGGAATCGAACCCACAACCCTGGTGTTGCAAACACCATGCTCTACCAACTGAGCCAGTATGGTAGAGAAATGAACATCAATTTAGCTCGTGGACATTCATGCAGTCAGCATGCCAAATGCACGCTCCCTCAACTTTAAACATCTGTGGCATTGTGTTGTGTGACAAAACTGCACATTTTAGAGAGGCCTTCCATTGTCCCCAGCACAAGGTGCACCTGTGTAATGATCATGCTGTTTAATCAGCTTCTTGATATGCCACACCTGTCAGGTGGATGGATTATCTTGGCAAAAGAGAAATGCTCACTAATAGGGATGTAAACAAATTTGTGCACAACGTTTGAGAGAAATAAGCTTTTTGTGTGTATGGAACATTTCTGGGATATTTTATTGGTGGGGCTAGCGGCAGCAGGCCCAGCTTAGATATTCGACATACTTATTATTATTCCGCCGCCTACTCCTCCTACAGCGTTTATGCTAGAAACGCCGTTCCAACTTCAGAACATGCAGAATGGTCTGGATCGAGTTGCTTGTAAACAACTTTTTGATATCTGTTATACTTTTTACGTTATTAAATTGTATTCATTTTTTGGCCCAAATCCGCCTACATGGGATTTCTCAAGATTTAAATCCTCGCCATTGTGACATCATCACTGTCATTTTCTCATGCAACTTTTGACCCAAATCAGCTAATAATTCCACTTTGCAACCACTTAGACAGAAAATTAGCAGCTTACCAGCTTCGTCTACTGGCGAAATCTGGCGTTTGGACAAAAATTATATTCACATCAAAAGTTACGGCAGTTTAAGTAATCTCATCAACACCATTTTCTGTAACATTTTGGCAAACAAGTCCGTTTTCACCACTATCGCAACAAATTAGACAAAAAGTTAGAGCATATGGGATATTCGCATACCTCTCTGCTATTCATAGCTGTGAGCGGAATCAAAATATTCCATACGGAACTTACGGTACAGCTGTTTATGTAACTGCATTACCACGTGTTTTTGAAACTTTCCCAAACAGCTGCTGTTTTTACCACTAACACTATTACATACCACAACTACACAACTTCTGACCACACATTTAACTACTGACCATATCCACACTAGAGGTCGACCGATTATGGTTTTTCAACGCCAATACCGATACCGATTATTGGAGGACCAAAAAAAGCCGCTACCGATTAATCGTAGTGTTGGAGAAGAAAGTAAAAGTGCAATATGTGCCATGTAAAAAAGCTAACGTTTAAGTGCCTTGCTCAGAACATGAGAACATATGAAAACTGGTGGTTCCTTTTAACATGAGTCTTCAATATTCCCAGGTAAGAAGTTTTAGGTTGTAGTTATTATAGGAATTATAGGACTATTTCTCTCTATACGATTTGTATTTCATATACCTTTGACTATTGGATGTTCTTATATGCACTTTAGTATTGCCAGTGTAACAGTATAGCTTCCGTCCCTCTCCTCGCTCCTACCTGGGCTCGAACCAGGAACACATCGACAACAGCCACCCTCGAAGCAGCGTTACCCATGTAGAGCAAGGGAAACAACTACTCCAAGTCTCAGAGCGTGTGACGTTTGAAACACTATTAGCGCGCACCCGGCTAACTAGCTAGCCATTTCACATCGGTTACACCAGCCTAATCTTGGGAGTTGACAGGCTTGAAGTCATAAACAGCGCAATGCATTGTGAAGGGCTGTTTGAATGAATGCTTACGAGCCTGCTGCTGCCTACCATCGCTCAGTCAGACTGCTCTATCAAATCATAGACTTAATTATAACACAATAACACACAGAAATACGAGCCTTAGGTCATTAATATGGTCGAATCCGGAAACTATCATCTCGAAAACAAAACGTTTTTCTGTCAGTGAAATACGGAACCGTTCCGTATTTTATCTAACGGGTGGCATCCATAAGTCTAAATATTCCTGTTACATTGCACAACCTTCAATGTTATGTCATAATTACGTAAAATTCAGGCAAATTAGTTCGCAACGAGCCAGGCGGCCCAAACTGTTGCATATACCCTGACTGCGTGCAATGAATGCAAAATGACACAATTTCACCTGGTTAATATTGCCTGCTAACCTGGATTTCTTTTAGCTAAATATGCAGGTTTAAAAATATATACTTCTGTGTATTGATTTTAAGAAAGGCATTGATGTTTATGGTTAGGTACATTCCGATTTCCGATTGTTATGAAAACTTGAAATTGGCCCTAATTAATCGGCCAATCCGATTAATCGGTCGGCCTCTAATCCACACAACTACTGACCACAACTTCTGACCACAACCACACAACTGCTTACCACATCTAGTGACCACAACCACACAATTACATACACAACTGCTTACCACATCTAGTGACCACAACCACACAACTTTTGACCACAACTAGTGACAACAACCATAGAACTTCTGGCCATATCTAGTGACCACAACCACACAATTACATACCACACAACTTCTGACAACACATTTAATTACTAACCATATCCACACAACTTTTTACCACCTCACAACGGCCCTGTCCGGGGGTATCGTTAGACGGGGCCAAAGTGTCTCCCGACCCCTCCTGTCTCAGCCTCCAGTATTTATGCTGCAATAGTTTGTGTCGGGGGGGCAGTCTGTTATATCTGGAGTATTTGTCCTGTGTGAATCTCTCTCTCGCTCTCGCTCTCTCTCTCTCTCTCTCGTGCTTCTACACCTGCATTGCTTGCTGCTTGGGGTTTTAGGCTGGGTTTCTGTACACCACTTTGTGACATCAGCTGATGTAAGAAGGGCTATATAAATACATTTGATTTGAATTGAATGGCATACCTCAACCACAAAACTCCTGACCTCAACCCCACAATTACAGACAACACAACTTCTGATCACACATTTAACTACTAACCATATCCAAACAACTACTGACCACATAACTACTGAACCACATAACTACTGAACTACAACTACTGACCACAACTACTGAACCACATAACTACTGAACCACATAACTACTGAACCACATAACTACTGAACCACATAACTACTGACCACTACTACTGACCACATAACTACTGAACCACATAACTACTGAACCACATAACTACTGACCACAACTACTGACCACTGCTACTGAACCACATAACTACTGACCACTACTACTGAACCACATAACTACTGACCACTACTACTGAACCACAACTACTGAACCACAACTACTGAACCACATAACTACTGACCACTACTACTGAACCACATAACTACTGACCACTACTACTGAACCACAACTATTGACCACTACTACTGAAACACACAACTACTGAACCACACAACTACTGACCACATAACTACTGAACCACATAACTACTGACCACTACTACTGACCACATAACTACTGACCACATAACTACTGACCACATAACTACTGAACCACATAACTACTGAACCACATAACTACTGACCACATAACTACTGACCACAACTACCGACCACAACTACTGAACCACATAACTACTGAACCACATAACTACTGACCACTACTACTGAACCACATAACTACTGACCACTGCTACTGAACCACATAACTACTGACCACTGCTACTGAACCACATAACTACTGAACCACATAACTACTGAACCATATAACTACTGAACCACATAACTACTGACCACTGCTACTGAACCACATAACTACTGAACCACATAACTACTGAACCACATAACTACTGACCACTGCTACTGAACCACATAACTACTGACCACTGCTACTGAACCACATAACTACCGACCAAAACTTCTGACCAAATCTATTGACTTTCGATGGGAATTAAAAATACATTTTTTACACGTCTTTCCCTACCACAAACGTTTAAAGAGTTTTAGCTAGCCCCACCAACTTTACTTGTAAAGTTACCATCTAGTTTCAGCTCATGAAACATGGGACCAACACTTTGCATTTATATTTTTGTTCAGTATATAGCTGAATGTGTTTGTATAGGAGGATGTGCATTTGTGTTCTACAGACTCATAGTTCATGTAGGAAAAAATAAAGACCCCTCACCATTTTTGAAAGTGCCGACCTTGCTTGATTGATAGTTGCTGCCATGATATGATGAAGCTAGAGAGACAGAAAGAAAGATAGTGAGTGAGGGAGGGAGGGAGAGAGGGAGAAAGACAGATGGAGGGAAAGAAAGAAAGAGGGAGAGAGAAAGAAAGAGGGTAAGAAAGGGCGTAGAGAACGAGAACAGGTTAGTCTAAAGTCATTTTTGAGGTTATAAACATTCCATTTCTCCCTGAAATGTACACCTCTTCACTCCCCCTCATGGACTTCATTGGATTGGCTTCCATCATGTTTCTTATACCAATTCAATGTTAACACAAAACAGAGCAGCCATTCACTGTACCAGAGCTACACATTTTTACATTTTTAGTCATTTAGCAGACGCTCTTATCCAGAGTGACTTACAGTAGTGAATGCATACATTTCATACATTTTTTTCCCCGTACTGGTCCCCATGGGACCATCAGGCCCAGGAATATTTACTCTGTAAATACACAGGGTTTAAGTGACACACACCCCAATGTGTGTTTCAAGCCCAGGTTACTTCAGGCAGGAAGTTACAATCAAAGCCACAAACATACACAGAAATACTTCTGCTACCAACCGACACCACAAATCACTCAACACAAGAGATTATCACACACACAAAGACACACACTCTGCTATTACAACACACAGTGAGAAACTCAAAAGCTGAATCCCAAATCACCCCCTTCTCCTCACGCACCACCACCACAAGTGTCCCAAAGCTGAGGAAGTGAAAATGATCTGCAGTGTAGGGGCTAAGCCCCTTTGTCTGATTTCGAGGCTTGACACTTAACAAATGAAATGCCTCCCAAATGAAATGTTTAACTGATACTGAGGTGTATATCTTGCAAAACAGGGGGAATTTGTTCATTTGAATGTCATGCTTGTTTTGGGTAAATCACCAGATTTACCCAAATAAATGACGGAGTTTATATAAGGAGTGTGCGACTCTATTATTCGTCATTAGTCAGCACCTTCACACAAAATAACTTCTGGGTGTGCGCCAGCTCATGTTTTTTACTCTATTATTGAAAAATGGAACATGAATTGCATCATTCAAGTCACAAGTATTTCCCAAAGTTGATGGGTTTATTGTTCCCCTGGCCACTCTCTGGAAGTCACCCTAGGAGTTTAGTCAGCAACACGTGACAACGGAAGGCCCTCCGAGTGAGTTGGTAAGGGCGAGGGGGTGGTCTGGGATTCACAGAGCGTCACAGCAAAGACCTGGGCCAAGGTTACGAAACTCATAACCTGAACATCATGTATCTCTAAATCGACTCTCAGCCGTAGCCAAACTCAGAACCAGGAAATCAATCAATCATTTTTCCTGCAGTTTCCGCATGGTTGACGAGAGAAAACAACCAGCCCTCAGAACCAGTTCTACACCCCCCCCCATTTCCCTCCACACACACACACACACACACACACACACACACACACACACACACACACACACACACACACACACACACACGTGAGAATCACAAGTGTGGAGTACTGGAATACGCACAGATGCTTTTAAAGAGGCTCTAAAGAAGGACACCAATATCAAACACACACCATCATGTCCAGCTAGACAAGCTAGCTAGCTAATAACGATACTGAACTGTCACTCATGGCTGCATTATTTATGATATTTCATATTGGTGCTAGCAAGTTAACATCCCCTGAGATGATTTATATTATGCAACAGTGTGCAACTGCAGCCCGCAATTTGTGGCATTCCCCCTCAAGCATGACATATTCATGCTTGTGTGACACTTGAATATGGGTCAATCAGGAAATAAAAGTATTATCTGAGTTGTCGTCCCCGCCTACTGGAGACCTCCTTGCTAGCTAGCGGGAATGACACTGGTAGACAGTGTCCTTCGCTCCCGAACACCTGCCCTCACCATCGTTATGAGGACTGCGGGACAACAGTGTCTGACAGGTGGGAGACCGTACGGCTAGCTAGCTACCGTTGTTGCCCCCGCCCCTTCTTCTGTGGGGTTTATCGGCAGCTGGCATCCAACCTTATCGTGCATTATAAACTGGGGGGTTCGAGCCGTGAAAGCTTATTGGTGAAAGCCGTGGTATATCAGACCATATACCACGAGTATGACAAAACATTTATTTTTACTGCTCTAATTTCATTTGGTAACCAGTTTATAATAGCAATAAGGCACCTCGGGGGTCTGTGATATATGGCCAATATACCACGTCTAGGGGCTGTGTCCAGGCACTCAGTGTTGCGTCATGCGGAAGAACAGCCCGTAGCCGTGGTATATTGGCCAGAAACCACACCTCCTTGGGCCTTACTGCTTAATTCATGCTGCCTACTGTAATGGAGCGCCTACCTCCAGCCTGTCCCAAATTAAAAATGGACCAATATAAGTCTAAAGAGAGGTTCCTGCAGATGCACCTTTCTCATATCATGCTGCTGCTGGTAGCTAATGACTTAACAGATGAGGAAGCCATAACTAGTTCAAAGATAAACCTGCCAGATGCCCTTAGGAAGACTTCTACACAAATTTACAGTTTAACGTTGCATATTGTAATACTGTCTTAGGAACTAACTAACTACAAGAAGCAGTTTGACGTCTAGCTATGAAGTCGTATTGACTGTCAGGCCCTGTTCACATGGCCACAACGAAGATATGCTGCTTTTATGGCCAGCCGGCTAATAATAATGACCATAATGGGTAGCTAGCAATATTTTTATTTTAGAATATCATTGACAACTTGAAAGGGACTTATAGCCATTAAATGATAGATGTAACTTAGTTATCCCACTAGTAGCCGATTAAACTCAACTTTATTTATTCATCATCTTATTAAATCGTTGAGTTTTAAGTCGGCTACCGTAGCTTGCTAACGTTACAGCCAGACAGACAGTTGTCGCTAGCTCAGCAATCTTTGCTACAGCTTATCGGTAAAACTTTGCAATAAAGCCTCTAGTGTTACCTTTAGTTAGCTAGATTTCTACTGTCGTTAGTCAGTCACCTTTCTCCGCTGACTGTCAGTTCTCCGTCACACTCACGCGCTGCTCCTGCTCTGCGTGCTTGGTGGTACTTCCGGGATCACGTACACTACCATTACCACTCCCAATCCCCCTTCCCCATCCCACACGCACACCACCCTGATCATGTGCTTCAGTATCTTTAGCTATTACAGTGACAATAGTGACTCCTGTGGAGGACACAAGAAAACAAAAATAAGCATACTATTGATAGGTCTATTCAAAATGTGCGTGTATGCGGGTGTGTTTGGTATCCCTTCCTTGCTTTTTCTTTATTTAACCTTTATTTAGCTAGACAAGTCAGTTAAGAACAAATTCCTATTTACAATGATGGCCAACCCAGCCAATGCCTCCCCTAACCCAGACGACGCTGGGCCAATTGTGCACCACCCTATGGGACTCCCGACCACGGCCAGTTGTGATACAGCCCAGGATCAAACCAGGGTTTGTAGTGACACCTCTAGCACTGAAAGGCAGTGCCTTAGACCACTGCACCACTCGGGAGCAATGTGGATGATGATGATGGAATTTCCAGTTTTAGATGTTGTCACATACAGTAGCAGTCAAAGGTTTGGACACACCTACTCATTCAAGGGTTTTTCTTTGTTTTTACTATTTTCTACAGTGTAGAATAATAGTGAAGACATCAAAACTATGAAATAACACATATGGAATCATGTAGTAAACAAAAAAGTGTTAAACAAATCAAAATATATTTAATACTTGAGATTCTTTAAATAGCCACCCTTTGCCTTGATGACAGTTTTGCACACTCTTGGCATTCTCTCAACCAGCTTCACCTGAAATGCGTTTCCAACAGTCTTGATGGAGTTCACACATATGCTGAGCACTTGCTGGCTGTTTTTCCTTCCCTCTGCGAGCCGACTCATCCCAAACCATCTCAATTGGGTTGAGGTCAGGTGATTGTGGAGGCCAGGTCATTTGATGCAGCACTCCATCACTCTCCTTCTTGGTCAAATAGCCCTTACACAGCCTGGAGGTGTGTTGGATCATTGTCCTGTTGAAAAACAAATCATAGTCTCACTAAGCGCAAACCAGATGTGATGGCGTGTCGCTGCAGAATGCTGTGGTAGCCATGTGTTTTACAGTCCTTTTTTGGTGGGCAGATCTGACACCTCTTCCTCTTACTTGCCCCAGCTGGGGCAGTGGCTAGGGCAGTGGCTAGGGCAGCTGACTCCTCAGGCTGATCACGAGATCTAGCCCTCTGAACCGCTTTCACAACTGCTGCAGATGCTTCTGTGTGGGGGAGATGCTCCCTTCTTCCGATGAATGGAGTTACACGTGTCTTTCCCAGCTGCTCCAGGAACACCCTCCTCTTGTTCCGCTGACGAGGCATCCAGCTAGGGTTGATCTCTCTCCATATGACAAAGGCATTGTAGGAGGAAACATCAATGATGTTGTGGAAGATGACCCGGGGCCAGCAGGCAGTCATCCTTCTGCAGATGTACATTCCAATCACCTTATCTAGGTTGTCCACACCTCCTTTGTTGCAGTTGTAGTCTAGGATGATGGCTGGCTTCCTGTCCTTACAATTGCTAATTTCAGCCTCTATGTGTAGTGTGCTCAGAAGTAGCACATTCTTGTTTTTCTTTGGGAGTTAGGAAACTAGAGTCGTGGTGGGTGTGAAGGCAAACTTTGATGAGAAGACCTCTCTTTCCTTTGGCGCAAGCAGTGCAGGTGGGAGCTCAGACTTGTTCTTTCGAACTGTTCCAACCATGGTGATTTTCCTCTTCAGGAGCTGCCGTCCGAGCTCATAAGAGGTGAAGAAATTGTCACGTGACATTGTGACCCCTCAGTCCCTCTGTCACATCAAGCACAACCCGCATCCCCTGGTTCTTCTCTGGGCTGCCACTGGTCGGCTTCCTGGTGTAGACTTGCATCTTCCAAGCTTAGCTGGATTTGGCGTCGCAGGTCACCCATGACTTGATTATATTTTGCTGGCTTGCTGGGCATATACGGCCGGAAAGGACAACGACTTTTGGAAAAAAGAGATTAGCATCATTGGTAATTATTAGTATCGGTGTCACAGAAACAGTCACTGAAGTCAGTCGTGAAAATCACTTTTATTATATATATATACTACCTCTGAATGGAACCAGTTGCTCATCCACTGTTACGTCAGGCCCTGGGTTGTAGAGGTATGGCAGCCGCTCCACCCACTTGACCTCTCTTATGGCTGCCAGTTTGTCTGTCGCACGTCTTGCAGGTCTTGACTCACGGTCATCAAATCGTAGCAGTCTTGAGTAAGTGCGAAAGAGTTTGAGTGGCGTCGTGTGTCACGCCCTGACCTTAGAGATCCTTTTATGTCTCTATTTTGGTTGGTCAGGGCATGAGTTGGGGTGGGCATTCTATGTCATTTTTCTATGTTTGGTATTTTTTTGTTTCGGCCCGAGTATGGCTCTCAATCAGGGACAGCTCTATATCGTTGTTGCTGATTGGGAGCCATACTTAGGCAGCCTGTTTTCCTTTGGGTTTTGTGGGTGGTTATTTTCTGTTTAGTAATTTTGTTACCTGACAGAACTGTTTAGCTGTTGCACTTTGGTTTTTTGATTCAGTGTTCATTCTAATAAATTACACGATGAGCACTAACCACGCTGCGCCTTGGTCTACTCTTTCAGACGGCCGTTACATCGTGGCACGGAAAATCGCCCTTACACTCTCTGCATCCCATAGACTAGCAGCAGTCTCACCTCGGGACCTGTATACTCCTGCTAAGATTAGCAGCCCTATGTAGGCATGCAGGTGTCGTGACGTTGTATTAGTTAATGTGATGACTGCAGCTCATCGAATGATTAACGGGTTATAATTGCGTGATTAAATTAATCAGGCAATTATTAACTCATTAACCTGGGGCACCATGGGAAAATTAGTTTTATTGAGTTTCTATTTCCCAAATTAACTCAAAGAATATCAGAATATCGCTTTTACAACAGTCGCTAATTAATCAATTTCCTCAACAGTCTCATTCTGAACGTCTGCACCCACCCAAGTCCCACCAATGAGTTTGTACCACACCAATTTTAGTTGATTCATTTATTTACTAGAAAGCTAAAATGATAATAAAAGATACACATACACAAATACACAGTCTAGGCTATTGGTTAGAACTCTGGCGCGTGTGACCCAAAATGGGGATTTAAAAGAGAGAGAAAAAGAGAAAGTACACGAGAGAAATATACATTTGGGTGCATTTATAAGCTATGCTTATTTTAACCCTAGCCTTGCCCCGAACTGCCGCTCTTATGGGTCAGAATATAATGATGTAATTACGTATTGAAGGTCTCCGCTGTGAGTCTCTGCGTGGACCGTTTAGTTTTCTTGGATGGCGCACTTCTCAGGTTGTCCTCACGATGTCAGTGTCCTTTTTGCTTAGTGGTCTGATTCCTCGCCCTTGTTCTGAAAGGGTTCTTCTGAGGACAGCCAGCCCTGTAGCTCAGGGCTCACAGCGTAGGAATGAAAACAGTGTAGTTACCCATCGCGCCACAAAAGCCGCGGCCCTTGCAAGCAAGGGGAAACCCTACTTCAAGTCTCAGAGCGAGTGACGTCACTGATTGAAACGCTATTAGCGTGCACCACCGCTAACTAACTAGCCATTTCACATCGGTTACACTAGGCATTGAGTAATGATGAGAGATATTGTCTCTAGAGACGTGTAAACCAGGTGATGTCACAGCATATGTGTGAGGTGGAACTAAATGGTTGGTTAAGGCATATTGAGCAGGGTTAGAGGCTCTACAGTGAAATAAGACAATACTCACTAACCAGGACAGTAATGGACAAGGCATATTGATATTAGTGAGAGGCATGCGTAGCCGAGTGATCATAGGGGTCCAGTGAGTGGTTGGGCTGGCTGGAGACACGGCGATTCAGACAGCTAGCAGGCCGGGGATAGCAAGCTAGCAGAAGGGCCTTAGAGAGAGGTCACCTCCTCGTGAGGTGACGTCGATAGACCTTGAATGAGTAAGTGTGTCCAAACTTTTGACTGGTACTGTACAATAAGAATAGAACACACAGGTTTTCCAAATACATATTTTATTATCCATTTCATAGCTCTTAGCTTACATCAACTCAGTACACCTCTGTAAAACTTATACATACATTTGGACACTTTGAAAAGCCAAAACTAAAAAGGTTTTCTCTGGCTCCAATTGGACAGAGGATATGAAACAACACAAAAATACTTTGTGGTACTGTGTGAAAACAGATGTTTTCATGTTTATCAGGAATACTGCACTTGCTGTTTATGAAACAGACCAACAACATTGATACATAGAGTTACACACAAACTGATATGAAACTCAAACACTTTCAAAATCAATACAGATATGATGAACAATAATAACCACATTTATTAAATGATTTGTATGAATACGGAAATCTCAGGTTAAAAAACGAACCATCCTGAAACAGCGTCTCTATGCATATTGAGATATTTAGCTGTTTGTAAAGGATAAATAGGGTAAATAACACAAACACACACACACATATAAATCATCTCCAGGTCATGAGATCAGAGACTTTTCTTCAGTTTAGATGTATTCTCCTGACGCTTGCTATGAACAGAACACACGCACACACACAACGTTAAACAAACATTCACACAACTTTTAAACACCTACACACATGCATGCACACACTTGCAAAACACACACACACACACACACACACACACACACACACACACACACACACACACACACACACACACACACACACACACACACACACACACACACGTGTACTCACAGCAGACAGCGTTGTACCCTCTGGGTCCAGTCTTGAGAGGGATCTGCACATACAAACTTGTCCATCCGAGTGTGGAAGCTGCAACAACACATCACAATGTCAACACATATCACACACACACATACACACACACACACCTACACACACCTACACACACACACACACACACACACACACACACACACACACACACACACACACACACACACACACACACACACACACACACACACACACACACACGCGCACACACACAAACACGTTACACACACATACACAGATAGTGAGTTAATCTCAATGGTTTTTCCTCAAAATGCATTGGAGAAGGTAAAGACAAAACTATTCTACACACAGATTGTGCTGGGCTGTGATTGGAGGATAACTCACATGACAGCGTGGATGTCACAGGAGGAAGTAATGGGCTGGTGGGTGTAGTTTTTCAGCCGTCGGCATTGCAATGGATGCCGAGTGTACTTCAGACAGCAATGTGCTACACACACGCAAGTGTGCGCACGCACGCACGCACGCACACACGCACGCACGCACACACACACACACACACACACACACACACACACACACACACACACACACACACACACACACACACCACACACACACACACAAGTTAAACAGTAAGATAGGGGGAGCATGTGTGTCTGCAAGAAAGACAATGTGTGCTTGTTTATGTTGTGTGTGTGTGTGTGTGTGTGTGTGGTTCTTTATGTTGTGTGTGTGCGTGTGTGGTTCTTTATGTTGTGTGTGTGTGTGTGTGTGGTTCTTTATATTGTGTGTGTGTGTGTGTGGTTCTTTATGTTGTGTGTGTGTGTGCTTGTTTATGTTGTTTGTGTGTGTGTGTGTGTGCATGTGTGTGTGTACGGTGGTGTGTGTGTGTGTGTGTGTGTGTGTGTGTGTGTGTGTGTGTGTGTGTGTGTGTGTGTGTGTGTGTGTGTGTGTGTGTCTGTGTACGTGTGTGTGTGTGTGTGTGTGTGTGTGTGTGTGTGTGTCTGTGTACGTGTGTGTGTGTGTGTGTTTGTACTATGGCTTGTGTGTGGTGTGTTTGTGTTAGCACTGTTAGGTTTTAATTCTCAGAGTAAAAAACTCAACAGACACTAAGTTTAATTCTTCCCAGATGGTCAGTACAGTTGCATTCAGACAAATACATTTTCACACAAGCACTGATATTTAACCGTTCCTCATAGGCTGAGTCTCTTCCTACACATCTGTACAAACATCGTTCTTTACTGCTGGGCAGGACACTAGTGGTACGGGCCATGAACTTTTATTTCTCCCTTAAGGTGACCTGACCTCAACCCCCCTCCATCACTAATTCATGGCTCTCTCCCCTTATCAATGCCTGCTACATGTAATCGCTTCCCTGCACTCAACACTTCCAGGCTTAATTGCACACACTATATACCTTCCTCCTATAACCATTAACTTCTGGTGTAGACCCTCTAAACCTTAGCACTCCATCCAAGTGACATGAATAAGTATATTTCATATTCTCAGAACTCAACAGCACTGACCTGGTTGTGTGGAGGGGATGAGGGTGAGGAGAGATAACAGCACAGCCAGGACACACACTCTACAGCGTAGCATCCTGATCTTCAGATGGGTTCCACAGAGACAGAAAGTAGGGAGAGTGAGATAGAGTGTTTCAGTAGATGTGTGTGTGTGTGTGTGTGTGTGAGAGAGAGAGAGAGAGATAGAGTGTTTCAGTAGATGTGTTATCTGTAGTGTGTGAGAGAAAGATCGGGAGTTTGTGTTCTTTAAGTAGGGCTCGGGCTGGATTTCCCCCAGATAGCAGTGTCATGGAATGTATTGGCAGGGGGTGTTGATGTGGGGTGAGGGGCGTTGTTAGGCTGTTGAGCAACTGTTGGTATGCTCAGTGCTCAGGTGTATTGCGTGTGTGCATGCTCTGCCAGTGAGATTTATTTTCTTCTCCACTTCCTCCTTGGCTGCAGATTAACTACTGATCTTGTTTTCCTCCACTGAAAGATAATGCTGAAATGTAAGCAGTGCGTAGGAGTGGAGTGGAACAATCTTACCTGAGGAGTGTGTAAACAGCTGAATGAATGGGAGTTGATATAATGACCATAGACTAAAATAGGATATGACCTTCACAAACTGCTCAGGTAATATAATCCCAGCCATTGTGTCAAAGTCTTCAGTTTGACGTCACAGCTGTGATGGAGTACTTATTGTGGATCCAAACTATCATTGACACCAATAGATATAAGATTTGCTTCATTGTTAATTGTTACTGAGACATGGAAATGTGTATTTTTATACATGAATAAACCCAGGGAGAGGTTAGTGGACAGGGTTAGTCACAGTTTTAAGGTGGTAAAGTGGAAGACATTATTCACCTGATTACAACTAGGCAACTTTCTTGACGGTTCAACTAGATGGCAGATGGCAGTTCACCCCCCCCCCCCCCCCCCCCCCCCAGCGATACACCACCACGCACACAACCCACGTCACACTTTATGTAAACAAGATTACTGAACAATATTTATAACAATAACTTTAGTAAAATAGATGTAAAATAGAACAAGAGGAATGAGTTTCTCTTAGGAGGAGGCTGGCTAGAAGGAGCACATATTGGCACAATGGCTTTGGCAGCAAGGTGGCAAGAATCTCTGGAACCATCTGACCAATTAAATAAATAATACAGGAATAAATGTGTTGGTGAAAAGACTGGTGAGTAGGCAAGTCATAGAATAAAATAAAAATACACATATTTCCTACATCCTTAACCCTTGTGTAGTCTTTACATTCTCTATACTTCCCTTGTCCTAAGGGTAAAAAATGGCCCGCCTTCACTAAACCCCTAAAATAAAGCAGCTTAATTGAATTTTAAACCCCCAATCTATTTTGCGTTTAGAAACAACCTGTCATTCATCACAAACTTTGTGAATATCTGGGGTTTCCCTCTTCACAATGCAGAAAGACTGCATTTAATCAGTGGACACCACTCGTTTTTATTACAACACAACTGTCATCATTGTTTTCTTTACTAAAGAAGAGGTTTATTATTATTATTATTGCTAAAGGTACTGCATAGGTGTAAACATAACTGTTTTAGCAAGAGATAGCACTTGTATAGCTTAAGAAAGTAGCATAAATGTGCAGAAAGTAGTTTTGAATGCCTTTTATTGAAGGGAAACAATAACTGTTTTGAACTTTTTTGACAACATAGTGATATATTATTATATACTGTACAATGAGGAATTCAACTACAAAATACTAGTCTGCTCCCATTTTTTTAACCACTGCCCCTACCCACAAGGTGAATAAACAACAACAATAGATAATAATAAAATAATATAATAGATACAAAACAAAAACGTGAAGAACATAAATCAATCAACTCTAATTAGCACATGTAGGACAGTATGCAAGTGTGTGTGCATGAACTTTGCAGATGTATTTCTCACATGTGCAGCACATAGTATTTGTTTTACAGTCCTTCTTTGGGGGGCAGAATTGGCATCTCCTCCTCTTGCCTGCCCCAGCTGCAGCCTCAGGTGGATCAGGACAAGATTCAGCCTCCTGAACAGCTTTCACAAGTGCTGCAGAGGCTGCTGTGTGGGGCAGGCGCTCCCTTCTTTGAATGTGTGGGGTTACAAGTGCCTTTCCCAGCTGCTCCAGGAACACCCTCCTCTTGTTCCGCTTATCAGGCATCCAGGTTGGGTTGATCTTGTTCCATATCATGAAGGCATTGTATGAGGACACATCAATGATGTTATGGAAGATGACCAGGGGCCAGCGGGCAGTCATCCTCCTGCAGCTGTAAGTTCCAATCACCTTGTCCAGGTTGTCCACGCCTCCTTTGTTGTGGTTGTAGTCCAGGATGATGACTAGTTTCCTGTCCTCACGATCACTGATCTCAGCCATTTTGTGCAGTGTGCTCAGGAGGAACACATTTTTGTTCCTCTTTATGAGGTAAAAAACTAGAGTGGTGGTGGGGGTGAAGGCAAACTTTGATGAGAAGGCCTCTCTCCCCCTTGTTGCGAGGAGTGCAGTGGGGAGCTCAGGCTTGTTCTTTCTAACTGTGCCAACCATGGTGATCTTCTTCTTCAGGAACTGCTGGCTGAATTCAATCAGTATCACACATAATCTCATTTTACATTTACATTTTAGTCATTTTAGTCAGCGACTTACAGTAGTGAATGCATACATTTCATTTCATTTCTCATTGTGTGTGTGTGTGTGTGTGTGTGTGTGTGTGTGTGTGTGTGTGTGTGTGTGTGTGTGTGTGTGTGTGTGTGTGTGTGTGTGTGTGTGTGTGTGTGTCTTTGTGGTTTTTGTGGTGTGTACAGTGGGGGGAAAAAGTATTTGATCCCCTGCTGATTTTGTATGTTTGCCCACTGACAAAGAAAGGATCAGTCTATAATTTTAATGGTAGGTTTATTTGAACAGTGAGAGACAGAATAACAACAAAAATATCCAGAAAAACGCATGTCAAAAATGTTATAAATTGATTTGCATTTTAATGAGGGAAATAAGTATTTGACCCCCTCAATCAGAAAGATTTCTGGCTCCCAGGTGTCTTTTATACAGGTAACGAGCTGAGATTAGGAGCACACTCTTAAAGGGAGTGCTCCTAACCGCAGCATGTTACCTGTAAAAAAGACACCTGTCCACAGAAGCAATCAATCAGGTTCCAAACTCTCCATGCACTGTCCTCAACCTGGATGAGTAATTAGTATAAATTAGTATATTAGTATAATATTATAACATTAAATAAAAGGTATAATGCTAATATAATAGTATAATGTTAGTATAATATTAATATATTAATTATATAATGTTAGTATATTCATATCATTTCATTTAATAGTATTCTATATACCACTAGTATAATATTAATTCCAATACAGCAGTTTAAGAAATACATAACCAACATTTATCTATAATTTTTGTAGGTTTTGTTCCGTCATTAAATCCTTGTACAAGAAAAATGGTCTACATTGCTAGTTAGTCTCTAGTTGGTTAATGCTAAGTACTAACTTGTCATTAATCATAACCATTCATGCATAACAATGAGTTCAACATTTCGAAAGTTTGCTGTAGCACGTCAACCACATCCAGGCTGTGATTGGTCGGTTCACGAAAAGTAACATTGACGAGAGCTTGTTTCAACAAAAGGCACCCGATATAGCTAAATAGCCAGCTAGCCAAACCCAAACATTGCTTATCTTATCCCTATTGTCTTCTGTCTTACCGCTTCAGCTGCAAAATCTTGACTAACAGTTGAACTGGTATCGCTGGGCTCAATGGGCTGCTCTCTCTGCTCTCTTTCCTGTTTGCTGCCAGTGCCTTCAGGCTCACAAGGAGCCAAATGAATAATTTGTTATTTTAAAACATTTGGCTGCATCAGCCTCAAGGGACTTCAACCTCCTCTCTCCGCTTTTACGTTTGTTCGGGCTGTTAGACCTGTTTATAGACTACCATGTCTTCTTGTATCAGTTGGTAGAGCATGGTGTTTGCAACGCCAGTATGGTGTGTGCAACGCCAGGGTTGTGGGTTCGATTCCCACGGGGGGCCAGTACAAAAAAAAAAATGCATGAAATGAAATGTATGCATTCAATACTGTAAGTCGCTCTGGATAAGAGCGTCTGCTAAATGACTAAAATGTAAATGTATCATTCCTCCTCCACACAGGGAGTGTGTGTGAATGAACTATTGTTAAAACACTGGTTTATGAAACTTTATTAATTCTTACTTATGTATGGATGATTAAGTATGTGTTTTTTGTATGTGATCCAACATGTGTAGGGAACATTCCAACATTATTTGGGAACTTTAGGCATTGAACCGCCGTCTCCGACAGGGAAAATCGTACATGTGCATAGAGCCGGAAGTATTACCCACTCGACCACGGCTCTGCCCCATATGTAACGGCTGTCGTAGAGAGGGGACCAAAGCGCAGTGTGTTGAGTGCTCATGATGACATTTATTTTAACTCAAAAACACTAAAGACAAAAGACAAAGAGAAAAACGAAAGTGCACAGTTCTGTCAGGAACATAGACTAAACAGAATACAACTACCCACAAACACAGGTGGAAAAAAAACCTATTTAAGTATGATCTCCAATTATAGACAACGAGGACCAGCTGCCTCTAATTGGAGATCATCCCCAAAAAAACAACATAGAAATAGAAAACTAGAACTAAACATAGATATAGAAAACATAGAAAACACAAAACACCCCCTGTCACGCCCTGACCTACTCTACCATAGAAAATAACATCTTACTATGGTCAGGACATGACACCATAATCCCTTTGCATGGCCTAGAAATATTGTGACGACACACACGCAGACACACACGCATAGACACACACCAAACAAACACACACACACACAATGGCGGACAATCACCCAAGGTCAGAGTAGAGCGTAATCAGACCCAGAGAGAGAAAGATGATCAATGATCATCCTCATCAGCAGGAAGGGATCATATCAGCGTTATCAGTGGCATTCTAAGAATGTCACAACATTCTATAAATAACCACAGAGTTCCAGAGTTAAAAATAGTAACACATAAGGATGGCGTGGCTTTAAAACTTCAAACTCTGGTCACACAAGGAAGAATTGCAGGGGAAACATGCAACTTTTTATTTGGTGAATAGCATTCACGCACCTACTACACCAAATCAGCATTAGCTTTACATACCGCCTGTCATCTGGACTGGTGTTCAGCGTTTACCCACCGTTTCTACCAGTTCGGCCCTGCTACTGACATCCTACCAACCCCATAAAAATAACCAGATCTCTGACCTTTACTGTAGATCTGTCTGCATTCTATAGATCTGAACTTGATCTGTTTCATGAACTGAGTGTCATCTCTGTTAGATGAGTCAATCTGAACTGGGGGTTGTACATGGGGCGGCAGGTAGCCTAGTGGTTAGAGCGTTGGGCCAGGAACTGAAAGGCTGCTAAATCGAATCCCCGAGCTGACAAGGTAAAAATCTGTCGTTCTGCTCCTGAACAAGTCAGTTAATCAACTGTTCCTAGGCTGTCATTGTAAATAAGAATTTGTTCTTAACTGATTTGCCTAGTTAAATAAAGGTTAAATAAATATATACATGTGTGTTAACAGAGAGTTGGGTGTGTTTCCACAGGACTTTCCCTTTCAATTGTATTTGTGAAATGCTTTGTAAACAACAGGTGTAGACTAACAGGGAAACGTTACTTATGAGGTTTTAATTAACAATGCAGAGTTAAAAATAAAATTGAAATAGCGACACAAGGAATAAATACACAGTGAACAACGAATACCAATGAAGAGTAAAAATAACATGGATATATACAGGGAGTACCAGGTAATAACATGGTTATATACAGGGAGTACCAGGTAATAACATGGTTATATACAGGGAGTACCAGGTAATAACATGGTTATATACAGGGAGTACCAGGTAATAACATGGATATATACAGGGAGTACCAGGTAATAACATGGTTATATACAGGGAGTACCAGGTAATAACATGGCTATATACAGGGAGTACCAGGTAATAACATGGTTATATACAGGGAGTACCAGGTAATAACATGGTTATATACAGGGAGTACCAGGTAATAACATGGTTATATACAGGGAGTACCAGGTAATAACATGGTTATATACAGGGAGTACCAGGTAATAACATGGTTATATACAGGGAGTACCAGGTAATAACATGGATATATACAGGGAGTACCAGGTAATAACATGGTTATATACAGGGAGTACCAGGTAATAACAGGGATATATACAGGGAGTACCAGGTAATAACATGGTTATATACAGGGAGTACCAGGTAATAACATGGTTATATACAGGGAGTACCAGGTAATAACATGGTTATATACAGGGAGTACCAGGTAATAACATGGATATATACAGGGAGTACAGGTAATAACATGGTTATATACAGGGAGTACCAGGTAATAACATGGTTATATACAGGGAGTACCAGGTAATAACATGGTTATATACAGAGAGTACCAGGTAATAACATGGTTATATACAGGGAGTACCAGGTAATAACATGGCTATATACAGGGAGTACCAGGTAATAACATGGTTATATACAGGGAGTACCAGGTAATAACATGGTTATATACAGGGAGTACCAGGTAATAACATGGATATATACAGGGAGTACCAGGTAATAACATGGTTATATACAGGGAGTACCAGGTAATAACATGGATATATACAGGGAGTACCAGGTAATAACATGGCTCTATACAGGGAGTACCAGGTAATAACATGGATATATACAGGGAGTACCAGGTAATAACATGGTTATATACAGGGAGTACCAGGTAATAACATGGTTATATACAGGGAGTACAGGTAATAAAATGGCTATATACAGGGAGTACCAGGTAATAACATGGCTATATACAGGGAGTACCAGGTAATAACATGGTTATATACAGGGAGTACCAGGTAATAACATGGTTATATACAGGGAGTACCAGGTAATAACATGGTTATATACAGGGAGTACCAGGTAATAACATGGTTATATACAGGGAGTACCAGGTAATAACATGGTTATATACAGGGAGTACCAGGTAATAACATGGATATATACAGGGAGTACCAGGTAATAACATGGTTATATACAGGGAGTACCAGGTAATAACATGGATATATACAGGGAGTACCAGGTAATAACATGGTTATATACAGGGAGTACCAGGTAATAACATGGTTATATACAGGGAGTACCAGGTAATAACATGGTTATATACAGGGAGTACCAGGTAATAACATGGATATATACAGGGAGTACCAGGTAATAACATGGTTATATACAGGGAGTACCAGGTAATAACATGGCTATATACAGGGAGTACCAGGTAATAACATGGTTATATACAGGGAGTACCAGGTAATAACATGGTTATATACAGGGAGTACCAGGTAATAACATGGATATATACAGGGAGAACAGGTAATAACATGGTTATATACAGGGAGTACAGGTAATAACATGGTTATATACAGGGAGTACCAGGTAATAACATGGTTATATACAGGGAGTACCAGGTAATAACATGGCTTTATACAGGGAGTACCAGGTAATAACATGGCTATATACAGGGAGTACCAGGTAATAACATGGTTATATACAGGGAGTACCAGGTAATAACATGGTTATATACAGGGAGTACCAGGTAATAACATGGTTATATACAGGGAGTACCAGGTAATAACATGGCTATATACAGGGAGTACCAGGTAATAACATGGTTATATACAGGGAGTACCAGGTAATAACATGGCTATATACAGGGAGTACCAGGTAATAACATGGCTATATACAGGGAGTACAGGTAATAACATGGTTATATACAGGAAGTACCAGGTAATAACATGGTTATATACAGGGAGTACAGGTAATAACATGGCTATATACAGGGAGTACCAGGTAATAACATGGCTTTATACAGGGAGTACCAGGTAATAACATGGCTATATACAGGGAGTACCAGGTAATAACATGGTTATATACAGGGAGTACCAGGTAATAACATGGCTTTATACAGGGAGTACCAGGTAATAACATGGCTATATACAGGGAGTACCAGGTAATAACATGGTTATATACAGGGAGTACCAGGTAATAACATGGTTATATACAGGAAGTACCAGGTAATAACATGGCTATATACAGGGGTACCAGGTAATAACATGGCTATATACAGGAAGTACCAGGTAATAACATGGCTATATACAGGGGTACCAGGTAATAACACGGCTATATACAGGGGTATCAGGTAATAACATGGCTATATACAGGGGTACCAGGTAATACCATGGCTATATACAGGGGTACCAGGTAATAACATGGCTATATACAGGGAGTGCCAGGTAATAACATGGTTATATACAGGGAGTGCCAGGTAATAACATGGTTATATACAGGGAGTACCAGTACCGAGTCAATGTGCAGAGGTACCAGGTAATAACATGGCTATATACAGGGAGTATCAGTACCGTTTCCATGTGCAGGGGTACCAGGTAATAACATGGCTATATACCGGGAGTATCAGTACCGTTTCGATGTGCAGGGGTACCAGGTAATAACATGGCTATATACAGGGAGTATCAGTACCGTTTCGATGTGCAGGGGTACAAGGTAATAACATGGCTATATACAGGGAGTACCAGGTAATAACATGGTTATATACAGGGAGTACCAGGTAATAACATGGTTATATACAGGGAGTACCAGGTAATAACATGGTTATATACAGGGAGTACCAGGTAATAACATGGATATATACAGGGAGTACCAGGTAATAACATGGATATATACAGGGAGTACCAGGTAATAACATGGTTATATACAGGGAGTACCAGGTAATAACATGGTTATATACAGGGAGTACCAGGTAATAACATGGATATATACAGGCAGTACAGGTAATAACATGGTTATATACAGGGAGTACCAGGTAATAACATGGTTATATACAGGGAGTACCAGGTAATAACATGGCTATATACAGGGAGTACCAGGTAATAACATGGCTATATACAGGGAGTACAGGTAATAACATGGTTATATACAGGAAGTACCAGGTAATAACATGGTTATATACAGGGAGTACAGGTAATAACCTGGCTATATACAGGGAGTACCAGGTAATAACATGGCTTTATACAGGGAGTACCAGGTAATAACATGGCTATATACAGGGAGTACCAGGTAATAACATGGTTATATACAGGGAGTACCAGGTAATAACATGGCTTTATACAGGGAGTACCAGGTAATAACATGGCTATATACAGGGAGTACCAGGTAATAACATGGTTATATACAGGGTCTTACGTTCTCCCCTCGGGTGTAGCTCGTCTGAGGAGGAGACGTAAATGCCTGGGCCTAAACACACCAGGTAATACAGATGAAAAGGGAAGAAATGTGGGGTGCAATGAGCGATAAATAAATCAGACCACAACCAGAACTCAATTTTAACCCTCAGGGGATGTTTAGTGAATTAGTTAAATAAACAATATAACACACCCATAAATAATTAATAAGAAACAAAACAACCACAACAAGGGAAGGTAAGAGAAGGGAAATGTTTGGGATCGGGGTCCAAGTAATGAAAATAAACAAAAGGTCCCTCCTCTTCTACACACCTAATCCTTCCTAACACACTCTAAGCCCTAACCCACTGTCCTACCTGGTTCCAAGAAAAATACAAGGGTGACACCCGCCCGGCTAACCTAGTGTATAAAACAATGGGTTATCTACGTGAGAATGTACACCCATGGGCAGATCTACCTTTTCCCTTCTCCAGGACCTAGGTAGGGTGGAGCGCCTCAGGAGGACAGGCTGAAACACAAGGAAATTAACACAAATAATCAAACAAAAAAAACAAGTGTCCTCTCTCTCTCCCCCTCCTCTCTTCTCTTCTCACACGGCAAACAGATATCCTCTCTGTAATCAGCTACAGCCACGCCCACCATCGTTAGCCGCAACTCGGTACACCTGTAATGCCCAAGACAAACACACTAGCAGGGGAAAAATGGGGAACAAGAAAAACGTAACACGTAACACGCCCCCCCCAAAAAGAGTAAACCCCTGGGTTTATGATAAAACCCTTACATACATATATATATTTTTTTACAACAGCGAAGTTATCAATGCCTGGTGCTATTAGTATTTTTTTTATTATTTTTTTTTTACTAGGCACGGGACAAGGCATCCGCAACGATGTTTTCCGAACCCTTTATGTGCTGAATTTGTAAATTATAACCCTGTATAACCAACGCCCAACGCATAAGACGTTGGTTGTGGTTATACATGCGGCTCAAGAAAGTTAAAGGGTTGTGGTCTGTGTATACCACAACAGGCAACACACTGGAGCCAACATAAACTTCAAAAAATTGTAGGGCAAATAACAGCGCCAGGGTCTCCTGTTCGATAGTGGAATACCTTGACTGACAGCTGTTGAATTTTCGAGAGAAGTAGCAAACTGGGTGATCTAGACCATCGTGTTCCTGTAATAGTACAGCACCTGCACCCACTGAACTGGCATCCACCTCCAACTTAAATGGTTTCTGGAAATCAGGGGCAGAAAGAACAGGAGAAGTACACAATAGTGCTTTTACAGAGTCAAAAGCAGATTGACACTCAGCGGTCCACTCAAAGGATACTGAAGGACTGAGTAACCTAGTCAGTGGGGCTACAACTGTTGAGAAATTCCTAGAAAATGTACGATAATAACCCGTCATGCCTAAAAATCTGCGTAATTCTCGGCGAGTGGCAGGGGCAGGAAACCGGGTGATAGCATCCACCTTAGCTGCTACGGTACGCACCTGACCCCGACCTACCTCTTTACCCAAATATGTAACAGTTGCCTTTCCAAACTCACATTTGGCTAAGTTAAGGGTCAAAGAAGCGTTGGCCAAGCGTGCAAACACAGCCCTCAATGTGCTCAGGTGATCAAGCCAGGTAGTCGAATGAACAACCAGGTCATCCAGATATGCAGTACAATCAGGAACATCAGCCAACACAATATTTACCAAACGTTGAAACGTGGCTGTAGCATTCCTCATTCCAAAAGCCATCACTGTGTACTGACAGAAACTGTCAGGAGTTACAAAAGCAGACACCTCAGAGGCACGAAGGGTTAAAGGCACCTGCCAATAACCTTTTAACAAGTCAAGCTTAGTAACATACGCAGCCGATCCAATGGTGTCTATACAGTCATCCATGCGAGGTAAAGGGAATGAGTCAGGTATAGTAACATTATTCACTTTCCTGTAGTCAGTGCAAAATCTTTGAGTCCCGTCAGGCTTTGGAATCAGCAGACAGGGGGAACTCCAAGGACTGCCACTGGGGATTGCCATCTCATTTTCCAGTAAATAAGTTACCTCTTTCTTCATCACTCCTCTCTTGATTGAATTCACACGATAAGGGTGCTGTTTGATTGGAGCAGCATCACCTACATTTATATCATGTTTCAACACATTGGTACGACTGGGAACATCCTGAAAGAGACTTGGAAAATCAGTGATTAGTAACTCAATATCAGATCTCTGCTGATCATTCAAATGCAACAACTGGGTTGGGAGAGACGCCACCATCTCAGAATTACACAAACGAGCACACTGCTCAGGAGTATTCCGCATCACCAAACCGTCCTCATCATTTAGGCTGACTCCTGGGTGAGTAACCAGGCTCACAGAAGCAACAGAGGATACAACAGGTTTTTCACTGGTAATGGGAGACTCGGTACCACCTCTAACAAGATAGGCTTTAATCATGTTAATGTGACATACCCTAAATGGTCGTCTACGGTCTGGCGTTTTGATAACATAATCAGTATCACTGAGTTTTCGGTCCACTACATATGGGCCAGAGAAACTGGAAGAGAGACACGAGCCGGGTACCGGCAACAACACCAAGACTTGGTCACCTGGTTGAAAAGAACGAAACACAGATTTAACATCAAAATGACGTTTCATTTTCTTTTGTGTGGAAGACAGATTTTCTCTGGCTACAGCACAGGCGTCATGCAACCGCTCCCGGACTTGACTAACATAGTCTAGTACATTAGTAGAGGACCCAACTGAATCATCAGCCATAAGTTGTTCTTTCAGTACCTTGAGAGGCCCTCTCACGGTATGACCAAAGATTAGCTCAGCTGGGCTAAACCCAAGAGACTCCTGTACGGTCTCCCGAATAGCAAACAGCACGTAGGGCACCCCCTCATCCCAATCTTTTCCTGTGTCCATACAGTATTTACGCAACATAGCTTTTAGCGTCTGATGCCAACGTTCCAGCGCGCCCTGACTCTCCGGGTGATAAGCGCTAGACATCTGATGGGACACTGACAAGGACTTCAACACACTTCCAAACAATTTTGATGTAAAATTTGTGCCTTGATCTGTCTGTACAATTTTTGGAAATCCAAAGGTAGAGAAATACTTAATCAGCGCCTTCACAATTGCCTTACTTGTGATTTTACGCATAGGAATCGCCTCTGGGTACCTTGTAGCAGTGCACATTATTGTTAACAAGAATTGATTACCCGACTTAGTCCTGGGTAAGGGACCAACACAATCAATGATTACCTTCTCAAACGGCTCTCCCATGACCGGAATAGGGCAGAGAGGAGCCGGGGAAATTACCTGGTTAGGCTTCCCCACCACCTGGCAAGTACTACATGTACGGCAATAGCGAGCCACATCCCGTTTCATTCCCGGCCAGAAGAAATGACGGAGGAGTCGGTCGTAGGTTTTAGTCACCCCTAGATGACCAGACCAGGGAATATCATGAGCTAGGGACAACACCTTTGTCTGAAACGGGGCAGGAACTACAATCTGGCTAACGGAACTCCAATCATTTTCTAGGTCAGCACGGGGAGTCCATTTTCTCATCAGAAGCCCCTTTTCAAAGAAATACGTCACACCTTTCCTGTTTTTGTCACTCAAAGGTAACATGGAGGAAAAACATTTGGCCAAGCCCACATCCTCTATCTGGGCAGCTATTAGCTCCTCCCGAGTAACTGGCAACCTTAAACAGTCCACCGAGGAAGCCATTGTCTTGTCTTTATTTCCATCATGATCAGAACTCACTGGGAACACAGGAGTAGAACACTGAATATCTTCCCCATTCAACATAGGTGCAAGCACAGAGTCAGCTAAGTCTACCATGGTACCTAAGCGACGTGACTGCGCCCGCGTAATGGCACACGCTGGAAATGCGTCGGGAAACGTAGTTCCCAAAACATCAGCACTTAACTGAGCATCAGGCTTGTCTAGTACTTCTAACACAGGCACAACTTTGCCTCCTGCTAGATCGTTACCCATGATTAGGTCAACCCCATGTACGGGAAGCTCGGATTGTACACCGATTCTGAAATATCCACTCACTAGATCAGAAGTCAAATGGACAGTATGTAACGGAACAGGCACACAACCCATTTCGATCCCCCTCAATAATACACTAGAGCCACAATAAGACTCTTCTGACCAAGGCAGAACACTCGAGAGAATTACAGACTGAGCCGCACCAGTATCTCTCAATATCAAAACTGGCTTTTGGTCTCCAGAATCACCTGTCAGGGAAACAAAGCCTTTAAATATGAACGGGTCGTATGATTGATCAGGACGACTTAGTACAACTTCAGGACTCTCCTTTACAGAGCTCTTATTGGTTACTTTAATCAAACCCACACTTTTATGGAGTTTAGGGGTTGAAGCTGGTGACTTGTGTTTTAGAGACATACATTCTGAAATTACGTGTCCTACTTTATGACAGTAAAAACATGCGCGTTCCTCCTTTTGATTCAGCCGTGTACTTCCTGAGTAACGGGGTGAATAGTAGACAGAAGAGGATACAACCGGTCTAGTCTCACTACGGTGTGTGGGAAACACCGTTTTATGTGTTAACACAAATTCATCTGCAAGCACCGCGGCGTCAGATAACTTTAACACTTTCTGTTCATTAATGTATACAACCAACCGCTCTGGGAGGCTGTTTTTAAATTCTTCCAATAACATTAATTCACGAAGACCTTCAAAGTCATTGATTTTACTCGCTGAGCACCATTTGTCAAAGAGAGACTCCTTCTCTCTAGCGAATTCAACAAAAGTTTTTATAGAGGATTTGGAGTGCTTTCTAAACTTTTGTCTATAAGCCTCTGGCACAAGCTCATACCCACGGAGCACAGTAGCCTTAACTATGTCGTAATTAAGACTATCAGCGAGAGAAAGAGTACCCAATACCTCCTGCGCTTTACCGGACAATTTACATTGGAGTAGAAGCGGCCACACGTCCCTAGGCCAATTCAAAGCCACTGCTATGCGTTCGAATGCACAAAAGTAAGAGTCAACCTCAGACTCACGGAATTGTGGAACTAAAGCAATATGCCGGCTAATGTCAAAGGTAGAGGCAGATCCTGGGGTGGAAAACACACTATTGGAAATGGCAGGGACAGCGGCCAGCCTCGCCATCTCCGCCTCTAATTCCAATTTGCGCATTTCGAAGTCCATCTGCCTTATCTTAAGGTCCTTTTCTGCTTCCAACTCCAGTCGGCGCATCTCCAACTTGAGATGTAGCTCATCCTTTCGGATTTGTGCTCGCTCTTCTGCCTCCATCTGCAAATGTACAGCCGTAGGCATAGGAGAAAGAGGGTCAAATCGAGGCAAGGTGTCCGGGGATTTATACTCGACCTCATCGTCGGGCCTAGTCGGGGTACCCAGAGCATCCACCACCTCTCCAACCGTAGGCCGAGGCAAAACCAACACCTGCTTTTCCATCAGTGCCGCTAATACCAATGCCTTTACCTCCGCCTTAACAAAACCCCTAGGCACGGAGATATCGAAATGGTCTGCCAAAGTCTCTAAATCCACTCTCCTACAATTCTCAAAACCCTCCCACGTTGGGTTATCCAGAAAAAACTTCAGGTTAAAGTTGGCCATATTCTAAATCCACCACCTAACTACTACACAGCACTAAACACTACACCAAACACAACAACCACCCAATCCACCTTTACTACCCTAGTGTGCAGGCACAAGCTGGATCAAAAATATCCCGGATGAGCCCCCATCTTACGTTCTCCCCTCGGGTGTAGCTCGTCTGAGGAGGAGACGTAAATGCCTGGGCCTAAACACACCAGGTAATACAGATGAAAAGGGAAGAAATGTGGGGTGCAATGAGCGATAAATAAATCAGACCACAACCAGAACTCAATTTTAACCCTCAGGGGATGTTTAGTGAATTAGTTAAATAAACAATATAACACACCCATAAATAATTAATAAGAAACAAAACAACCACAACAAGGGAAGGTAAGAGAAGGGAAATGTTTGGGATCGGGGTCCAAGTAATGAAAATAAACAAAAGGTCCCTCCTCTTCTACACACCTAATCCTTCCTAACACACTCTAAGCCCTAACCCACTGTCCTACCTGGTTCCAAGAAAAATACAAGGGTGACACCCGCCCGGCTAACCTAGTGTATAAAACAATGGGTTATCTACGTGAGAATGTACACCCATGGGCAGATCTACCTTTTCCCTTCTCCAGGACCTAGGTAGGGTGGAGCGCCTCAGGAGGACAGGCTGAAACACAAGGAAATTAACACAAATAATCAAACAAAAAAAACAAGTGTCCTCTCTCTCTCCCCCTCCTCTCTTCTCTTCTCACACGGCAAACAGATATCCTCTCTGTAATCAGCTACAGCCACGCCCACCATCGTTAGCCGCAACTCGGTACACCTGTAATGCCCAAGACAAACACACTAGCAGGGGAAAAATGGGGAACAAGAAAAACGTAACACGTAACAAGGGAGTACCAGGTAATAACATGGTTATATACAGGAAGTACCAGGTAATAACATGGCTATATACAGGGGTACCAGGTAATAACATGGCTATATACAGGAAGTACCAGGTAATAACATGGCTATATACAGGGGTACCAGGTAATAACATGGCTATATACAGGGGTATCAGGTAATAACATGGCTATATACAGGGGTACCAGGTAAAACCATGGCTATATACAGGGGTACCAGGTAATAACATGGCTATATACAGGGAGTGCCAGGTAATAACATGGTTATATACAGGGAGTGCCAGGTAATAACATGGTTATATACAGGGAGTACCAGTACCGAGTCAATGTGCAGAGGTACCAGGTAATAACATGGCTATATACAGGGAGTATCAGTACCGTTTCGATGTGCAGGGGTACCAGGTAATAACATGGCTATATACCGGGAGTATCAGTACCGTTTCGATGTGCAGGGGTACCAGGTAATAACATGGCTATATACAGGGAGTATCAGTACCGTTTCGATGTGCAGGGGTACAAGGTAATAACATGGCTATATACAGGGAGTACCAGGTAATAACATGGTTATATACAGGGAGTACCAGGTAATAACATGGTTATATACAGGGAGTACCAGGTAATAACATGGTTATATACAGGGAGTACCAGGTAATAACATGGATATATACAGGGAGTACCAGGTAATAACATGGATATATACAGGGAGTACCAGGTAATAACATGGTTATATACAGGGAGTACCAGGTAATAACATGGTTATATACAGGGAGTACCAGGTAATAACATGGATATATACAGGCAGTACAGGTAATAACATGGTTATATACAGGGAGTACCAGGTAATAACATGGTTATATACAGGGAGTACCAGGTAATAACATGGTTATATACAGGGAGTACCAGGTAATAACATGGTTATATACAGGGAGTACCAGGTAATAACATGGCTATATACAGGGAGTACCAGGTAATAACATGGTTATATACAGGGAGTACCAGGTAATAACATGGTTATATACAGGGAGTACCAGGTAATAACATGGTTATATACAGGGAGTACCAGGTAATAACATGATTATATACAGGGAGTACCAGGTAATAAAATGGTTATATACAGGGAGTACCAGGTAATAACATGGCTATATACAGGGAGTACCAGGTAATAACATGGATATATACAGGGAGTACCAGGTAATAACATGGTTATATACAGGGAGTACCAGGTAATAACATGGTTATATACAGGGAGTACAGGTAATAACATGGCTATATACAGGGAGTACCAGGTAATAACATGGCTATATACAGGGAGTACCAGGTAATAACATGGTTATATACAGGGAGTACCAGGTAATAACATGGTTATATACAGGGAGTACCAGGTAATAACATGGTTATATACAGGGAGTACCAGGTAATAACATGGTTATATACAGGGAGTACCAGGTAATAACATGGTTATATACCGTGAGTACCAGGTAATAACATGGTTATATACAGGGAGTACCAGGTAATAACATGGGTATATACAGGGAGTACCAGGTAATAACATGGTTATATACAGGGAGTACCAGGTAATAACATGGTTATATACAGGGAGTACCAGGTAATAACATGGATATATACAGGGAGTACAGGTAATAACATGGTTATATACAGGGAGTACAGGTAATAACATGGTTATATACAGGGAGTACCAGGTAATAACATGGTTATATACAGGGAGTACCAGGTAATAACATGGCTTTATACAGGGAGTACCAGGTAATAACATGGCTATATACAGGGAGTACCAGGTAATAACATGGTTATATACAGGGAGTACCAGGTAATAACATGGTTATATACAGGGAGTACCAGGTAATAACATGGTTATATACAGGGAGTACCAGGTAATAACATGGCTATATACAGGGAGTACCAGGTAATAACATGGTTATATACAGGGAGTACCAGGTAATAACATGGCTATATACAGGGAGTACCAGGTAATAACATGGCTATATACAGGGAGTACAGGTAATAACATGGTTATATACAGGAAGTACCAGGTAATAACATGGTTATATACAGGGAGTACAGGTAATAACATGGTTATATACAGGGAGTACCAGGTAATAACATGGTTATATACAGGGAGTACCAGGTAATAACATGGTTATATACAGGAAGTACCAGGTAATAACATGGCTATATACAGGGGTACCAGGTAATAACATGGCTATATACAGGAAGTACCAGGTAATAACATGGCTATATACAGGGGTACCAGGTAATAACATGGCTATATACAGGGGTATCAGGTAATAACATGGCTATATACAGGGGTACCAGGTAATACCATGGCTATATACAGGGGTACCAGGTAATAACATGGATATATACAGGGAGTACCAGGTAATAACATGGTTATATACAGGGAGTACCAGGTAATAACATGGATATATACAGGGAGTACCAGGTAATAACATGGTTATATACAGGGAGTACCAGGTAATAACATGGTTATATACAGGGAGTACCAGGTAATAACATGGTTATATACAGGGAGTACCAGGTAATAACATGGATATATACAGGGAGTACAGGTAATAACATGGTTATATACAGGGAGTACCAGGTAATAACATGGTTATATACAGGGAGTACCAGGTAATAACATGGCTATATACAGGGAGTACCAGGTAATAACATGGTTATATACAGGGAGTACCAGGTAATAACATGGCTATATACAGGGAGTACCAGGTAATAACATGGCTATATACAGGGAGTACAGGTAATAACATGGTTATATACAGGAAGTACCAGGTAATAACATGGTTATATACAGGGAGTACAGGTAATAACATGGCTATATACAGGGAGTACCAGGTAATAACATGGCTTTATACAGGGAGTACCAGGTAATAACATGGCTATATACAGGGAGTACCAGGTAATAACATGGTTATATACAGGGAGTACCAGGTAATAACATGGCTTTATACAGGGAGTACCAGGTAATAACATGGCTATATACAGGGAGTACCAGGTAATAACATGGTTATATACAGGGAGTACCAGGTAATAACATGGTTATATACAGGAAGTACCAGGTAATAACATGGCTATATACAGGGGTACCAGGTAATAACATGGCTATATACAGGAAGTACCAGGTAATAACATGGCTATATACAGGGGTACCAGGTAATAACATGGCTATATACAGGGGTATCAGGTAATAACATGGCTATATACAGGGGTACCAGGTAATACCATGGCTATATACAGGGGTACCAGGTAATAACATGGCTATATACAGGGAGTGCCAGGTAATAACATGGTTATATACAGGGAGTGCCAGGTAATAACATGGTTATATACAGGGAGTACCAGTACCGAGTCAATGTGCAGAGGTACCAGGTAATAACATGGCTATATACAGGGAGTATCAGTACCGTTTCGATGTGCAGGGGTACCAGGTAATAACATGGCTATATACCGGGAGTATCAGTACCGTTTCGATGTGCAAGGGTACCAGGTAATAACATGGCTATATACAGGGAGTATCAGTACCGTTTCGATGTGCAGGGGTACAAGGTAATAACATGGCTATATACAGGGAGTACCAGGTAATAACATGGTTATATACAGGGAGTACCAGGTAATAACATGGTTATATACAGGGAGTACCAGGTAATAACATGGTTATATACAGGGAGTACCAGGTAATAACATGGATATATACAGGGAGTACCAGGTAATAACATGGATATATACAGGGAGTACCAGGTAATAACATGGTTATATACAGGGAGTACCAGGTAATAACATGGTTATATACAGGGAGTACCAGGTAATAACATGGATATATACAGGCAGTACAGGTAATAACATGGTTATATACAGGGAGTACCAGGTAATAACATGGTTATATACAGGGAGTACCAGGTAATAACATGGTTATATACAGGGAGTACCAGGTAATAACATGGCTATATACAGGGAGTACCAGGTAATAACATGGTTATATACAGAGAGTACCAGGTAATAACATGGTTATATACAGGGAGTACCAGGTAATAACATGATTATATACAGGGAGTACCAGGTAATAAAATGGTTATATACAGGGAGTACCAGGTAATAACATGGCTATATACAGGGAGTACCAGGTAATAACATGGATATATACAGGGAGTACCAGGTAATAACATGGTTATATACAGGGAGTACCAGGTAATAACATGGTTATATACAGGGAGTACAGGTAATAACATGGCTATATACAGGGAGTACCAGGTAATAACATGGCTATATACAGGGAGTACCAGGTAATAACATGGTTATATACAGGGAGTACCAGGTAATAACATGGTTATATACAGGGAGTACCAGGTAATAACATGGTTATATACAGGGAGTACCAGGTAATAACATGGTTATATACAGGGAGTACCAGGTAATAACATGGTTATATACCGTGAGTACCAGGTAATAACATGGTTATATACAGGGAGTACCAGGTAATAACATGGGTATATACAGGGAGTACCAGGTAATAACATGGTTATATACAGGGAGTACCAGGTAATAACATGGTTATATACAGGGAGTACCAGGTAATAACATGGATATATACAGGGAGTACAGGTAATAACATGGTTATATACAGGGAGTACAGGTAATAACATGGTTATATACAGGGAGTACCAGGTAATAACATGGTTATATACAGGGAGTACCAGGTAATAACATGGCTTTATACAGGGAGTACCAGGTAATAACATGGCTATATACAGGGAGTACCAGGTAATAACATGGTTATATACAGGGAGTACCAGGTAATAACATGGTTATATACAGGGAGTACCAGGTAATAACATGGTTATATACAGGGAGTACCAGGTAATAACATGGCTATATACAGGGAGTACCAGGTAATAACATGGTTATATACAGGGAGTACCAGGTAATAACATGGCTATATACAGGGAGTACCAGGTAATAACATGGCTATATACAGGGAGTACAGGTAATAACATGGTTATATACAGGAAGTACCAGGTAATAACATGGTTATATACAGGGAGTACAGGTAATAACATGGTTATATACAGGGAGTACCAGGTAATAACGTGGTTATATACAGGCAGTACCAGGTAATAACATGGTTATATACAGGGAGTACAGGTAATAACATGGCTATATACAGGGAGTACCAGGTAATAACATGGCTTTATACAGGGAGTACCAGGTAATAACATGGCTATATACAGGGAGTACCAGGTAATAACATGGTTATATACAGGGAGTACCAGGTAATAACATGGCTTTATACAGGGAGTACCAGGTAATAACATGGCTATATACAGGGAGTACCAGGTAATAACATGGTTATATACAGGGAGTACCAGGTAATAACATGGTTATATACAGGGAGTACCAGGTAATAACATGGTTATATACAGGAAGTACCAGGTAATAACATGGCTATATACAGGGGTACCAGGTAATAACATGGCTATATACAGGAAGTACCAGGTAATAACATGGCTATATACAGGGGTACCAGGTAATAACATGGCTATATACAGGGGTATCAGGTAATAACATGGCTATATACAGGGGTACCAGGTAATACCATGGCTATATACAGGGGTACCAGGTAATAACATGGCTATATACAGGGAGTGCCAGGTAATAACATGGTTATATACAGGGAGTACCAGGTAATAACATGGTTATATACAGGGAGTACCAGGTAATAACATGGATATATACAGGGAGTACCAGGTAATAACATGGCTATATACAGGGGTACCAGGTACTACCATGGCTATATACAGGGGTACCAGGTAATAACATGGCTATATACAGGGAGTGCCAGGTAATAACATGGTTATATACAGGGAGTGCCAGGTAATAACATGGTTATATACAGGGAGTACCAGTACCGAGTCAATGTGCAGAGGTACCAGGTAATAACATGGCTATATACAGGGAGTATCAGTACCGTTTCCATGTGCAGGGGTACCAGGTAATAACATGGCTATATACCGGGAGTATCAGTACCGTTTCGATGTGCAGGGGTACCAGGTAATAACATGGCTATATACAGGGAGTATCAGTACCGTTTCGATGTGCAGGGGTACAAGGTGATTAAGGTAGCTATGTACATATAGGTAAGGTTAAAGTGATTAGGCAACAGGATAGACAATAGACAGTAGCAGCAGCGGGTAGCCATTTGATTAGATATTTAGCAATCTTGTTTAGCAGTCTTATGGCCAGGGGGTAGACGCTGTTCAGGGAACAGTCTATGTCTTGGGTGGATGGAGTCTTTGACAATTTTTTGGGCCTTCCTCTGACACTGCCTGGTATAGAGGTCCTGGATGGCAAGGAGCTCTGCCCCAGTGATGTACTGGGTCATACTCTCCACCTTCTGTAGCGCCTTACAGTTGGGTGCCTTGCAGTTGCCTCACCAACTGGTGATGCAGCCAGTCAAGATGCTTTCAATGGTGCAGTTGAATAACTTTTTGAGGATCCGAGGGCCCATGGCAAATATTTTCAGCCTCCTGTCGTGCCCTCTTCACATTTGTGTGGGTGTGTGGACCATGTTAATTCCTTAGTGATGTGGACACCAAGGAACTTGTAGCTCTCGACCCGCTCCAATACAGCCACATTGATGTGGAAGGGGGCGCTGTTGTCCTAGTACCACCCTGCTAGGTCTCTGACTTCCCCCCTATAGGCTGCCTCATCATCGTCGGTGACCAGTCCTACCACCATAAAGTTGTCAGCAATCTTGATGATGATGTTGGAGTCGTGCGCGTCCACGCAGTTGTGGGTGAATACAGGAGGGGACTAAGCACACACCCTTGAGGGGCCTCTGTGTTGATGGTCAGCGTGGATGATGTGTTGTTGCCTTCTATCACTGCCTGGGGGCGGCCCATCAAGAAGTCCAGGATCCAGTTGCAGAGAGCGGTGTTCAGTCCCAGGGTCCTGAGCTTGGAGGGGACAACGGTGTTGAATGCAGAGCTGTAGTCGATGTGTCACGAAATGAAGAAGACGAAGTGATAATGAGGTCTTATTGTTGTACATTCTAACATAAGATGGCTTTCTCACACCTTTTTTAAACTGATGTATTTTTGTGTGTTTTTAAGCATGTTTCTCTTCCCTTGTTTTGAATTTCACTGTTTACTCAAAGGAGCGCCGCTGTCAACCAAGGAGTGCTTCTATGGGTGGAATACGGGAACACACAACTTTCTGGAATTCTCAACCCCTCCTGAGAAGTATCAATAATTCAATGTACATCCTATTGGTGTATTTAATGGCCATGGAAGCAACGTGTGCCAGAATGGTTATGGACAAAGACATGGAAGGACCTCTTGCGAAACTTTGGAACTGGAAAAACGGGGCAGAGCTACAACAGACTTTCGAAGGCGCAAAATCCGGACTGGATCACAATGTAAAAATGAATGTGAAATGTTTTATTTAGTAGGATCTATTCCATCCTAAGCCCTTTAGTGGGATCTATTCCATCCGAACCCCTTTAGTGGGATCTATTCCATCCTAACCCCTTTAGTGGGATCTATTCCATCCATACCCCTTTAGTGGGATCTATTCCACCCTAACTCTTTTAGTGGGATATTTTCCACCCTAACACTTTTAGTGGGATCTATTCCATCCATACCCCTTTAGTGGGATCTATTCCACCCTAACTCTTTTAGTGGGATCTATTCCACCCTAACTCTTTTAGTGGGATTTATTCCACCATAATCCCTTTAGTGGCCTACATTTGTGTTTGATACATTTCGAGTCTACCCATACATTATTATAATTTTTTTGTGTTCACACTTTTTGATGAAATCTTGCCAACTTGTGTTTCATGGTTACCGTGGTTCCCAACTGGTCACTGGAACTTGAAAGTTTTACAGTTAAGAGTCCTGGTGCTCCAAACTTCCAACAGGTGGTGTAGTCTGTTTTTATGATGTCACGATCGTCGTAATGATTGGACCAAAGCGCAGCGTGAGTAGCGTTCCACATCTTTATTATAACGTGAAACTTCAGCAAAATACCAAAAAAATAAATGATCAAACGAATGTGAAGACAGTGAAGTGCAAATAGGCACCTACGCAAAAACAAGATCCCACAAAACACAATAGGGAAATGGCTGCCTAAATATGATCCCCAATCAGAGACAACGCTAAACAGCTGCCTCTGATTGGGAACCATACCAAGCACACCAACATAGAAATAAACAACACAGAACACCCCCAGTAACGCCCTGACCGACTATACCATAGAGAACCAAGGGCTCTCTATGGTCAGGGTGTGACATATGACAAATCAACAGCATTCTTACATAGGTATTAATTTTGTCCAGGGTGGTGAGGGCAGTGTGGAGTGCAATGGAGACTGTGTCATGTGTGTGCACTTCAGAACTCTAGTTCACCCTGAGACAAAAAACGTACCAGAAAGTATTCATGGTTATTACATACTATAGTTGGTTTATATCATGTATGTACCAGTTTATTTTGGGTTATTATGGGGTAAGGCAGCTCATCAGGCATTTATGCTATATTTAAGCAATAGGGCACGAGGGGTTGTGGTACATGGCCAATATACCATGGCTAAGGGCTGCCTGGATACAGCCCTTAGCTGTGATATATTGGTCATTTAAACCACAAACCCCTGAGGTGCCTTATTGCTATTATAAACTGGTTAACAATGTAATTAGAGCAGAACATTTTTTTAGTTTGTCATATCTGTGATATACAGTCTGATATACCACAGGTGTCAGCCAATCAGCATTCAGGGCTCAAACCGCCCAGTTTATAATCATCAACAGTCAATGGGTATACTGTATATAATTTATTGAAATGACCATGGAACAGCCGTAGATATTGCACCTTTGAAGCAACACAATGAAATCATATTGAACATATCTGAAACATGAACACACCTGTAATAAAACATCATAGCCACACACCTGTAATAAAACATCATAGCCACACACCTGTAATAAAACATCATAGCCACACACCTGTAATAAAACATCATAGCCACACCTGTAATAAAACATCATAGCCACACCTGTAATAAAACATCATAGCCACACACCTGTAATAAAACATCATAGCCACACACCTGTAATAAAACATCATAGCCACACACCTGTAATAAAACATCATAGCCACACACCTGTAATAAAACATCATAGCCACACACCTGTAATAAAACATCATAGCCACACCTGTAATAAAACATCATAGCCACACACCTGTAATAAAACATCATAGCCACACACCTGTAATAAAACATCATAGCCACACACCTGTAATAAAACATCATAGCCACACACCTGTGTTGACTACAAACACACTTCTACACTATAGAATACCTCACTGTACTGAATTAGAGAGACCAAGAGAATACACAGACTGGTTGTCTGTGGAACTAAATGCCTGCTGCCTCTTGGCTAATGCCACACCTGGTACAATACAGGGCAAATCAACAAGCAGAATTTGTCATGGGATGTTTGAAATGTATATTCTGGTTGAAATTCGGTTTTCTTTTTGAAGTCATCAGATACCCATGCATGGTTAAGTCCATTTTGCAGAATTTTGTTGACCACATTTTTGTGGTCTCTAAAAAGACTTCTTTCTGGAGAGTGGAGTGGTGAGTTATTCCAGGGCACCAGATTACTTACAGTAGGGAGAAACCTAAGAGGTGTGTGTGATGTACAATACCCCCCCACCCCACCCACCCCCACCCACACCCCACACCCACACACACACACACACACACACACACACACACACAAACACACAGTGCCTGCACTAAAGCGCTTTGTTCTGGTCAAAAGGAACTGTAAAAGTGACCCTGTACAAATACAGACTGCTTGCTCAGGGCAGGATCATGCTTTGTTAGGTTACTGTCAAGCACTCAGTGACAAATGTATTATTAAAAGAGTTCTAAAGAAGTACATTAAGATTTAAGGCACACACACAAACAAAGAGATACAAAAATATAGTATTAATGAGTTGTTGTTGTCCCAGGTCCTAATACGTGTTAACACAAAGGTGTACACACACACACACACACACACATAGATAGTGAATGAATCTCAATTGTCTTTCATGGATTCCACAGATCAGAGGATGTGGCTGCATGCTAAGGATCTTGTTACCTTCCACTGCAGTGAAGTCTGCTGAGGGGAGAATGGCTCATAATAATGGCTGGAATGGAGTGAATGGATTGATATCAAACAGATGGAAACCCTGTGTTTGATGTGTTCGATTCCAATAATTCCATTCCAGCCATTACTATGAGCCCGCCCTCCCCAATTAAAGTGCCACCAGCCACCTGTGTTTCACTGAAAGATAATGCTGGATTGTAAGCAGTGTGTGGAAGTAGAGTGGAGCAATCTTACCCGACAGTGTTTAAACAGTTGAATGAAAATGATTTGATGTAATGACCATAGACTAATATAATCCCAGTCATTGTGTCTATGTTTGGTATCCCTTCCTACAGTCTGTAATTTATTGTGTGGATGATGATGCCATTTCCAGTTTTAGATGTTGTCACATACAGTAAAAGTAGAAAGCAGATTTTCCAAATACATATTTTATTATCCATTTCATAGCTCTTAGCTTACAGAAACCCAGTACACCTCAGGAAAATGCATACATACATTTGGACACTTTGAAATGGCAAAATTAAAAAGGTTTTCTCTGGCTCCAATTGGACAGAGGATATTAAACAACACAAAAATATTTTGTGGTACTCTGTGAAAACAGATGTTTTCATGTTTATCAGGAATACTACACTTGCTGTTTATGAAACAGACCAACAACATTGATACATAGAGTTACACACAAACTGATATGAAACTCAAAAACACCTTCAGAATCAATACAGATATGATGAACAATAATAACCACATTTATTAAATGATTTGTATGAATACGGAAATCTCAGGTTAAAAAACGAACCATCCTGAAACAGCGTCTCTATGCATATTGAGATATTTAGCTGTTTGTAAAGCATAAATAGGGTAAATAACACAAACACACACACACATATAAATCATCTCCAGGTCATGAGATCAGAGACTTTTCTTCAGTTTAGATTTCCTCTTCTGACGCTTGCTATGAACACACACATAGACACACAATGTTAGACAAACATACACACAACTTTTACAACACCTACACACATGCACACGCAAAACACACACATACACAGACATACACACACGTGTACTCACAGCAGACAGCGTTGTACCCTCTGGGTCCAGTCTTGAGAGGGATCGGCACACACAAACTTGTCCCTCCGAGTGTGGAAGCTGCAACAACACATCACAATGTCAACACATATCACACACACACACATACACACACACACACACACCTACACACACACACACACACACACACACACACACACACACACACACACACACACACACACACACACACACACACACACACACACACACACACACCAGAGGAGGCTGGTGGGAGCAGCTATAGGAGGACGGGCTCATTGTAAAGCTGGAAAGGAATACATGGAATGGTATCAAACACATCAAACACATAGAAACTAAATGTTTGACTATGTTCCTTTCATTCCATTCCAGCCATTATAATGAGCCATCCTCCTAAAGCTGCTCCCACCAGCCTCCTCTGACACAGACATGCACACACACACACACCCACGTGCACACAAACACACACACAACACACATTACACACACTCACAGATAGTGAGTGAATCTCAATGGTTTTTCCTCTAACCTCACCTCGTCAAAATGCACACAGTGTGTTTTGGGCTGTGATTGGAGGATAACTCACACGACAGCATGGATGTCACAGAAAGAGGTAATGGTCTGGTAAGTGTAGTCTTTCAGCCGTCGGCATGGCACTGGACGCCGAGTGTACTTCAGACAGCAATCTATCACACACACACACACACACACACACACACACACACACACACACACACACACACACACACACACACACACACACACACACACACACACACACACACACACACACACACACACACACACACACACACACACACAGTAAGATAGGGAGAGCATGTGTGTGTGCATGTGTGTGCTTGTTTATCATGTGTATGTATTTGTACTATGGTGTGTGTGTATGGTGTGTGTGTTTGTATTAGCACTCACCTGATTGTGTGGAGGGGATGAGGGTGAGGAGAGATAACAACACAGCCAGGACACACACTCTACAGCGTAGCATCCTGATCTTCAGATGGGTTCCACAGAGACAGAAAGTAGGGAGAGTGAGATAGAGTGTTTCAGTAGATGTGTGTGTGTGTGTGTGTGTGTGTGTGTGTGTGTGTGTGTGTGTGTGTGGTGTGTGTGTGTGTGTGTGTGTGTGTGTGTGTGTGTGTGTGTGTGTGTGTGTGTGTGTGTGTGTGTGTGAGAGAGAGAGAGAGAGAGAGAGAGAGAGAGAGAGTGTTTCAGTAGATGTGTTATCTGTAGTGTGTGAGAGAAAGATCGAGTGTGTTTCTGACTGGGAGTTTGTGTTCTTTAAGTAGGGCTCGGGCTGGATTTCCCCCAGATAGCAGTGTCATGGAATGTAATGGCAGGGGGTGTTGATGTGGGGTGAGGGGGCGTTGTTAGGCTCTGGTGCGACTGTTGGTATGCTCAGGTGTTTCGTGTGTGCATGCTCTGCCAGTGAGATAAAATGTCTTCTCCATGTCCTCCTTTGCTACAGATGAATGATCTTGTTTTCCTCCACTGAAAGATAATGCTGGAATGTAAGCAGTGCGTAGGAGTGGAGTGGAACAATCTTACCTGAGGAGTGTGTAAACAGCTGAATGAATGGGAGTTGATATAATGACCATAGACTAAAATAGGATATGACCTTCACAAACTGCTCAGGTAATATAATCCCAGCCATTGTGTCAAAGTCTTCAGTTTGACGTCACAGCTGTGATGGAGTACTTATTGTGGATCCAAACTATCATTGACACCAATAGATATAAGATTTGCTTCATTGTTAATTGTTACGGAGACACGGAAATGTGCATTTTTCCTTTACACACACATACATAAACCCAGGTTAGAGGACAGGTTTAGTCACAGTGCAGTGCCCCCTTGTATCATTCCTCCTCCACACAGGGAGAATGTGTGTGTGTGTGTGTGTGTGTGTGTGTGTGTGTGTGTGTGTGTGTGTGTGTGTGTGTGTGTGTGTGTGTGTGTGTGTGTGTGTGTGTGTGTGTGTGTGTGTGTGTGTGTGGAACTAGCAGTTAGAACACTGGTTTATGAAACTTGATTAAGTCTTACCTGTGTAGGGGGATTCACCTGAATTCTTACCTATCTTTGAAATAACTTCTAAGCCTATTGACAATGATATTGAGCTGGATACTGATAGGAGAAACTTTCTGAATGATCAGAGAGGTTAGTCAAAGTTCTTTTTCAGGCTATTTACAGAAAAAGAAGTCCTGGATGCTTTGCTAGCAATATACAACAAGAAATTCACAGGGGCCAACCAATTGGATCCCGGTCTGCTTAAGTGTGCAGCGCCAATCATTGTTATCAGGAAATATTCCAAAAGTATGGAAATCATCTGCTGCCTATACATAAGGACGGGGATAGTAGTGATCTTAAACATTATCTCTCCATTTCAAGGCTTCCTCCTCTGGCTAAGATTCTTGAATCCTTGGTAAATGTACAACTTCCTCTTTATCTGAGAAATGTATTTTGAATGTAAACCAATCAGGGTTCAGGCCTGGGCAGAGCACTATTACAGCAACCACTTTAGTTGTTAATGATCTTGTCACTCCATTATACAGGAAAATGAAACGTGTTGCTTTTTTTGTGGACCTGTCAAAAGCTTTTGATACTGTTGATCATGCTATTTTATTGAATTCCCGCATATAAATACATTTGCATTTGGATTTATATGGATTTGACATTTAAAAAACATATAGATGAGCTGGTGAAGAAGCTAAGATTTAAAGTTGTATTTTTCTACAGAAACAGATTGTGCTTTTCTCGAAGAAGTAGGAAGCAGATTATTCAGTCAATCTTTTAATGTGTTCTTGATTATGGTGATATTATTTATCAAAGTGCAGCTGCTACTACTGTTAAACCTTTGGATGCCATCTACCATAGTGCCCTTCATTTTGTTACAGGTCACAGTTTTGATACTAACCACTAAATCCTGTATCAAAAGGTTGGCTGGACTTCACTAAAGACCAGTAGAACTCTACATTACTCCCTTTGTGTTTACAAGGCCCTTCTTCAGAAACATCCATCTTATCTAACTTTGCTGTTGAAATATAGTCACCTGTGTTGCCTAACCCATTCACAGGATTGGTTAACTCTTGAGGTTCCTAGGGTCTCCACCGAGCTAGGTAAATCTGTTTAGTTTTATTGCACCGTATTGCTGGAACAAAATACAAAAAATACATAACATACAGTGAGCATTTCTTCTTTGCCAAGATAATGACAAGTGTGGCATATCAAAAAGCTGATTAAACAGCATGATCATTACACAGGTGCACCTTGTGTTGGGGACAATAAAAGGCCACTCTAAAATGTGCCAAAGATGTCTTAAGTTTTGAGGGAGCATGCAATTGCCATGCTGATTGTAAGAATGTCTACCAGAGCTGTTGCCAGAGAATTGAATGTTCATTTCTCTACCATGAACTGGCTCCAACGTTGTTTTAGAGAATTTGGAAGTACGTCCAACCGGCCTCACAACCACAGACCACGTGTATGGCGTTTTGTGGGCGAGCGGTTTGCTGATGTCAACGTTGTGGACAGAGTGCCCCATGGTGGTGGTGGGATTTATGGTATGAGCAGGTATAAGCTACCGACAACGAACACAATTGCATTTTACTGATGGCAATTTGAATGCACAAAAATACAGTGACGAGATCCTGAGACCCAGTGTGAGGACCATTTTTTCAAGTTATCTGTGACCAGCAGATGCATACCTTTATTCCCATTCATGAAATCTATAGATTAGGGCCTAATGACTTTATTTCAATTGACTGATTTCCTCATATGAACTGTAAAATCAATGAAATTGTTGCATGTTGCATTTATATTTTTGTTCAGTATACATTTCATCTTGATATTCTGGAGCCAATCGGGCAATTTAAAGTATTGATTGGGGACTTATTTGTGGAGAAATGTAACTGTTTTTGTGGGTGAATTGTGATGATTTATTTGCACTTACCATGATTGTGTTTTCGTATTTTAATGTGTGTGTATATAAACAGTTGAAGTCGGAAGTTTACATACACCTTAGCCAAATACATTTAAACTCAGTTTTTAACAATTCCTGACATTTAATCCCAGTAAAAATTCCCTGTTTTAGGTCAGTTAGGATCACCACTTTATTTTAAGAATGTGAAATGTCAGAATAATAGTAGAGAGAATGATTTATTTCAGCTTTTAATTCTTTCATCACATTCCCAGTGGGTCAGAAGTTTACATACACTCAATTAGTATTTGGTAGCATTGCCTTTAAATTGTTTAACTTGGGTCAAATGTTTCGGGTAGCCTTCCACAAGCTCCCCACAATAAGTTGGGTGAATTTTGGCCCATTCTTCCTGACAGCTGGTGTAACTGAGTCAGGTTTGTAGGCCTCCTTGCTCGCACACGCTTTTTCAGTTCTGCCCACAAATGTTCTATAGGATTGAGGTCAGGGCTTTGTGATGGCCACTCCAATACCTTGACTTTGTTGTCCTTAAGCCATTTTGCCACAACTTTGGAAGTATGCTTGGGGTCATTGTCCATTTGGAAGACCCATTTGCGACCAAGCTTTAACTTCCTGACTGATGTATTGAGATGTTGCTTCAATATATCCACATCATTTTCCTGCTTCATGATGCCATCTATTTTGTGAAGTGCACCAGTCCCTCCCGCAGCAAAGCACCCCCACAACATGATGCTGCCACCTCCGTGCTTCACGGTTGGGATGGTGTTCTTCGGCTTGCAAGCCTCCCCCTTTTTCCTCCCAACATAACGATGGTCATTATGGCCAAACAGTTCTATTTTTGTTTCATCAGACCAGAAGACATTTATCCAAAAAGTATGATCTTCGTCCCCATGTGCAGTTGCAAACCGAAGTCTGGCTTATTTATGGCGGTTTTGGAGCAGTGGCTTCTTCCTTGCTGAGAGACCTTTCAGGTTATGTCGATATAGAACTCGTTTTACTGTGGATATAGATCCTTTTGTACCTGTTTCCTCCCGCATCTTGTCAATGTCCTTTGCTGTTGTTCTGGAATTTATTCGCACTTCTCGCACCAAAGTACGTTCATCTCTAGGAGGCAGAATGCATCTCCTTCCAGAGCGGTATGACGGCTGCGTGGTCCCTTGGTGTTTATACCTGCGTACTATTGTTTGTACAGATGAACGTGGTACCTTCAGGCCTTTGGAAATTGCTCCCAAGGATGAACCAGACTTGTGGAGGTCTAAAAAAAAAAATCTGAGGTCTTGGCTGACTTCTCTTGATTTTCCCATGATGTCAAACAAAGAGGCACTGAGTTTGGAGGTAGGCCTTGAAATACATCCACAGGTACACCTCCAATTGACTCAAATTATGTCAATTAGCCTATCAGAAGCTTCTAAGGCCATGACATCATTTTCTGGAATTTTCCAAGCTGTTTAAAGGCACAGTCAACTTAGTGTATGTAAACGTCTGACCCACTGGAATTGTGATACAGTGAATTATAAGTGAAATAATCTGTCTGTAAAATATTGTTGAAAATGTCCTAGATGTCCAAATCGACTTGCCAAAACTATAGTTTGTTAACAAGAAATTTGTGGAGTGGTTGAAAAACGAGTTTTAATGACTCCAACCTAAGTGTATGTAAACTTCTGACTTCAACTGTATTTGTTCTGTATAATGTATATTTTTATATTGTATTATTCAGGACACATTTGTAAAAGAGACCTAGGTCTCAATATGTCTTCCCTGTTAACATAAAGGTTAAATAAAAAAGAAAAGATGGTCCAACTAGATTGGAGGTCAGACTGAAGGCTAAGACTCTGACAGAGGTATGTTCATCTGGTTTGGGTTGGATCAGTTTCATCTCATGTCATGATCCGTTTAATGTCAGTTGAAAGGGAATGATTTAACATGCTGCTAGACCTGTTTATAGCCTACCACATCTTCATGTATCATTCCTTCTGCACACAGGGAGTGTGTTTGTGTGTGTGTGTGTGTGTGTGTGTGTGTGTGTGTGTGTGTGTGTGTGTGTGTGTGTGTGTGTGTGTGTGTGTGTGTGTGTGTGTGTGTGTGTGTGTGTGTGTGCGTGCGCTAGCATTTAGAACACTGGTTACGCAACGTGATGCAATCTTACCATTCATGCACCTACTACACCAAAATCAGCATTAGCTTTACGCACCGCCTGTCATCTGGACTGGTGTTCAGCATTTACCCACCTTTCCTGTTTTATGAACTGAGTGTAATCTCTGTTAGATGACTCAATCTGAACTGGGGGTTGTATAAAATCAAATCAAATGTATTTATATTTTTACATTAGCAGATGTCACAAAGTGCTTATACAGAAACCCAGCCTAAAACCCCAAACAGACAAGAGAGGAACCAGGCTCTGAGTAAATGTTAGTTGGCTTTTCATAGCTGAGCATTCAGAGTTCGAGACAGCAGGTGCGCAAGAGAGAGTGAGAGAGGGAGAGAGAGAGAGAAAGAGAAAACAGCAGGTCCGGGACAGGCTAGCACGTCTGGTGAATAGGTCAGGATTCCATAGCCACAGGCAAAAGAGCAGAAACTGGATCAGCAGCACGACCAGGTGGACTGGTCATCAGGCCAGGTAGTCCTGAGGCATGGTCCTAGGGCTCAGGTCCTCCGTAAGGGGAGATAGAGTAAGAGAGATGGGAGAATTAGAGGGAGTCTACTTAAGTTCACAAGTTCACACATCAGATAAGACAGGAGAATTTCACCAGATACAACATACTGACCCTAGCCCCTCGGCACATTGAATATTGCAGAATAGATAATGGAGGCTGAGACTGGGGGGGTCAGGGGACACTGTGGACCTGTCCGACGACAGGGCCAACCAGGCAGGATATAATCCCCCACACTTTGCCAAAGCACAGCCCACACACCACTAGAGAGATATCAACAGACCATTAACTTACTACCCTGAGACAAGGCTGAGTATAGCCCACAAAGATCTCCTCTACCGCTCAAGCCAGAGACAGGACGATCACGTGACTCAATCCACTCAAGTTGAGTATAGCGAAAAAAGCCTAGCATAACGTGACGCACCTCTCCTAGGGACAGCATGGAAGAACATTAGTAAGCCAGTGACCCAGGCCCTGTAATAGGGTCAGAGGCAGACAATCCCAGTGGAGAGAGGGCAGCTAGCCAGGCAGAGACAGCAAGGGTGGTTCGTTACTCCAGTGCCTTGCCCTTCACCTTCGCAGCCCTGGGCCAGACCACACTCAATAATTGGATGTACTGAAGAGATGAATCTTCAGTAAAGACTTAAGGTTGAGACCAAGTCCACGTCTCTCACATGAATAGGCAGACCATTCCATAAAAAGTGAGCTCTATAGGAAAAAGCCCTGCCTCCAGCTGTTTGCTTAAAAATTCTAGGGACAGTAAGGAGGCCTGTGTCTTGTGACCGTAGCGTACGTGTAGGTATGTATGGCAGAACCAAATCGGAGAGATAGGTAGGAGCTAGTCTATGTAATGCTTTGTAGGTTAGCAGTAAAACCTTGAAATCTGTTATAGTCATGGCCTCTAAACCGTCAAGCTGCATCCTGGACCCTATTCCAACTAAACTACTGAAAGAGCTACTTCCTGTGCTTTCCCCCCCTATGTTGAACATAATAAATGTCTCCCGATCCTCTGGATACGTACCAAACTCACTAAAAGTGGCAGTAATAAAGCCTCTCTTAAAAAAGCCAAACCTTGACCTGGAAAATGTAACAAAACTATCGGCCTATTGTAACGTCCTGACCAGTAAGGGGTCATTTTGTTATGATAGTTTGGTCAGGGCGTGGCAGGGGGTGTTTGTTTTGTGTGTTTTGTTTTTTTTGGGTTGATCTATGTTATTCTATTTCTATGTTTAAATATCTAGTTTTTCTGTTTCTATGTTGGAATTGTTTGGTGTTGGTCTCTAATTAGAGGCAGCTGAATCTCATTGCCTCTGATTAGAGAGCATATTTATGTAAGGGTTTTCTCAATATGTTTTGTGCGTGGGTAATTGCTGTTTTGTACTATATCTTACCTGACAGAACTGTTTAGGTGTTGCACTTTGGTTTTTGATTCAGTGTTCACTTCAATAAATTCATGATGAGCACTAACCACGCTGCGCCTTGGTCTACTCCCTGCAACGGTCGTTACACCTATATAGTCTCCCATTCCTCTGAAACATTTTAGAAAAAGCTGTTGTGCAGCAACTTACTGAAGACAAATAATGTATTCATAATGCTTCAGTCAGGTTTTGGACCCCATTATATTACTGAGAATGCACTCGTGAAGGTGGTAAATTACCTTTAATTGGCATCAGACCAAGGCTCAGCATCTGTCCTCGTGCTCCTAGACCTTAGTGCTGCTTTGGACACCATCAATCACCACATTCTTTTGGAGAGATTAGAAACCCAAATTGGTCTACAAGGACAAGTTCTTGCCTGGTTTAGATCTTATCTGTCGGAAAGATATCAGTTTGTCTCTGTGGATGGTTTGTCCTCTGACAAATCAATTGTAAGTTTCGGCATTCCTCAAGGTTCCGTTTTAGGACCAATATTGTTTTCACTATATATTTGACCTCTTGGTGATGTCATTCGGAAACACAACGTCAAATTTCACTGCTATGCGGACAACACAGCTGTACATTCTGATGAAATATGATGAAGCCCCAAAATTCCCTAACCTGGAAGCCTGTGATTCAGAAATTAGGAAGTTGATGGCAAAACATTTTTTACTTCTAAACTCGGACAAAACAGAGATGCTTGTTCTAGGTCCCAAGAAACAAAGAGATCTGCTGCTGGATCTGATAATTAATCTTGATGGTTGTACAGTCATCTCAGATAAAACTGTGAAGGACCTTGGCGGTACTCTGGACCATGATCTCTCTTTTGACGAACATATCAAGAATATTTCAAGTATAGCTTTTTTTCCATCTCCGTAACATTGCAAAAATCAGTAACTTTTTGACCAAAATGTATGCAGAAAAGCTAATCCATGCTTTTGTCACTTCTAGATTAGACAACTGCAATGCACTTTTCTCCGGCTACCCAGATAAACCACTAAATAAACTTCAGTTAGTGCTAAACACGGCTGCTAGAATTCTGACTAGAAACAGAAAATTTGATCATATTACTCCGGTGCTAGCCTCTCTGTAACAATGTAGGTTCTGTCCCTCTCTTCGCCCCAACCTGGGCTCGAACCAGGGACCCTTGCACACATCAACAACTGACACCCCACGAAGCATAGTTACCCATCGCGCCACAAAAGCCACGGCCCTTGCAACGCAAGGGGAAACCCTACTTCAAGTCTCAGAGCGAGTGACGTCACTGATTGAAACGCTATTAGCGCGCACCACCGCTAACTAACTAGCCATTTCACATCGGTTACACTCACTCCCCTTTGACCTCCTCCTTTTCCGCAGCAACCAATGATCCGGGTCAACAGCATCAATGTAACAGTGTAGGTTCCGTCCCTCTCTTCGCCCCAACCTGGGCTCGAACCAGGGACCCTTGCACACATCAATAACTGACACCCCACGAAGCATCGTTACCCATCGCGCCACAAAAGCCACGGCCCTTGCAACGCAAGGGGAAACCCTACTTCAAGTCTCAGAGCAAGTGACGTCACTGATTGAAATGCTATTAGCGCGCACCACCGCTAACTAACTAGCCATTTCACATCGGTTACATCTCTACATTGGCTTCCTGTTAAGGCTAGAGCTGATTTCAAGGTTTTACTGCTAACCTACAAAGCATTACATGGGCTTGCTCCTACCTATCTCTTCGATTTGGTCCTGCCGTACATACCTACATGTACGCTACGGTCACAAGACGCAGGCCTCCTTATTGGCCCTAGAATTTAAAAGCAAACAGCTGGAGGTAGGGCTTTCTCCTATAGAGCTCAATTTTTATGGAATGGTCTGCCTACCCATGTGATCGACCTTTAAGTCATTATTGAAGACTCATCTCTTCAGTAGGTCCTATGATTGAGTATAGTCTGGCGGCACTGGAGTGACGAACTGCCGTTGCTGTGTCTGCCTGGCCGACTCTCCTCTCTCCACTGGGATTCTTTGCCTCTGACCCTATTACGGGGGCTGAGTCACTGGCTTACTAGTGCTCTTCCATGCCGTCCCTAGGAGGTGTGCATCACTTGAGTGGGTTTAGTCACAGACGTGATCTTCCTGTCCGGTTTTGCTCCCCCTTGGGCATGTGCAGTGGAGGAGATCTTTGTGGGCAATACTTAGCCTTGTCTCAGGGTAGAAAGTTGGTGGTCTGTTGATATCCCTCTTGTGGTGTGGGGGCTGTGGTTTGGCAAAGTGGGTGGGGTTATATCCTGCCTGGTTGGCCCTGTCTGGGGATATCGTCGGACGGTGCCACAGTATCCCCCGACCCACCCCTGTCTCAGTCTCCTTCATATCATATATCCTGCAATAGTCTATGTGCCGGTGGTCAGTCTGTTATATCTGGTGTAATTCTCCAGTCTCATCTGGTGTCCTGTGTGAATTTAAGTATGCTCCCTCTAATTCTCTCTCTCCTCTCTCCCTCCCCTCCCAGAGGACCTGAACCCTAGGATCATGCCTCAGGACAATCTGGCCCGATGACTCCTGGCTGTCCCCGGTCCACCTGGCCGTGCTGCTCCAGTTTCAACTGTTCTGCCTGCGGATAGGGAACCCTGACCTGTTCACCGGACATGCTATCTTGTCCCGGACCTGCTGTTTTCAACTCTCTCTCTCTCTCTACCGCACCTGCTGTCTCGACCTCTGAATGCTCGGCTATGAAAAGCCAACTGACATTTACTCCTGAGGTACTGACCTGTTGCACCCTCTACAAACACTGATTATTATTTGACCCTGCTGGTCATCTATGAATGTTTGAACATCTTGAAGAACGATCTGGCTTCAATGGCCATATCCTCTTATAATCTCCATCTGGCACAGCCAGAAGAGGACTGGCCACCCCTCAGAGCCTTGTTCCTCTCTAGGTTTCTTCCTAGGTTCCTCCCTTTCTAGGGAGTTTCTTCTAGCCACCGTGCTTCTACATCTACATCTGCATTGCTTGCTGTTTTGGGTTTTAGACTGAGTTTCTGTATAGCACTTTGTGACATCTGCTGATGTAAAAAGGGCCTGATAAATACATTTGATTGAGTGACTGATAAGATCTAAACTAGGCAAGAACTTGTCCGTGTAGACCAATTAGAGTTTCCAATCTCTCCAAAAGAATGTGGTTATCGAGCACGAGGACAGATGCAGAGCCCAAGGACGCCAGGCTCACCAGGATTACGCAATCAAGCCACCATCAGTATGCCTTTCCCCGTCACGCGCATCTGCGCTCATTGGACTCAGCTGAACTCTATTACTTGTGTTATTGCCTTCCCTATATCTGTCTGTTCCCTAGCTCTGTTCCCTGCTTTGGGATTGATGTTTGTCATATGTCCTTGTTTACCCGTGTGCTGACGCTGTTCCTGTTGTGTTCTATGTCTGTTCCCTATTAAATATTTGACTCCCCATACCTGCTTCTCCTGTCCGACATCACTCCTTACATTGACTAGTGTTCCATTATTAAAGTGGCCAGTGATTTGAAGTCTATGTCTTTAGGGCAGCAGCCTCTAAGATGCTAGTAATGGCTATTTAACAGCCTAATGGCCTTGAGATAGAAGCACCTGTATTGACATCGCTTTCTGGATGATAGCGGTGTGAACAGGCAGTGGCTCGGGTGGTTGTTGTCCTTCCTTGATTATCTTTTTGGCCTTCCTGTGACATAGGTTGCTGTAGGTGTCCTGGAGGGCCGGTAGTTTGCCCTCGGTGATGTGTTGGGCAGACTGCACCACCCTCTGGAGAGCCCTGCGGTTGCAGGTGGTGCAGTTGCTGTACCATGCTCAAAATAGAAAGTCCAAGCACAGGAAGTAGCTCTTTCAGTAGTTTCATTGGAATAGGGTCCAGTGGGCAGCTGGAAGGTTTAGAGGCCATGACTATTTTTGTGAATGTGTCTCCATTGATCCTAGGTCCTGGCAGTTCTGTGCAGACTCAGGACAACTGAATTTCGGAGAAATACGCAGATTCAAAGAGAAGTCCGTAATTAGCTTTCTAATGATCATGATCTTTTCATCAAAGAAGTTCATGATTTCCTCACTACTGAAGTGAAGGACATCCTTACTTGGGGAATGCAACTTTTTAGTTAGCTTTGCGACAGTATCAAAAGTAAAGTATCAAAACGTTTTTATTCTCCTCAATTAGGTTGCAAAAGTAGGCTGATCGAGCAGTAGTGAGGGCTTGTCGATATTGCACGCTATTGTCTTTCCAAGCTAGTCGGAAGACTTCTAGTTTGGTGGAGCGCCATTTCCATTTCCAATATTCTGGAAGCTTGCTTCAGGGCTCGGGCGTTTTCTGTATATCATGGAGCTAATTTGTTGTGACAAATGTTTTTTGTTTGTTTTTAGAGGTGCTTCTGCATCTATTACGCAAGGTTACATTTAGATCCTCAGTTTGGTGGTTAACTGATTTTTGTACCCTGACATCCTTGGGTAGGTGGAGGGAGTCTGGAAGGGCATCTAGGAATCTTTGGGTTGTCCGAGAATTTAAAGTACGGCTTTTGATAATTCTTGGTTGGGGTTTGAGCAGATTATTTGTTGCGATTGCAGTGATCAGTGGCAACCTATTTTGAGCCCCACATGTTCAGCAAAAAAATAAACAAATATTTTGCCTGTTTGGCATGTTAATTTGGGATTAATATGTACCAAATATCAGTTTGCAAACAAAGTAAAAAAAACATATTGAGAATCTGCATACAAACATGAGTAAGGTAGTTCCAAAATGCAGGTGTTTCAGCCTAGCTCAGTGCTTTCTGGGGTGGTGGGGCAGCCAGGGGAAAATACAAAGCGTAGGGGTTGGTAATCTTCTCTAGTTGCGCAGTGTTCTGTCACTATTGTCAACGCAAAGTCTACAGGGAGAGCTAGAAAGTTCAAACCCCCTTGGTTGCTGCTATAGATTTACATTAGTAGTGCCAATCCAAGAAAGCTCGAGGTCATTGGCCACAGATAAAATTACGTCAAATTACGTTATATCTACCGTAGCTTTGATCGGACTGATCATGTCAACATCATACTTTCAAAATCTTACCTATCAAGCTTGACAAGCAGTCATCATCATGAATCACGTCGACAATCTACTGGCAATCCCTTTCAATCTATTTATTTATTTATTTGTAGGGGACAATGCACATCAATGTTACAATAATGCAACATCCATGTAAATGTGCTGGGGTTAACCATAAGCTCATTTGCACCCGTAGTCCCTGGGCAGGTAAAGGCCTTTACACAGCCACTATACAAATACTCACTAAAACAATACAAATACATTACATCCAATAATATATCATTCTAACAACAACAACAACAACACTATCATCAACTGTCGTCTTACATATGAGGAATCACAGAAAACAGGTTTGAATACATTTGAGCCATGTTTTAATTTACATTTAAAAATACAATAATCAGTGCAGCATCTCAAGTCCATGAGCATTGCATTCCAATATATTGTAGCTCTAACAAAGAAGGCCGATTGACCGATTGTACTGTGTTGAAAAGGGACAACGCAATCCCCTCTAGTTACTGCCCTTGTTATTGTCACACCCTGATCTGTTTCACCTGTCTTGTGCTTGTCTCCACCCCCTCCAGGTGTTGCCCATTTTCCCCATTATCCCCTGTGCATTTATACCAATGTTTTGTTTGTCTGTTGCCAGTTGGTGTTGTCTCGTCAAACCTACCAGCGGTTTTTCCCATACTCCTGTTTCTCGTTAGTTCCTGTTTTCTAGTTCTCCCGGTTTTTGACCATACTGCCTGCCCTGACCCTGAGTCTGCCTGTCGTTCTGTACCTTACGGACTCTGCCCTGGATTACTGACCTCTGTCTGCCCTTGACCTGTTGATTGCCTGCCCCCCGTTTTGTCAATAAACTTTTGTTATTTCGAACTGTCTGCATCTGGGTCTTACCCTGAAGTCTGATAGTACGAAATGGCCATGACAGACCCAGCAGACTCGGACCAGCTCCGCAACGCTGTCTCCTCCTGAGGAGCCACCATTGGGAGACACGAGGAGTAACTTTGTGGTCTTATGAAATGATTCCAGACCTTGGCAGAATGCCATGACCGTGCCTTGAATGCATTGCTGGAGAAATTCCGTGGATTATCTGTGAGGCATCCGTCCATGACAGTAACCTCCCAGCCCCTCAGTAACACCGCTGTCAGCAGTGCGTCTCTCCAGGCCACCCCGGCTTCCAGAGACCCCCGCTTACCTCCTCCAGAACACTTCGCTGGAGGGTCAGGAACCTGTCGGGCGTTTCTCTCCCAGTGTTCCCTCATTTTCGAGCTGCAGTCCTCATCCTTCCCATCGGACCGCTTGACGATAGCGTATCTCATGACGCTAATGTCCGGGGAGGCTCTCGCCTGGGATACAGCTGTGTGGGCACAACAATCTGCGGTGTGTTTGTCATGAGAATTTTCAATCCCAATGATAATAACTAACAATCAATAAGCTTTGACCAATCCCCGAGGTTTGTAAGACCCTGGGTTTAATAATAATTAGGCAAAGACTCTGCTTATGCAAAGGGTCCGTACAGTTTATTCAGAGAACGTTCTAAAGTCAAAATACAAAGAACATGTCATTTTATAAAACTCACTCCCTCCCTACTTACGCACATACCTACACACAAACAGTAGATAGCCTACGCACATACATACACACGGACAGTAGATGGGATGTATCCTTCCCCATAGTTCTCACCACTGTTTATCATTACCAAGCTGGAAGTTCCATTCCCCCGAGATTAGAGGGACCTTGATGGGACTCCCTTTCCTGCCGTAAGTTTCTCAGAGTTCTAGCCAGGTCAGGTCATACACAGTTTAATTGTTCTCGGTATTTTCTTAGTCACACACACATTTCTACTTGTCTCGACCAAACCTTAGACTGAAGTTTATCATTCTAATTCATTATACATGTTACAGAATCTAATAATTACTAATAGTTATGTTTGTCTAATTATTCATTATATATGTTACATAATGTCATAATTACGTTTCAGGGTGGAATTGTTTAGTCATTACCTTTGAACATATAAATTCCCTTATCAGTCTTTCAGCCTGGAGGAGATTGTGGCTGAGGTAAAAAAGGTTTTAGATTCTCCGTTGTCCGGGAGAGAGGATGCACGGAAGTTACTCCAACTTCGCCAAGACTCCCGCAGTGTGGCGGACTATGCGTTTGATTTCCACATGTTGGCTGCCGAGAATGCCTGGAACCCGGAATCCCTGTTCGATACATTCCTTCATGGATTATCGGAGGAGGTTAAGGACAAGCTTGCAGCCTGGGAGCTGCCTACGGATCTCTACTCACTCATCACCTTGACCATCCGAATCGATGGGCGGCTACGGGAACGTAGGAGGGAGAGGAGGTCTGATTCCAGTCCCAATCGCTCGCCCAAGGATCCCATCTTGCCTCCGAGGAACCCCGGGAAGTCCCCAGGAGAATCTGAGCTTACCTGAGTTCCCTGAGAGTCTCCGTGGTCTGCTGACTCGCCTTTTCCGGAGCTGATGCAACTCGGCAGAACTAGGCTGTCTCCAGCCGAACGCTTACGCAGACCTTCTCCATGCCATCCTGCTGTGGGGCGACCAGTCAAAATCTCTCCGGGTTCTCATTGACTCTGGGGCCGACAAGAGTTTCATGGATGCCATCCTGGTGTCTGAGCTGGGCATCCCCACTCAGCCCCTCTCCATTCCCATGGACATTTGAGCACTGGATGGGTGCTCTATAGGCAGGGTCACCCACAATACTACTCCTATCCACTTGCGTGTGTCTGGGAACCACAGTGAGTCTATACAGTTTATGCTCATCAAGTCTCCTCAGGTTCCCGTGGTATTGGGGTTCTTGGCTCCAGCGCCACACTCCCCTTATCAACTGGACTGCTGGTACTATCATGGGCTGGAAACTTATTCTGTCACGCCCATTGCCTGAATTCGGCGTAGCCTGCCCTGGGACGTCTTCCTGTGTGCTCAGAAGAAGCCTCGAACCTCTCCGCGGAGTATCAGGACCTCCGGGAGGTTTTCAGCAAGGCCCGGGCCACTTCGCTTCCTCCACATCAACCCTATGACTGCGGGATCAACCTTCTCCCAGGCACTACACCACCCCGGGGGGGGGGGGGCTGTATACCAACCCGGGGGGGGCTGCAGAAGGGGGTATCCGTCCTTCTGCCTCCCCTACCAGCGCAGGGTTTTTCTTTGTGGAGAAGAAGGACAAAACCCTGCGCCCGTGCATCGACTACCGGGCGTTCCTGGACCTTAAGCACCGCTTCACCACAGCTCCCTTATTGATCCATCCAGAACCGCCCCGTCAGTTCGTGGTGGAGGTAGACGCGTCGGGTGTCGGAGGGGGGGCCGTTCTGCCCTGGACCTTAAGCTGTATCCCTGCGCCTTCTTCTCCCTTCGTCTTAACGCCACGGAGAGGAATTATGATGTGGGGAATCAAAAACTACTCGCGGGGAAGATGGCATTGGAGGAGTGGAGACACTGGTTAGAGGGGGCAGAACTTGGATTCATAGAGTAGAAGGACCACAAGAACCTGGAATATCTCCGCATCGCCAAGCGTCTCAACTCCAGGCAAGCTCAATGGGCCGGTTCAACTTCACCATCTCCTACCGCCGAGGTCTAAGAATGTTAAGCCGGACGCGCTTTACATAGCTATAGCACCGCATCTACACCCTCGGACCCCGAGACCATCCTCCTACCTCGTGCCTGGCGGCTACCCTCGTCTGGGGAGTAGAGAACCAGGTCCTTAAGCCGGGCCCCCCCCCCACTAACCAGATGTTTGTCCCAGACACTGCCCGCTCCCTGGTCCTGGAATGGGCTCATTCCTCCAGGCTTGCCTGCCACCCTGGCTCCCGTCGGCCCTTGACCTTTGTGCAACAATGCTTTTGGTGGCCCACAATGGTCCCTGACGTCTCTGCGTTCGTCGCTGCCTGCACTGTCTTTGCTCAGAACAAGACTCCTCGGAAAGCTCCGGCTGGCTTCCATCAACCTCTTCCTGTCCCTCACCTTCCCTGGTCACATATATCCCTGGACTTCGTCACTGGTCTCCCTTCGTCTGATTGCGACACCACTATCCTCACAGTAGTGGACAGGTTTTCCAAAGCCGCGCATTTCATTCCCCAAGCTACATTCTGCCAAGGAGACAGCCCAGCTCATGGTGCAGCACGTCTTCTGGATCAATGGACTTCCGGTGGACATGGTCTCCGACCGGGATACTCAGTTCTCGTCCCGGTTCTGTAAGGCGTTCTGCACACTCATTGGGTTGTTGACCAGCCTATTCTCTGAGTTTCATCCTCAATCTAATGGCCAGTCAGAGCTTGCCAATCAGGACCTGGAGACGACTCTTCGATGCCTCGTCTCGGCCAACCCCACCACCAGGAGCCAGCAAGTTGTGTGGGTGGAGTACGCCCGGGAAGACCCTACCTTGCTCAGCCACTGGGCTATCGCTCGCCGACTGCTCTGTCGGTTATCAGCCCCCGCTCTTCCCAGAGCAAGAGATCAACATACCCTCTGCCCAGATCTTTGTCCACCACTGGCACACCTGGAAGAGAGCTCAGTCCGCTCTTCTCAAGACCACCTCCAGCTATCGTCGACAAGTGGACCGCCACTGGACCCCGGCTCCCGCTATCATCTTGGGCAGAGCGTATGGCTGTCTACTCGGGATCTGCCCCTCTGGGTAGAATCCTGCAAACTTTACTCCCGTTTTATCGGCCCTTTCCCTATCTCCAAGATCCTTAGCTCCTCTGCTGTTCGTCTTCTATTGCCCCGCACCCTCCGTATACATCCCACGTTTCATGTATCAAGGATTAAACCTCTGTCTCACAGCCCTCTGTCTCCTCTGGTCTTATCCTGAGGTCTGATAGTTATCCTGGAGGTGCTTTCTTTGAGCATGATATGCCGGCATAGGGGTGGAGGGGCAAGACCACGCAGGACCTTAAAGACAAGGCTTGCATCTACATACTGCTTAAAGCTATCCAGACTAAATCAATTATTTTTGTAAATTGTATGACAATGGGTGACTATTTGGTTTGTTATCAAAAATCTTAAGTGTTTGTTTGTAGAGTGATTCAAATGGTTTCAGAATAGTAGCTCCTGCTTTTGACCTGCATGTGCGGCAATATCTCAGATGTGAGAAGATCATAGCATGCATGTATAGTTTGGCAGCCTCCAGAGGAAGGAAAGGTCTGATAATCCAAACTTGACCGTGTTAACCATCTTCTTCACGTTTCTTAAATGTCAAGTTGGAGTCCAAAATGAGGCTGAGATGCCTGAAGTTAGACGCAACTTTCAGATTCTCCCCATTAACAAGAACAGCTCGTTGGGAAGAATCAATGGATTTCTTAGAGGGGTACATAAACAGTCTTGTCAATATTTAAATACAGGCAAGAATTAGTCATCCATTTAGAAACATGTACCATAGCTTCAGTTAACTGGTTAACTTCTATGGGCTACGTGGGACGCTAGCGTCCACCTGCGGGACACAGCCAGTGAAATATCAGGGCGGCAAATTCAAAACAACAAAATGTCATAATTCAACTTTCTCAAACATACAACTATTTTACACCATTTTAAAGATACACTTCTCCTTGATGTAACCACATTGTCCGATTTCAAAAAGGCTTTACAGCGAAAGCAAACCATTAGATTATGTTAGGAGAGTACATAGACAAAAATAATCACACACCCATTTTCCAAGCAAGGACATGTGTCAATAAAACCCAAAACACAGCTGAATGAAGCACTAACCATTGACGATCTTCATCAGATGACACTCCTATGACATTATGTTACACAATACATGTATGTTTTGTTCGATAAAGTTCATATTTATATACAAAAACAGCATTTTACATTGGCGCGTGATGTTCAGAAAATGTATTCCCACCAAACCTCCGGTGAATGTGCACATCAATTTACAAAAATACTCATCATAAACGTTGACAAAATATATAACAATTATTTACAGAATTATTGATAGACTACTCCTGGATGCAACCGCTGTGTCAGATTTTAAAATAGCTTTATGGAGAAAGCACATTTTTCAATATTCTGAGTACATAGCTCGCCATCACAGCAAGCTATACAGACACCCGCCAAGTTCGGGGTCACCTAAACTCAGAATTAGTTTTATAAATATTCTCTTACCTTTGCTGATCTTCGTCAGAATGCACTCCCAGGACTGCTACTTCCACAAGAAATGTTGTTTTTGTTCGAAATAATTCATATTTATGTCCAAATACCTCCGTTTTGTTTGTGCGTTCAGAGCACTATCCAAAGGCATAACGCGCGAGCACGGTACCAGAGACAAAAAGTCAAAATGTTCCATTACCGTACTTAGAAGCATGTCAAACGCTGTTTAAAATCAATCTTTATGGTATTTTTAACGTAAAATTGCGATAATATTGCAACCGGACAATAGCATATTCATTCCAGAAGAAAAAGAGGGAACGGTGCGCTCGCGGGCTCACGCATATCCAATCCATTTGTACTCAGGCAGTCCACTGATTGACTGAGCTCCTATTATCTGCTCAGTGACAGGAGAATGCTGAAAGAACTTTCTGAAGGCTGTTGTCAGCCAATGGAAGCCTTAGGAAGTGCAACGTGACCCCACAGAAACTGTAGTTTCGATAGAGAATCAAAAGAAGAACTACAATTCTCAGACTTTCCACTTCCTGGTTGGATTTTTCTCAGATTGTTGCCTGCCATATGAGTTCTGTTATACTCACAGACACCATTCAAACAGTTTTAGAAACTTCAGAGTGTTTTCTATTCACATCTACTAATAATATCCATATTGTCGTTTCTGGGCCAGAGTAGTAACCAGTTTAATATGGGTACGTTTTTCATCCGGCCGTGAAAATACTGCCACCTACACCTCAACAGGTTAACTACTAGTTGTCAAAAAAAGTGTGTACATACAGAACTGTATCATCATACAGTTCATTTATATAAATGGTAAACAGAAGGGTGCCTAATATATATATTTATATAACTAGGCAGGTCAGATAAGAACAAATTCTTATTTTCAATGACAGCCTAGGAACAGTGGGTTAACCTGTTGGGGATAGGGGGCAGTATTGACACGGCGGATAAAAAACGTACCCGATTTAATCTGGTTACTACTCCTGCCCAGTAACTAGAATATGCATATAATTATTGGCTTTGGATAGAAAACACCCTAAAGTTTCTAAAACTGTTTGAATGGTGTCTGTGAGTATAACAGAACTCATATGGCAGGCAAAAACCTGAGAGGATTCTATATGGGAAGTGGCCTGTCTGACAAGTTGTTGTTCATCTTGGCTCTTTTTATTGAAGACTGAGGATCTTTGCTATACCGTGACACTTCCTACGGCTCCCATAGGCTCTCAGAGCCCGGGAAAAAGCTGAATGATATCGAGGCATCCTCTGGCTGAAACACATTATCGCTTTTGGCAAGTGGCCGATCAGAGTACTATGGGCTTAGGCGCGTGCCCGAGTCGACCCCATGCTTTATTTTCTTTCGTCTGTTTACCTAAATGCAGATTCCCGGTCGGAATATTATCGCTTTTTTACGAGAAGAATTGCATAAAAATGGATTTTAAACAGCGGTTGACATGCTTCGAAGTACGGTAATGGAATATTTAGACATTTTTTGTCACGAAATGCGCCATGCTCGTCACCCTTCTTTACCCTTTCGGATAGTGTCTTGAACGCACGAACAAAACGCCGCTATTTGGATATAACGATGGATTATTTGGGACCAAACCAACATTTGTTATTGAAGTAGAAGTCCTGGGAGTGCATTCTGACGAAGAACACCAAAGGTAATAACATTTTTCTTACAGTAAATCTGACTTTGGTGAGTGCTAAACTTGCTGGGTGTCTAAATAGCTAGCCCTGTGATGCCGGGCTATCTACTTAGAATATTGCAAAATGTGCATTCACTGAAAAGCTATTTTAAAATCGGACATATCGAGTGCATAGTGGAGTTCTGTATCTATAATTCTTAAAATAATTGTTATGCTTTTTGTGAACGTTTATCGTGAGTAATTTAGTAAATTCACCGGAAGTTTGCTAGTTCTGAACATCACATGCTAATGTAAAAAGCTGGTTTTTGATATAAATATGAACTTGATTGAACAAAACAACATGCATGTATTGTATAACATAATGTCCTAAGTGTGTCATCTGATGAAGATCATCAAAGGTTAGTGCTGCATTTAGCTGTCTTCTGGGTTTTTGTGACATTATATGCTAGCTTGAAAAATGGGTGTCTGATTATTTCTGGCTGGGTACTCTGCTGACATAATCTAATGTTTTGCTTTCGTTGTAAAGCCTTTTTGAAATCGGACAGTGTGGTTGGATTAACGAGAGTCTTGTCTTTAAAATGGTGTAAAATAGTCATATGTTTGAGAAATTGAAGTATTGAATAACGCGCCACAGGATTCCACTGGCTGTTAAGTAGGTGGGACGATTTCGTCCCGCCGGCCCTAGAGAAGTTAACTGCCTTGTTCAGAACGACAGATTTTTACCTCAGGGATTCGATCTTGCAACCTTTCGTTTATTAGTCCTACGCTCTAACCACTAGGGTACTTGCCGCCCCAATTAATGATTCATAGTATCAAAGGCCTTTTTAAGACTGTGGCCGACTTCACCACCTATGTCCATTTTAGATTTAATGCACTCCAGAAAATAGCAATTGGCTGTTTCAGTAGAATGGTTAGTTCTGAATCCAAATTGCATTTGATGTGTGGAGGTTCCTTGAATGAGGAGATCAGTCAGATGATCAGCCACCTATCGTTCAGATACTGTTGATAGCACTGGAAGAGTGCTTATAGGATGGTGATTATCCACCAGTGTTGGGTCACCAGATTTAAAAACAGGTATCAGTGCAGCAGACTTACAAGCATTGGGGAAGAACCCATATTTGATGGACAGATTAACTTGATGTACAATAGGGACAATCAGAGAATATTTGTGTCTCTTCAGGAATACAGTGTCTAGACCAAATGCATATTTTGTTCTAGAGCTACTGAAGAAGCTAATAATGCTGTCCACTGCTGACACTGAGATTTCAGGAATTCTGAATATTGGTTTATTATTGTCTATGGGAGTAAGAACTGTGGTCTTGCTTGAACATCTTTGAGTCAGTTCCCTGACAGAGTCAACAAAACAATTATTGAAGGTGGTGGATAATGAAATCGGAGTCTTGAATTAAAATCCCATTAACCTTTAATTCAGGATGTTTTTTGCTCTTTTCCCTGTTAGCTTGTTGAGATCTTCCCAAATTACTTTGCGATCTCCTTTTGCTTCATTGATCACTCTAAGAAATAACTCTGCTTTTGCTTTTTTATATATTGCTTACCACCTTATTTCTCAGCGCTGTAAATATATGTCTGCCATCATTCTAACCAGACTTCAGTGCTTTTCTCAAGGAAAGATCCCGTTCTCTCATCTACCTCCAGAGGTCCTCCTTGAGCCATGGTAGAGAGGTTTTCCGTCTTGGCTTACGTTGAAATTTCCAAGTAAATATGTATCCACTTTGTCAATAGCTGACAGAAATGTTCTGTATACAGACTCTGGGTCTTCATTGCTTAACAGATCAGACCAGTCAATTTGACTTATAGCTGCATCGTAGTTACTCTGGTCACTTTTCAGCCTTTTTTTAATCGCACTGTTGCATATTAAAATGGTTCCTAAATCTCTTTTTGTGAGCTTTCGAACCACCAATGTAACATTGTGGTCAGATATGCCAGGTAGTAAATTAATGGACTTAGTTATTTGATCAGGTCTGTTAGTAAACACCAGATCAATTTGAGTCTGGGATGACTGTGTTACTCTGGTTGGACCTTGTATTATTTGAGTCAAGTTGAAATAGTCTGAGTTTTTTCCTGCAAGTTTTGTTTTCCCAGTTTATATTGAAATCGCCCATGAAGATGATCACATTCTTTTAGCATAGTATTTAGATGGTCATAAAATGAGATATCAGATCTTGGTAGTCGATATAATCCAATAATAGTGAAAGATATATGAGGGGAGAGGAAGACATTCACCCCCATACGTTCAAGGTCGTTGGCATGTTGTCATATGATATGATTACATTTAAAGTTTTTTTCATGTGCATAAGCAATCCACCCCCTGTGCCCTCTCCCCTGCCGCTCCAGATTATGGAATATCCAGGGACATTAAAGGCAGAAATATGAGAAACAGAAAATCCTTGTCATATGAAAATAAGCAATTGATACAGCGTATCGGTGCTCATCGACCATTGGACATAAACATTACACAACAAGTTGGAAATTGCAAATTCAACAATGAGTGGTTTGGAAGGAATCAGTGAGTAACTGCAAGCGTTGCAAAGCAATCACTATTTTGCTTCCCCTGCCTGCTATTTGGTGGAGCGGGTGTGTGGTCCAAGTCTGGGTTTAAGGGTCTCTTTTCCAAGCTTCACAGGATAAACATTCACACGCAACACCATGGGCCAGAAAAGGTTGTATACTTTGGCTATGCTGTCAATCCAGCATGACTTCAGCCGCGTTCAAAACAACTGGAAACTTGGAACTGGGAAATCTGACTTCAGTGAGTTCAAGACAACTGGGAACTCTGCAAAAAAACTAGCTCAGACTGGGAAAATAAGTGGAAACTCTGGCCTCTTTCTAGAGCTCTGACCTGAAGATCACTGACATCACATTTCAACCTTGTTTTTTTTTTAGTTCCCAGTCTTTTAGTTCTTGTCTTTGAAAGCATCATAAATCCAGAGAATTCCAGACTTTGATGACAAAGTTTCATGAAAAAAATTTGCCCACAAGAAGGACCGCCGTGCCACCTTCCTGTTCATGTGAGCACAGCACAACGCTTGAGTACAAAATGTATTGTATTCTGCTGCATAAATTATGTAATGTAATATAACAGGGAGATATGTATACTGTAGCTAAGAAAAAACAACTGAAGAGTTCACCCTAATAATTTGGTCCCTTTCCCCCTCATAACTTAGCCTACTGTTCTGACTTGATGGTGTACATGTAGCCTATAGCCTGTTTTAGAGAAATATCATCATCAAATATTGTAAGAGTTTTCATTGTCTGCTTACATGCCCCCTTTATTTATCCTAAGTACTGACTTGGTGTACAGAGAGAATACTGTAAGTATGGCTCACGTTCTGAATTATGTCGCTGTACATTTCAAAAGTGCTGAACAAGTAGTTATATTGACTACGTCCGTTTAAGCTCGCTCATTAATGTCTTAATCGAAATTACGGATTGCCTCTTATCTGCTCATCGTTCCCTTATGTCATAGTTTGAACATCTCAATTGTCAGTAGAAACCACATTTGTTTAATCAAGTCAGACATTTTACATTTTAGTCATTCAGCAGACGCTCTTATCCAGAGCAACTTACAGTAGTGAATGCATACATTTCATACATTTTTTTTTCTTCGTACTGGCCCCCCGTGGGAAACGAACCCACAACCCTGGCATTGCAAACACCATGCTCTACCAACTGAGCCACAGGGAAGACACATCAGTTATGTTTTTTAAAAAGGCAGTAAATGAGGCTGAACTAATTGTTTCGCTGCCAGACAAGGCTCCGCTGATAGCCAGGTGTAGCTGTGGTAAGGATTCACTCCATGTCAGTGGTGTAAAGTACTGAAGTAAAAATATCCTACTACTTAAGTAGTTTTTTGGGGTATCTGTACTTTACTATTTATATTTTTTGACTACTTTTACTTTTATTTCACTACATTCCGAAAGAAAATAATGTACTTTTAGTGTGCTCCATAGAATTTCCCTGACACCAAAAAGTACTTGTTACATTTTGCATGGCTAGCAGGACAGGAAAATGGTCAAATTCAGCGACTCTGCTGTAGAGCTCATCCCTCCCCCTAACTGGGAGGGTGCCAAGAGACAACTACTCAATGCCAACACATCTTTCTAGCTAATTTACACCCTGAAGTTATGTTGCGCTAGGTGACCTCTGACTGTTTCATCCTAACATCGTTGGTGCCAACGTGGATAAACAATGTATGATCGCTGGATGATTATTTTTAAGTCTAATATTGCGGGTAATGGAGTCGCCAATGACTAGGGTTTTCAATTAGTCAGAGCTTCAGACCTCGTAAAGGGTGGAGGAGAGACCTGCGAAGGCTCGGCCTCTGACTCCGACTAGTTGCTTAGTGGGGAAAACCGGTTGAAAGTTTATATCAGTTGAAGGAGCAGCACCAGTTGAGCATGCCGAAGGTTTCTTTCCAGAAGACAAACAGTACAGCAGTACTGATGTGGGTTAACAGAGCGTTGGGTGTGTACTCCACAGGAATTTCCCTGTGTGTGTGTGTGTTTGCTCCTTAGAACTCTAGTTCATCTCAGGGTTAATTTCTCATTAACCCTCAGAACAAAAACATACCAAAAAGTATTAATGGTTATTACATAGTATAGTTGGTTTATATCATGTATGTACCAGTTTATTTTGAATTATGATGGGTTAAGGCTGCTCATCAGGCATTTATGCTATATGTTGTATTCATTAACAATCAATGGGTATACTGTATATAATTTATTGACAATTACCATGGAACAGCTGTAGATATTGCACCTTTGAAATCATATTGAACATATCTGAAACATGAACACACCTGTAATAAAACATCATAGCCACACACCTGTAATAAAACATCATAGCCACACACCTGTAATAAAACATCATAGCCACACACCTGTAATAAAACATCATAGCCACACACCTGTAATAAAACATCATAGCCACACCTGTAATAAAACATCATAGCCACACACCTGTAATAAAACATCATAGCCACACACCTGTAATAAAACATCATAGCCACACCTGTAATAAAACATCATAGCCACACACCTGTAATAAAACATCATAGCCACACACCTGTAATAAAACATCATAGCCACACACCTGTAATAAAACATCATAGCCACACCTGTAATAAAACATCATAGCCACACACCTGTAATAAAACATCATAGCCACACACCTGTGTTGACTACAAACACACTTCTACACTATAGAATACCTCACTGTACTGAATTAGAGAGACCAAGAGAATACACAGACTGGTTGAGTTATTCCAGGGCACCAGATTACTTACAGTAGGGAGAAACCTAAGAGGTGTGTGTGATGTAAAATACCTCCCACCCACCCCCACCCCACCCAGTGCCTGCACTAAAGCTCTTTGTTCTGGTCAAAAGGAACTGTAAAAGTGATCCTGTACGAATACAGACTGCTTGCTCAGGGCAGGATCATGCTTTGTTAGGTTACTGTCAAGCACTCAGTGACAAATGTATTGTTAAAAGAGTTCTAAAAAAGCAAATTACATTTTAATTGTTTGACATACTGGAAATAAAGGCTTAGAAAAACAGTCTGGTGTGTGTGTGTGTGTGTGTGTGTGTGTGTGCAAAATCAAATCAAACCTAATTTTATTAGTCATATGCGCCGAATACAACAGGTGTAGACCTTACAGTGAAATGCTTACTTACGAGCCCCTAACCAACAGTGCAGTTTCAAAGAAAACGGATAAGAATAAGAGATAAAAGTAACAAGTAATTAAAGAGCAGCATTAAAAAATAACAATATATACAGGGGGTTGCCGGTACAGAGTCAATGTGCGGGGGCACCGGTTAGTTGAGGTAGTATGTACATGTAGGTAGAGTTATTAAAGTGACTATGCATAGATGACAACAGAGAGTGGCAGTGGTGTGGAGGGGGGGGGGGGGGGGGGGGGGGGGGGCAATGCAAATAGTCTGGGTAGCCATTTGACTAAATGTTCAGGAGTCTTATGACTTGGGGGTAGAAGCTGTTTAGAAGTCTCTTGGACCTAGACTTGGCACTCCAGTACCGCTTGCCATTTGATAGCAGAGAGAACAGTCTATGACTAGGGTGGCTGGAGTCTTTGACAATTTTTAGGGCCTTCCTCTGACACCGCCTAGTATAGAGGACCTGGATGACAGGAAGCTTGGCCCCAGTGATGTACTGGGCCGTCCGCACTACCCTCTGTAGTGCCTTGCGGTCGGAGGCCGAGCAGTTGCCATATCAGGCAGTGATGCAACCAGTCAGGATGCTCTCGATGGTGCAGCTGTAGAACCTTTTGAGGATCTGAGGACCCATGCCAAATCTTTTCAGTCTCCTGAGGGGGAATAGGTTTTGTTGTGCCTGCTTCACGACTATCATGGTGTGCTTGGACCCTGTTAGTTTGTTGGTGATGTGGACATCAAGGAACTTGAAGCTCTCATCCTGCTCCACTGCAGCCCCGTCATTGAGAATGGGGGTGTGCTCGGTCTTCTTTTTCCTGTAGTCCACAATCATCTCCTTTGTCTTGATCACGTTGAGGGAGAGGTTGTTGTCCTGTCACCACACGGCCAGGTCTCTGACCTCCTCCCTATAGGCTGTCTCGTCGTTGTCGGTGACCAGGCCTACGGCAAATTTAATGATGGTGTTGGAGTCGTGCCTGGCCGTGCAGTCATGAGTGAACAGGGAGTACAGTCGGGGGCTGACCACGCACACCTGAGGGGCCCAGTGTTGAGGATCAGCGTGGCGAATGTGTTGTTACCTTTACCACCTGGGGGCGGCCCGTCAGGAAGTCCACGATCCAGTTGCAGAGGGAGGTGTTTACTCCCAGAGTCCTTAGCTTAGTTATGAGCTTTGAGGGCACTATGGTGTTGAACACTGAGCTTTAGTCAATGAATAGCATTCTCATATAGCTGTTCCTTTTGTCCAGGTGGGAAAGGGCATTGTGGAGTGCAATGGAGACTGCATCATCTGTGGATCTGTTGGGGCGGTATGCAAATTGAAGTGGGTCTAGTGTTTCTGGGATGATGGTATTGATGTGAGCCATGACCAGCCTTTCAAAGCACTTCATGGCTAGAGACGTGAGTGCTACGGGTCGGTAGTCATTTAGACAGGTTACCTTAGTGTTCTTGGGCACTGGCACAATGGTGGTCTGCGTAAAAACATGTTGGTATTACAGACTTGGACAGGGAGAGGTTGAAAATGTCAGTGAAGACACTTGCTATCTAGTCAGCACATGCTTGCTTTACACGTCCCGGTAATCCGTCTTGTGAATGTTGACCCATCAAAATGTCTTATCCACATCGGCTGCGGAGAGCATATCCACATCCAACGAACATCAGAGCCGGTGTAGTATGACTCGATCTTCGTCCTGCATTGACGCTTTGCCTGTTTGATGGTTCATCGGAGGGCATAGCGTGATTTCTTATAAGCTTCTGGGTTAGAGTCCCACTCCTTGAAAGCGGCATTGGATGCTGCCTTTAATCCAAGGCTTCTGGTTGGTCTATGTACGTATGGTCACTGTGTGGGACGACGTCATGGATGCACTTACTGATGAAGCCAATGACAGATGTGGTGTACTCCTCAATGCCATTGGAGGAATCCCAGAACATATTCCAGTCTGTGCTAGCAAAAGGTGGTCCAGAGTTATTTTCCCTCTGGTTGCATATTTAACATGCTGATAGAAATTTGGTAAAACTGATTTAAGTTTTCCTGTATTAAAGTCCCCAGCTACTATATCGTAGTCCATGTACCCCATCATCTTTGGGGCCGTCCCTCGTCAGCCTCTCTCGCTCTCTGTGCCTCTGGATCCCCCGCCAGATACGACACAGCACCCCACCCCTTCACAAACACACACACAGAGAGAGAGATACAGAAGGTGGTTGTTGCCCCAGGTCCTAGTACGTGTTGACACAAAAGTGTACACACACACACACACACTTGACATTTGATGTACTAATGTAATCAACCAATGCCAAACTCAACTTCAACCAAAATTCAACAACCAACCAAAACACAAAGTAAACATACACACTGAACCAAAACACAAAGTAAACATACACACTGAACCAAAACACAAAGTAAACATGCACACTGAACCAAAACACAAAGTAAACATACACACTGAACCAAAACACAAAGTAAACATGCACACTGAACCAAAACACAAAGTAAACATACACACTGAACCAAAACACAAAGTAAACATACACACTGAACCAAAACACAAAGTAAACATACACACTGAACCAAAACACAAAGTAAACATGCACACTGAACCAAAACACAAAGTAAACATACACACTGAACCAAAACACAAAGTAAACATACACACTGAACCAAAACACAAAGTAAACATGCACACTGAACCAAAACACAAAGTAAACATACACACTGAACCAAAACACAAAGTAAACATACACACTGAACCAAAACACAAAGTAAACATACACACTGAACCAAAACACAAAGTAAACATACACACTGAACCAAAACACAAAGTAAACATGCACACTGAACCAAAACACAAACAATGTAGATGGCCCACCTTGTCAATGGTGTCTGCATCCGCACCCTGTCTTTCAGCCAATCCGAGAGCTGCTTCACAGGCTCCTGGACAGCTGGGATTTGGAAGAGGAACATCTGAAAATGAACAAGACAGAAAGGACCAGGGATGTGTGTGTGTGTGTGTGTGTGTGTGTCTGGGGGTCTGTGTCTGATGCTGACCAACTCCAGGTCATGTTGGCTTTGCTGTAGCTTTGTCTTTAAGACCTGCTGGTACTCTCTCCCTGTGCAGCAGTGACTAAAGGTCAGCGGGGAAGGGCTAGAGGTTGCTCCAATTGCACATTTTGCTGAGGAAGAAGCTGCATTTATACACCTGGTATGAGGATGGTGATTACTGTCTGTACAGCTCGTCTGATGATGTTGTCAATAGAAAACATCCAGTGAGGTTTGATATGATGATTCCTCAGGACCTTGTTCACCTTGAACACACATACACATGTACATACAGGAGTGGTTGCTCCTTTAAAAGTTGTGTCATACTGCAGCACACCTTGCAGGATGCTGCAGCATTCTGTGGCATATTATTTAATTGTCAGACATTTTTTCATTAGTTCGTTCTAGTTTGACCACCAGAGGGCATCTTTGAAAAGCATTTGATAGTCTTCCGTATTGGCATTACCAGAGAATTTAAAACCTTTTTTGTAATAATATAGTATATGGGATTGATTTTAAGAAATTTGGCTTAATTAATTTGATGAATATTATGGTGTTTCTATTCTGAGAAAAACAAAAAACAAAACCCTCAGGGTTTCCGTTAGGATGGAATGGAAAATATGGCGCTGTACAACATGACGGTCGGGAGTAGGCTACAGCATAAGAGGATTGGAGGATTCTAAATTATTTGCCTTCATTAGACAGGCCGTGGTTCAATTCCCCAACGGGGAGGAAGGAATAGGCTGTCCTTGTAAATAAGAATTTGTTCTTAACTGATTCCACATGTGTTATTTCATAGTTGTGATAGTTGTGTCTTCACTATTATTCTACAATATAGAAAATAGTACAAATAAAGAAAAATCCTGGAATGAGTAGGTGTGTCCAAACTTTTGACTTGTACTTGCTTAATTCATTTCATTAATATTATGGTGTTTCTATTCCAAGAAAAACAAAAAACCCTCTGGGTTTCCATTAGGATGGAATGGAAAATATGGCGCTGCACAACGTGACGGTCGGCAGTACAGTACTGGACTATTTAGCTAAAGAATCCCTGTGTCGTGCGGGCAGGGCATGCGGGAGACCGGGGTTCAATTCCCCGACGAGGAGGAAGGAGTAGGCTGTCCTTGTAAATAAGAATTTGTTCTTAACGGACTTGCCTAGTTAAATTCAATCTGGAGTGTCTGTGCTCATAAATTCAGAGAGTTGTCAGATTGTCAGTTTGTAAATTCAGACCGTAGCGTTTTTGTGTTAACCAGAGCATTGGTGACTGTAACTGTGCTGCTGGAAACAATTTAATTACGCTTTTTTGCCGACGTTTACTGACACCGGCCATATTCAACAGGTGTTGAGCGCTCGTAAATTCATTATTCTCCACTCTGGTACACTCAGACGAGAGTGCTCTGAAATCGGAGTAGATCGCCAGAGCAAATTTATGAAAGCACCCGAATGTCCATTGAGAATGCACAACGACTATACCATTTAGCTAAGCTAAGAATGACGGGAATAATCAAGTCAATAACGTTGGGTAGTTTCCCTATAGTTAATATACAAACAGGTTTTATGTATAACTACTAACGTTAGGTAGATAGCTAACGTACCGGTACATACTGCTGCAATGATATGCTATGTGGTTCGTAAGGACAGCGTAACTAACAAATTGTCAGCCAACATAACGTGTAAGTTCATTTATTTGAGTAGCAAGCTACCGCAAGGACGTGCTCTAGCGACTCCGCGGCTTGAGCATGCTTTAGGTGCACAGTCGATAGCACGCTGGACTTCGGGCAAGAAGGTTGAGGGTTCGAAACCTGCTCCCTGCTTGTTTCATTTGAAGTCGTGCACAATTATCAGTTTACTATTTGGTTTATATTACCCATTCATTGTCATTTAGAGACACAGTAGTGCATTGGGACCCAAAAGCATAATCAGTGCTCTAACTCCCCCTTGGTCGTTAGGGCAAATCTGGTCTGTGAAAGTAGAGGTTTTTTTTCAAACCTAGCTCAGCTATTAGACTATTCTTTAGTAATGGTTGAATAGTCTAATGTTCAGCTATTAGCCCCCCTCCCCAACTTGCAACAGATTGTTGTTACTCCCATCTTGTTCCTCGCCCTCTTCCACGCGTCATTCTCCGCCTGAGTGGCTCGCTTGTGGGCGTGCTGGCAGGATACGGCAGCACCTTCGGTTGTGCCACAAGAATTCTGCATAACAAGTTTGTATGAAGGTCTAGTTATTCATAGGCAAATTGTTATATGCTATGGAGGTACATTTGTGTCTTTTTGTTGAGAGCAAAACCTTTTTCTTTTCAATCAAAATAATTGTTCTGAAAGAAACTTTTTTATTTTCAATCAAAAATAATTGTTCTGCACTCAAATATTTTGTAAGAGCGCATAACTTAATGCATTTTATTCCCCAAACATATTTTGAGAATAAAAAATGCTATTTCGCTATTACCACCCTCCATTTAGGCCATTTTTTGAGTGTCAGTTTGGCTACAACAATACTGTTCAGCCTTTCTTTCCGACACAACGGAAGTCATAGCGGACACCTACGAAGGACTGTGTGATGATGGTATCTCAGGTGAGCAGCACTGGGCGGTCTTCTGTCTAACTTCTACATAGCTAGTAGTTAGCTCCTACGATTCAGTGTCAGTTAATAACATTCTCCTATATTACATACATACATACCGTAGAATGATAAATCATGCAATTATTATTCTCAAACTATCCAAAAACATTTATCTACGAACGCCTGTTCTCGCCATTTTCAGTTGAACTCATCCAACTTTCTTTCATGGCAACTCATAAGCAGGCCATGTCCTATTTGCTTCATCGTTGATATATAATCATATTTCATGACAGTGTAACGGTTAGATTTTTTTACAGAAGGATGAAAGAACACAATATGTCTGTCAGGAAATGCTATTCTGATATGTCAGATAGACCAGAAAGTCAGGGCCATTAACCTTTTACATCTAGATGTTCCGCTAGCGGAACACCGCTCCAATATCCAATGATAGGGCGTGGCGCGAATTACAAATTCCTCAAAAATACAAAAACTTCAATTTTTCAAACATATGACTATTTCACAGCATTTTAAAGACAAGACTCTCCTTTATCTAACCACACTGTCCGATTTCAAAAAGGCTTTACAGCGAAAGCAAAACATTAGATTATGTCAGCAGAGTACCAAGCCAGAAATAATCAGACACCCATTTTTCAAGCTAGCATATAATGTCACAAAAACCCAGAAGACAGCTAAATGCAGCACTAACCTTTGATGATCTTCATCAGATGACACACTTAGGTCATTATGTTATACAATACATGCATGTTTTGTTCAATCAAGTTCATATTTATATCAAAAAACAGCTTTTTACATTAGCATGTGACGTTCAGAACTAGCATACCCCCCGCAAACTTCTGGGGAATTTGCTAACAATTTACTAAATTACTCACGATAAACGTTCACAAAAAGCATAACAATTATTTTAAGAATTATAGATACAGAACTCCTCTATGCACTCGATATGTCTGATTTTAAAATAGCTTTTTGGTGAAAGCACATTTTGCAATATTCTAAGTACATAGCCCAGCCATCACGGGGTAGCTATTTAGACACCCGGCAAGTTTAGCACTCACCAATATCAGATTTACTATTATAAAAGTTTGATTACCTTTTGTTGTCTTCGTCAGAATGCACTCCCAGGACTGCTACTTCAATAACAAATGTTGGTTTGGTCCAAAATAATCCATCGTTATATCCGAATAGCGGCGTTTTGTTCGTGCGTCCCAGACACTATCCGAAATGGTAAATCAGGGTCGCGCGCATGGCGCAATTCGTGACAAAAAAAATCGAAATATTCCATTACCGTACTTCGAAGCATGTCAACCGCTGTTTAAAATCCATTTTTATGCCATTTTTCTCGTAAAAAAGCGATAATATTCCGACCGGGAATGTCCATTTAGCTAAACAGAGGAAAGAAAACAAAGCTTTCGGTCGACGCAGGCACGAGCCTGAGTCTCACAGTACTGTAACCAGCCACTACCCAAACGCGCTACTTTGTTTCAGCCAGAGCCTGCAAAGCCACGATTCCGCCTTCTGAGAGCCTATGGCAGCCGTAGGAAGTGTCACGGGACAGCTAAGATCCTCACTCTTCAATAAACAGAGACAAGAAGAACGACACCTTGTCAGACAGGCCACTTCCTGCATGAAATCTTCTCAGGTTTTTGCCTGCCATATGTGTTCTGTTATACTCACAGACACCATTCAAACAGTTTTAGAAACTTTAGGGTGTTTTCTATCCAAAGCCAATAATTATATGCATATTCTAGTTACTGGGCAGGAGTAGTAACCAGATTAAATCGGGTACGTTTTTTATCCAGCCGTGAAAATACTGCCCCCTAGCCATAACAGGTTAACGGAGGAACCACTGTACACACACATAAACACACACACACAATGTGCTTGATCAGGATAATTACAATTCTACATGAAGACACTTGATTTAGACTTGAAGAGTTTATTTCCAAAACACTGTATCCACAAATGTTTTACATTTCAGTTTTTTCATAATAAATGAATGCTTATTGTACTTTCGTGTGTGTGTAAAATATTACTGTTCTCATTTTTTTATTTGTGGAATTTAGATTAAAACAAATTTAAAATTCTATATATTCATTGTTTAGCTGGAATGGAATGTTGGTGTATTGTTTATTTGACTGTGATGTGGTTGTCTCACCTAGCTATCTTAAGATGGATGCACTAACTGTAAGTCGGTCTGGATAAGAGCATCTGCTAAATTACCATTTATTTTTTGCAAAATGCTATTTATCCACCTCACTCTCAGAGAAATAAATGACTAAAATGTCAAATGTAAATGTTTTACATATAGATCTCATATTACTGTCACGACGTGGCCCTTTTGGGTGTATATCGTGGCTTCCCCCCCTCTCTCACTCTCTCTCCCACCACAGGTTTTACAACGGTCATAAATTCCTGGGAAAAACTCTCTTCGCTGCCATGGAGTATTGAGGGAGAGAGCCTACGGAGAACAAGACATTCTTCTTGCCAAAACTCCTAATTGAGAATGTGGGAATGGTCCGTGGACACTTAAGGGACAGTCATGTCGAGTTTGTTTAATTTGGTGATCTCATTGAACGACAGGAAACACACATTACTGTGTCTTTGGTTGTGTAAACATCTGATGGTTGTATAAAATATATGATTGAATATGAAACTATTTGTGAGAAGATGTATTGTGATGTTGGCCTTCTAAATGAGATACGTGTTTAGATATGAAGTTTTAACTAGTCAGTGGCCACGCCCCCGTGATTCCAGACATTACATCAGGCGTCATGGAACCGCCCTTTCTTCCACAGAGTATAAAAGCACTTGTGACAAAATGTACATTTTATGCCGAAGAGACCCACGGTAAACCGTACGTCACGAATGGTTAAGAAATCTACAAACTAGAGTCAAGATAACGCCAGGACAGGGTCCCCACGTTGAAATGGCTAAACTCTGAAACTATCGATCACTACCGAAGAAGTAAATCCTAGACCGTAACCTTTATCAGTCTGCAGCTGAAAATATGCATAAGGCTAGGACGAGAATACCGACAACCTCGGAAGCATCTATTCTAACAGAAAAACTCTTAAGAACTACAAGGTACGCTGACATATCAATTATAACAGATCTACAAAGGACACGGCGACCAGCATTAAACAAGCAGAGACTCTGATTAACTATTATCCAGCAGACAGACTGGCGATCGCAGAGAGGGACAACAAAGGCATACACTCGTAAATATGTAAATTGCAATTCATTTTCGAATGAGCAGTTGTTCATGTTAAAAGTATTAGGATTTCCATGAGTGTAGTTAGAAACTTTGAGTTTCCCGCTCTTCAACTGTCCCCACCCCTTTCCTTTGTCTACCAAGCCGTCATATCGGCTTAGCCCACTAGGGACTTTTCTATCATGTCAGTAACCAATGTATTGTGTGTGTTTATGTAATTCTGTTATTGAATAGATTGATTAGTTAGTAAATAAATAATTAAGGCAATTTGTATATCACTGATTCATGATTTATGTTAGGGTTCGTGCAGATATCCAAGCGTTTGCGACGTTCAGTAATGAGACTGATGAGGTAATAAAATACATTAATAAGTGACTGTAATGATAAGATATGAAAATATCTGGAGCGTTCATTCTGGAAATATAAACATTTTCCCGTGGTGCCCCGACTTTCTAGTTAATTAAAGTTACATGATTATTTTAACCGCGTAATTAAATTACAGATTATTATCTTATTTCTCTCAGAGTGAGGTGGACATATAGCATTTTGCAACAAAAAAAACATGAAATGAAACCATCAAGTGATAGATTTTAAACCTAATACATATCTGTCAGTTTTTTCACTATGTTCTTTAATTAACACAAGCATTTTGGAATTAAACTCTTCACCTGCTGTAGAACAACACAACACATGTTATGATAAGTGTACTATATTATGTATTGGATCACAAAATGGTTCTCTAGTAAATTAGTAAGAATGTCTCACACCATGTTCAAGAATTGCCTTTTCCCCTTTATTCAGTATACAACCGCTCACTTTCGGTTATTTGAAATCGAAATCTCCAAAATATTCATATTTTTTAAACAAGCCATAGAAAGTTGGTTGAAATTTCAGTTTAATCCACCTGAAAAGACAGAACAAATAATACAACAAATATTGTGGTTAAACTCAAATATACTAATTGATAAAAAGAAATGTTCCTCTATAAAAAAAGGTAATCTTTGTAAATGATATCATAATAGGACTAGTGGAGTTATGTCACACATGCAGCTAACACAGACATACTTTATGGAAATGTTTGGTCTTGTAACGAGTGCACTGAGAGTCGGGGAGAAAGTTCAGGGAGTGAGTGTTTTAATAAATAAACAAAACAATAAACAAAAACAACGCACAGACAAGAAACAGAAACAATGACGCCTGGGGAAGGAACCAAAGGGAGTGACATATATAGGGCAGGTAATCAAGGAGATGATGGAGTCCAGGTGAGTATCATAATGTGCTGATGCGCTTAACGGTGGTGACAGGTGCGCACCAAAACGAGCAGCCTGGTGACCTAGAGGCCAGAGAGGGAGCACATGTGACAGCTCTACCCAAAATTATAACCAACTAATTGCAATATTACCACAAAAATGGTAGAGGCAAGTAGAAGGGGGAAAAAGTAAGGAACTTGTCTGTTGGCCCTGCATTAAAGACCAAAATTGGTTAAAGAAATTGTGATAAATAAAAATATATACCAATTTCATTTAAGGACCAAAAAATTGACAGCTGTGCCATATAAATTGCAAAATTTCAAAAATAGATTTTTGATGTACCGATTCCATGGCACATGGTTTATGAATTGACATGCAAAATGATGCCGGATTCAAAACTTTGATTTTCTTTATTTCAATTATTATACAAAATTCTTGCAACTGATAGAATGTTATATATATGGGGGATAAAATCTTCCCAGCTCTGCAGATTTTGCTGTGAGGAGGCAGAGTCATTAGATCATTTATTTTGGTATTGTCCTTAATGTAGCTAATTTTTGGTCACAGGTCCAGGAATGGCTGAAGAATTGCAACATTTACCTAGAACTAACGCTGCAGATAGCAATACTGTGTGACTTGAAAAGTCATAGTCAATCAATCAATAATATAAAAATGTCATCTTTAATTTAAAATCTGTAGAAACTATGAGAATATAAAGGTCTAAAAACAAACAAAATATAACTATTGTAAAATAGATTGTGTCTGTTAAATGTGTATAGTATGTATAAGCTGGAAGTAGAAGCCTAAGTGTTATTGTTAATTTGTTTACTCTAATTGGGGGAAGGGTGATAGGGTTTGCGAGGAATAATAAAGGAAGGTATATTCTAAATGAAGTGTATATGTGTATATACACTACCGTTCAAAGGTTTGGGGTCACTTAGAAATGTCCTTGTTTTTTAAAGAATTTTTAAAAAATTGTCCATTATAATAACATCAAATTGATCAGAAATACAGTGTAGACATTGTTAATGTTGTAAATGACTATTGTAGCTGGAAACGGCTGATTTTTATTAATGGAATATCTACATAGGCAAACAGAGGCCCATTATCAGCAACCATCACTCCTGTGTTCCAATGGCACATTGTGTTAGCTAATACAAGTTTTCCATTTTAAAAGGCTAATTAATCATTAGAAAACCGTTTTGCAATTATGTTAGCACAACTGAAAATTGTTGTTCTGATTAAAGAAGCAATAAAACTGGCCTTCTTTAGACTAGTTGAGTATCTGGAGCATAAGCATTTGTGGGTTCGATTACAGGCTCAAAATGGCCAGAAACAAAGAACTTTCTTCTGAAACTCGTCAGTCTATTCTTGTTCTGAGAAATGAAGGCTATTCCATGCGAGAAATTTCCAAGAAACTGAAGATCTCGTACAACGCTGTGTACTACTCCCTTCACAGAACAGTGCAAACTGGTTCTAACCAGAATAGAAAAAGAGGAGTGGGAGGCCCCGGTGCACAACTGAGCGAGAGGACCAGCACATTAGAGTGTCTAGTTTGAGAAACAGATGCCTCACAAGTCCTCAACTGGTAGCTTCATTAAATAGTACCTGCCAAACACCAGTCTCAACGTCAACAGTGAAGAGGCGACTCCGGGATGCTGGCCTTCTAGGCAGAGTTGCAAAGAAAAAGCCATATCTCAGACTGGCCAATAAAAAGAAAAGACTAAGATGGGCAAAAGAACACAGACTCTGGACAGAGGAACTCTGCCTAGAAGGCCAGCATCCCAGAGTTGCTAAGAGCTAATCAACAGTTCAGACAGACAGACAGGCAGGCAGGCAGGCAGGCAGGCAGGCAGGCAGACAGGCAGGGAGAGCGAGAGAGAGACAGACAGAGAGGGAGAGGGGGGAGAGAGAGACAGAGAGACAGACAGAGGGAGAGAGGGGGGAGAGAGAGACATACAGATAGAGGGAGAGATGGGGAGAGAGAGAGAGAGGAAGAGAGACAGAGAGAGGGGGAAGGGGAGAGAGGGAGAGAGATCTGTTGTGTGAAGAAGACAATGGTCGCCTCCTTCAACAAACCCCACTTAGACCGCAGCAACACTGACAGACTCCCAGCGTACACCACTCCATAGGTCCCCCGGCCCAGCACCACACAGTCCGTCTTCTCGTTAATGTCATACCGCAACACACACAAACACTCGCTCACACAGTCACAGACACACACACACGCAGAAAGAGGGAGAAGGACAACGAGAGAGCTCGAGAGATGGAGAGAGAGGACACAGAGAGAGCTAGAGGGATGGAGAGAGAGAAGGACAGAGCGAGAGCTAGAGGGGTGGAGAGAGAGGACACAGAGAGAGTGAGAGGGGTGGAGAGAGAGGACACGGAGAGAGCTAGAGGGATGGAGAGAGAGAAGGACAGAGAGAGAGAGCTAGAGGGATGGAGAGAGAGAAGGACAGAGAGAGAGAGCTAGAGGGATGGAGAGAGAAGGACAGAGAGAGAGAGGGATGGAGAGAGTGGACACAGAGAAAGCTAGAGGGATGGAGAGAGAGAAACAGAGAGTGGGAGGGATGGAGAGAGAGAGAAACACAGAGAGAGAGAGAGAGCTAGAGGGATGGAGAGAGAGAGAAACACAGAGAGAGAGAGAGCTAGAGGGATGGAGAGAGAGGACAGAGAGAGAGCTAGAGGGATGGAGAGAGAGGACAGAGAGAGCTAGAGGGATGGAGAGAGAGAATGACAGATAGAGAGCTAGGAGGGATGGAGAGAGAGAAGGACAGAGAGAGAGCTAGAGGGATGGAGAGAGAGAAGGACAGAGAGAGAGAGCTAGAGGGATGGAGTATGTGTGCTTTTACCAGATTGGAGGTTTGAGTTTGAAGAGTTTTTCTGCAGCCTGAGTAGCTTTATGTCGTTAGCTAACATACTAATGGTGAAGAACAGTAACTAACATCCCATTCATTGTTAATCTTCTCTAACAAGCCCTTGCGACCCAGTAAACTCTTTAACCTTACTCCTGGGAGAGAGAGAGAGCAAAAGAGAGAGAGCAAAAGAGAGAGTGAGTGACTAAACAACAGGGAAGTGAGTATTGATCTCTGGGGAACCCCGGTGACACAGTCAAGTTAAGGGTGTCGGGGATAGGTGTACAATTAAGGGTTTACGGGTGTACTACAGTAGTGTAGAGTTCTTACTTTTGTCCAGCAACAATGAGCAGAATAGCCACGTTGATACCAAAGTAGAGAGGTGGCTGGAGTTCAAAACATTTCCTGTACCTAGAGAGAGTAAGAGAGACAACTTATAGCCTACAAGGCCCCTTTCTTGGGGACAGTGCCTCATGGGACATAGCCACATGGCCCCCTGCTTTCTCGGGCTCCTGGGCTTCAGTCCTGGCAAACCTGTGTGTGTTTGTCTCACCACTGGATGGCGTTGTCCCTGTTCTTGGTGTCTTCACAGTCAGATTCGAGGAAGATGTCCTTGCAGATCCGTCCACACAGACAGAACATGTCCGGAACCGGGTGGTCACATGACTTAACACATGTAACATCACACCTAGAGCCTGCTCCCTGTCCCCTTGGCAGTTCCTCCTTGAAACATGTTGGTATTACAGACTCACGTTTCGGCATCACTGTGCCTTCCTCAGGGTGATGTCATGAATACTTGAACCAGATTATGTAGACAAACAGTGCAATTAGTGCAACCAATGACAATAGTGAGGGGTGTTTACATACACCTTAGCCAAATACATTTAAACTCCGTTTTTCACTATTCCTGACATTTAATCCTAGTAAAAATTCCCTGTCTGGTCAGTTAGGATCACCACTTTATTTTAAGAATGTGAAGAGAATTATTTATTTCAGCTTTTGTTTCTTTCATCACATTCCCAGTGGGTCAGAAGTTTACATTCACTCAATTCGTTTTTGGTAGCGATGCCTTTAAATTGTTTAACTTCGGTCAAACGTTTCGGGTAGCCTTCCACAAGCTTCCTACAATAAGTTGGGTGAATTTTGGCCCATTCCTCCTGACAGAGCTGGTGTAACTGAGTCAGATTTGTAGGCCTCCTTGCTCGCACATGCTTTTTCCTCGAAACATAATGATGGCCATTATGGCCAAACAGTTCTATTTTTGTTTCATCAGACCAGAGGACATTTCTCCAAAAAGTACGATCTTTGTCCCCATGTGCAGTTACAACCCGTGGTCTGGCTTTTTAATGGCAGTTTTGGAGCAGTGGCTTCTTCCTTGCTGAGCGGCCTTTCAGGTTATGTTGATATAGGACTCGTTTTACTGTGGATATAGATACTTTTGTACCCGTTTCCTCCAGCATCTTCACAAGGTCCTTTGCTGTTGTTCTGGGATTGATTTGCACTTTTCGCACCAAAGTAAGTTTATCTCTAGGAGACAGAAGGCATCCCATGGTGTTTATACTTGCGAACTATTGTTTGTATAGATGAACGTGGTACCTTCAGGCATTTGGAAATTGCTCCCAAGGATGAACCATTTTTTTTTCTGATGTCAAGCAAAGAGGCACTGAGTTTGAAGGTAGGCCTTAAAATACATCCACAGGTACACCTCCAATTGACTCAAATGATGTCAATTAGCCTATCAGAAGCTTCTAAAGCCATGACATCATTTTCTGGAATGTTCCAAGCTGTTTAAAGGCACAGTCAACTTAGTGTATGTAAACTTCTGACCCACTGGAATTGTGATACAGTGAATTATAAGTGAAATAATCTGTCTGTAAAATATTCTTGAAAATGTCCTAGATGTCCAAATCGACTTGCCAAAACTATAGTTTGTTAACAAGAAATTTGTGGAGTGGTTGAAAAACAAGTTTTAATGACTCCAACCTAAGTGTATATAAACTCCTGACTTCAATTGTATATTGTTGAAGAAGAATTCGTCCAGTATGAGGTGAGTAATCGCTGCCCTGATATCTAGAAGCTTTTTTCCCGTCATAAGACACAGTGGCAGAAACATCATGTACAAAATAAGTCACAAATAACGCGAAAAAACATACACAATAGCACAATTGGTTACGGGATCGTAAACCAGCAGCCATCTCCTTCAGCGCCATATATAATCCACTGTGTGTCCTCTGATCTGACACCCCCAGACAGCCAGCCAAGCTGAGTTATGTCCACCGTCTGAGGACATTCTTGAAGTGTCGCACACGATCTGTGTCTTTAATCAAAACAACACACACACACACACACACACACACACACACAAAACAACATGCACACACTACCTGATGAGACAGAGATGGTAACACACTTGTCTACAACACACACAGCAGTTTATACAAGCAAGAAAACGGCAGCCTGTATGTGTGTTGAGGAATGTGTGTGTGTCCAGCGCTCTGATGTTCGACCAGACTAATTACCGTAATCAACAGAGTAAAGAGCAGTGGAGGGGCACTGGACAAACACACACAAACAATGCACACGTGGGGTGGCAGGTAGCCTAGCGGTTAGAGCGTTGGACTAGTAACCGAAAGGTCGCAAGATTGAATCCCCGAGCTGACAAGCTACAAATCTGTCGTTCTGCCCCTGAACAAGGCTGTTAACCCACTGTTCCTAGGCCGTCGTTGTAAATAAGAATTTGTTCTTAAGTGACTTGCCTAGTTAAATAAAAGGTAAATAAAAAAGTGTGTTTGGGTTGGGCAAGGTAAGGTAGTGTGAGACAGTAACTGATACTGTAGCTCCCCCTACTGGGGGTAGGGTGACAGACAGGTTGGTTGAGTTTATTTTTATTTTATTAAAATCAGCACACATCCATAATCTTCATCTTTAGAATACTGGAATATAAAAGTCTATTTCACTTTCCTGGAGATATGAAGTCCACAAACGGTCTTTATGTCATCAGAAAGAAAGACATCTAAAACAGGAAGGAAGGCCACAGTGTGGGGTTGCCATAGAAACCTTGTATGCTGACACACACACTCTAACAGCAGGTGAAGGTGTTCCAGGTGTTTTGAGTAGCGTGATGTCAGACAGAATAGTAGTGAGGCTACGCCCCTGATCCAGAACACTCCAATCAGATAGCAGGAAACAAAAAAAATAAGCAAGCCTTTTCAACACAAACAGACAAGAGGGGATTGGGATCGTCTGTCATTGATGTTGATTTCTGGCACAAACTAGTTCGTCTGAACCCTTCCCAGGGATGATGTCACACTCTGGCTCCAGCGTGAGGTGATGTCATCAATATGCGCCAGGGAGGGTGAAAGGTCATTTAAATAAACTCCTCTTAATCTTCTCCACCTCCATCTGAAAAAGACAAACACCAAATGTAATGTATAGCTAAGATGAAAAATGTAGCAGCGGTAAATGAATGTTGTTCAGCACTAGACGGCGAGCATCTCTAGATGTGTTCACCTGCATAGTAAGGCGGATCCTCTTCTCCTCATCCAGGTCACTGGACAAATGCTTCATCTCCTGCCTGGGACAGAGACACCAGTCACTCACACTATTAACACACACACACACACACACACACACACACACACACACACACACACACACACACACACACACACACACCTGTGTTGGCTCTTCAGCAGTTCTACAGAGGCTCTCAGCTCTCTCAGTTGTCCCCTCAGCTCCTCCAGGGTGGGCGTCGGCCTGGGCTCAGGGGAAGGGCTTATACATGAAGAGGTGGGTTTTGTGTATGAAGGGGAGGGGCTTATAGGGCGGAGGGCCAGGCTTTCTGTCGACGGTGGGTGAAGGACAGCAGGCTTGGGTGGCAGCACACCCTTACTGTCAGGTACCTGTGGGGTATGTCACAAATCAGGATTCATGAGTTAGCCAGCTAACTTACTTAAATGTTTGGAAATAACCTCCCATTTGTTAGGAATACATGCTTGAAATGGGCATGGATTGATTCTATTGTTTCAACCAGCAACTCATACACAGGTCTAGGTTCATTAATAAACCAGAAATCCTTTTTATTTTTCGCAGGCCAACTTGATGGTCCGGGAATAGACAAACACACACAATATACTACACACAATATACTCCGATTCACTGCTAAAATGTAATTCACCACATTTAAATTCAACAAATTCTTACAGTGATGGTGGGAAGTGCTTTCCTCTCCTGCAGCTCCTTTTCTCTGTCCTTCCCCCTTCTCTGCTCCTCCTTTTCTCTGTCCTTCCCCCTTCTCTGCTCCTCCTTTTCTCTGTCCTTCCCCTTTCTCTGCTCCTCCACCACAGGAGAGTCCAGCTGGTCAATACTGGACAGAGAAGACTGAGAGAGAGAAGAGGAGAGAGGTGTCATCAAGACATGTTAAAGAGAAGGATGTGTGCGTGTGTGTACACTTACTGTGCTGATGATCAGGGAGCGTGGTCTGCGGACGAGGACTCTTGGTCGCATTGCGGTGGGATGGCTTAGTTTCTCTGTAGACAAGACTAGCGAGTCCAAATAAACCACATCTACACACAGACACACATTATATTGTTAATCCACAGGAACACATAACATCTTACCAGAGAACAGGCACAAACAAACACACAGTTCCCTGACCAATATGAAGGCTAGGGCAGCTAATCCCTCACATATGGACAGAGAGAGAGAGAGAGAGAACTGAGGATCTTCATTCATATTCAAACCTCTCTGTCTCTTAAGTCAGCCAATTCCCTACTCTGATTGGACTAGTGTCCTGTCACATAACTGTCAAACTGCCCCAGGTCTGCCCCTTGTCCTCTCAGTCAAACTCACCGATGTCTTTTGACATGTCAGAGGCAGAATCTGGAGTCACAGCCCCACCCTCAGATTTAGGGCTCTCACACCTGAACAGGCAGACCAGTTGACAACTTTAGTGTGTGTGTGTGTGTGTGTGTGTGTGTGGTGTGTGTGTGTGTGTGTGTGTGTGTGTGTGTGTGTGTGTGTGTGTGTGTGTGTGTGTGTGTGCGTGCGTGCGTGCGTGCGTGCGTGCGTGCGTGCGTGCGTGCGTGCGTGCGTGTGTGCGCGTACTGACGGTACAGAAGGAGGTCTTTCAGGTCTGTCTGGGCCTCGGGGAGGGAGGTGGGAGGAGCTTGTCTTTGGTGGGCGGGGCTTTTTTGGAGGGATGGACGGAAGGGCGGGCTTAGGGATTTCTCCAACCTTCACCTCCTCACCTACACACAAAAACATAAACACATTCACATACACACACAAACACATATACGGATGGGATAAGTGGGGATGGCACACGCGCAGGTGCGCGCACATGCGCACACACACACACACACACACACACACACACACACACACACACACACACACACACGTGTAGAGGTGAGGTGTGAGCCAGCTGAAGAGGCGAAGAGAGTTAAGGCAGGCAGGCTGAATAGGGCCATATAGGGTAGTAGTCAGGCTGCAGCAAGCCGAAGCAGGCATTGTAGATGATTGTGGAATAGTGTAGTATAGTAAAGGTAGTAGTAGTAGTATAGTAGTAGTAGTATAGTAGTAGTAGTAGTAGTAGTAGTAGTAGTAGTAGTAGTAGTAGTAGTAGTAGTAGTAGTACCTCTGTTGTCATCAGATCTGTGATGCAGAGTTAGTAGCTTTTTTATAGTATTACTGTAGTAGTACTGTAGTACCTTTGTTGTCGTCAGGTGGTCTGTGAGGCACGTGCTCTGGGCGCTCCGGGGGTACCTTCCTGACCTCTGACCTTTTCTCTACAGGTCACAGGGGTCAGCGGTCAACTGAGGGTGACATTACTGACACTCTTCCCTATAGATATCTCTATCTTTGGTTCTCTCTCTGTTTAATTATCACCATTTGGTTCTCTGCCTATTTAATTATCACCATTGCTCCTAGTTTCTATCTCTCTCCCTTACACACACTAACACAAAACAGAGAAGAGCAGAGATGGAGATAGAAAGAATATTGAGAGACGCACAAAATGGTACCAGTGCCTGAGTGGAGAAGAGCAGAGAGGAGAGATAGAGGATTGTGATAAAGGAGAAGTAAGGTGAAGAAAAATAGGGAGATTACCTGTGGAGAGAGGAGATGAGGGATTACCTGTGGAGAGAGGAGATTACCTGTGGAGAGAGGAGATGGGGGATTACCTGTGGAGAGAGGAGATGAGAGGAGATGGGGGATTACCTGTGGAGAGAGGAGATGAGAGGAGATGGGGGATTACCTGTGGAGAGAGGAGATTACCTGTGGAGAGAGGAGATTACCTGTGGAGAGAGGAGATTACCTGTGGAGAGAGGAGATGGGGGATTACCTGTGGAGAGAGGAGATTACCTGTGGAGAGAGTAGATGGGGGATTACCTGTGGAGAGAGGAGATTACCTGTGGAGAGAGTAGATGGGGGATTACCTGTGGAGAGAGTAGATGACCTGTGGAGAGAGGAGATGGGGGATTACCTGTGGAGAGAGTAGATGGGGGATTACCTGTGGAGAGAGGAGATGAGGGATTACCTGTGGAGAGAGGAGATGGGGGATTACCTGTGGAGAGAGTAGATGACCTGTGGAGAGAGGAGATGGGGGATTACCTGTGGAGAGAGTAGATGGGGGATTACCTGTGGAGAGAGGAGATGAGGGATTACCTGTGGAGAGAGGAGATGGGGGATTACCTGTGGAGAGAGGAGATGGGGGATTACCTGTGGAGAGAGTAGATGGGGGATTACCTGTGGAGAGAGTAGATGGGGGATTACCTGTGGAGAGAGGAGATGAGGGATTACCTGTGGAGAGAGGAGATGGGGGATTACCTGTGGAGAGAGGAGATGGGGGATTACCTGTGGAGAGAGGAGATGGGGGATTACCTGTGGAGAGAGTAGATGGGGGATTACCTGTGGAGAGAGGAGATGGGGGATTACCTGTGGAGAGAGTAGATGGGGGATTACCTGTGGAGAGAGGAGATGGGGGATTACCTGTGGTGTGTTTACCCGAAGGGACACTGGGGGGAGGCGGCTTCTTTGGTCTCTGGAAACGCACACAAAGAAACACTAAGTGATTTTGCTCTCATGGAATGTCATTCCTTGAACACTATAATAACAGTACAAATCAAATGATATTTGTGCGTCTTACCTCTTTCTCCACATCAGGTATTAACAGCTTGACAAAGTTATCAGGGAAGACTCCCTTTCTCCCCCCTATCTCCCCCATCCACCACCCCGCATCAGCACAGTCCTACAACACACAGAATCCACACACAGGTTAAACACACTAGGCTTGGGCGGTATACAGTATAAACTCTTACCGGGGTATTTGGAAATAGCCACGGGATGGTTTTTCAATACCGTTGAAACTATTTTCAATAATTTGAATATTTGTAGCTACTTTAAGTAAATACCTGCAGTCAACTTGTGCAATACATTAGGAGATAAAGCAGATCACATTCTTCATGTCACCTGTCACATTATTTAAGATTAGGAAGCTTAACGTAGTTCCACACAACAGTTGAGCCAGTCACGTGTTTGTGAGTCCAGCTGTGTATTGACAGGGGTCAAGGTTTATATTGAAAGTCAACACTGGTTTTTTGCTACAATAGAGTGATCAGGGACGTGCAACTATAGTTTTCCTTCACATAAAATACATCAGTGCAACACATTCAGCAGAAAACAGCTTCATTGTCATCAGATGACTACAGAAGTGTGACGGTAATTGGCTGGCAGCCACACAAGTAAATGAGCTTACAATGAAAAAGCAAGGTCTTTCTTTGCAAATAATGATGCATGGCCATTATTTTTCTAATGTTTATCATAAAAAGAATGTAACCAGCTACATTACCTAATGTTTCGCTTAAAGTTAATCTTGCATTTTACCAGAGAAAAATAGGCTGGCTACACCAAGAAAAGTACCAGAGAAAATTAGCTCCACATCAGTCACAGCGCTGTCTGCTGATAGAATGCCCGTTCCTGAATTCTCATCCGAGTGGAGAAGCGCAACTGAAGCACAAAATTAGAAATTACAATAAGAAGCAAGATAGATCTGCATTTACCAAACGCAGCAATATATTTCTTATGCATTTTATCTTTTTCGTTTATTTTCATTTGTGCTCGTTAGCATATTTAGCTAGCAGCCTCCATGGAAATTCACCTTTAGTTGTGCTAATTTTGTTAGCATTCTGGTAAAAGACGCACAATGGGTATTTTGTCGCCCCCTTGTGTACCGAACTGGTAATACAGTCAATCCCGACGTGAGAGAAGGACAGTCTGGATACAACCCAAGCATAATACACACCGGGGTTGGGGTCAATTAAAATGTAATTGGAAATTGCAATTACATTTTTGAATTCACTCATGAAGGGGAGAATTTATGTTGAATACAAAACAATCTTCCAGCTATGGAATTGTAATTGAATTGTAATTGGACTGTTTGAATTTAATTGGAATTGTAAAAGCATTTCATCTTTGGAATTGAATGGGAATTGGCCTATATGGATAGGCCTAAATTGAAATGTTTCTTACAGAAGAAATATGAAAAGCATATGCATAACCATGGCAGCAATTGAAAGGGAACAGTTTGGATATTATGGGAATATTATTATTATTATTACATCTTAGGGGTGGACCAGCTTAATATGTTGGAACGATTGTTGCTTCCATCAATGTAATAGTCTGCATCATTTCCAATCCCCCATATCTTTTTTTGGTAAATATATATATATCCACATACATACATACATACATACATACATACATACATACATACATACATACACTTATTGTTATAATATACATTTATTATTTCCCACAAACCCTACCACCCTTCCCCCAATTGGAGTAAACTAATAACCAATAACACTTATGCTTCTACCTTCAGTTTATACATCTTATACACATTTTACAACTATCTATTTTACAATAGTTATATTTTGTTTGTTTTTAGTCCTTCCTCTATTTCTGATGTCCATCCAGTTTGATTTGTATTTCTAACTGTGCTATTTCACAAAATGTATGAACCTATATACATTTTACAGACCCCGTATGTTTTACATTGGTTATCTTGTTATTAGTCACACCCTTCAGCTCCATTCAACCCCTCCCATCTATCTCTCAACACCATCCATTTTGGATTTCTATTTGCCATATATTTTTCAACTGTGCTGTAATGCTTCTCAAAAGTACTGAACCTTTCTATTCTCATAGCTTCTACAGATTGTTTTTGCTAAAATAATTATTATATTATTGATTGATTGACTATGGCTTTTCAAATCAGCCAGTATTGATATCTGTAGCGTTAGTTCTAGGCAAATGTTGCAATTCTTCAGTCATTCCTGGACCTGTGACCAAAAACGAGCTACATATGGACAATACCAAAATAAATGATCTAATGACTCTGCCTCCTCACAGCAAAATCTGCAGAGCTGGGAAGATTGTATCCCCCATATATACACTGCTCCAAAAAATAAAGGGAACACTAAAATAACACATCCTAGATCTGAATGAATGAAATAATCTTATTAAATACTTTTTTCTTTACATAGTTGAATGTGCTGACAACAAAATCACACAAAAATAATCAATGGAAATCCAATTTATCAACCCATGGAGGTCTGGATTTGGAGTCACACTCAAAATTAAAGTGGAAAACCACACTACAGGCTGATCCAACTTTGATGTAATGTCCTTAAAACAAGTCAAAATTAGGCTCAGTAGTGTGTGTGGCCTCCGCGTGCCTGCATGACCTCCCTACAACGCCTGGGCATGCTCCTGATGAGGTGGCGGATGGTCTCCTGAGGGATCTCCTCCCAGACCTGGACTAAAGCAGCCGCCAACTCCTGGAAAGTCTGTGGTGCAACGTGGCGTTGGTGGATGGAGCGAGACATGATGTCCCAGATGTGCTCAATTGGATTCAGGTCTGGGGAACGGGCGGGCCAGTCCATAGCATCAATGCCTTCTTCTTGCAGGAACTGCTGACACACTCCAGCCACATGAGGTCTAGCATTGTCTTGCGTTAGGAGGAACCCAGGGCCAACCGCCCCAGCATATGGTCTCACAAGGGGTCTGAGGATCTCATCTCGGTACCTAATGGCAGTCAGGCTACCACTGGCGAGCACATGGAGGGCTGTGCGGGCCCCCCAAAGAAATGCCACCCCACACCATGACTGACCCACTGCCAAACCGGTCATGCTGGAGGATGCTGCAGGCAGCAGAACGTTCTCCACGGCGTCTCCAGACTCTGTCACGTCTGTCACGTGCTCAGTGTGAACCTGCTTTCATCTGTGAAGAGCACAGGGCGCCAGTGGTGAATTTGCCAATCTTGGTGTTCTCTGGCAAATGCCAAACGTCCTGCACGGTGTTGGGCTGTAAGCACAACCCCCACCTGTGGACGTCGGGCCCTCATACCACCCTTATGGAGTCTGTTTCTGACCGTTTGAGCAGACACATGCACATTTGTGGCCTGCTGGAGGTCATTTTGCAGGGCTCTGGCATTGCTCCTCCTGCTCCTCCTTGCACAAAGGCGGAGGTAGCGGTCCTGCTGCTGGGTTGTTGCCCTCCTACGGCCTCCTCCACGTCTCCTGATGTACTGGCCTGTCTCCTGGTAGCGCCTCCATGCTCTGGACACTACGCTGACAGACACAGCAAACCTTCTTGCCACAGCTCACATTGATGTGCCATCCTGGATGAGCGGCACTACCTGAGCCACTTGTGTGGGTTGTAGACTCCGTCTCATGCTACCACTAGAGTGAAAGCACCGCCAGCATTCAAAAGTGACCAAAACATCAGCCAGGAAGCATAGGAACTGAGAAGTGGTCTGTGGTCACCACCTGCAGAACCACTCCTTTATTGGGGGTGTCTTGCTAATTGCCTATAATTTCCACCTGTTGTCTATTCCATTTGCACAACAGCATGTGAAATTTACTGTCAATCAGTGTTGCTTCCTAAGTGGACAGTTTAAATTGAAAAATTTGAAGTTTTGAATCCGGCGTTGTTTTGCGTATCAATTCATAAACCATGTGCCATGGAATAGGTACATCGAAAATCTCTTCCCAACTATTTTGCAATTTATATGGCACAGCTGTCAGTTTTTTTGGTCCTTAAATGAAATTGGTGTATCTTTTTATTTCACACACTTTTTTTTAACCATTTATGGTCTTTAATGCAGGGCCGACAGACAAGTTCCTTACTTTTTTCCCCTTCTACTTGCCTCTTCCATTTTTGTGGTAATGCTGCAATTAGTTGGTTATAATTTTGGGTAGAGCAGACATTTCCATATGTCTGTGTTAGCTGCATGTGTGACATAACTCCACCAGTCCTATTTATGATATCATTCACAAAAAGTCTACCTTTTTAAAAAATGTCTTCAAAAAAGACGTTTTATTTTTTAATCAATTAGTATATTTGAGTTTAACCAAAATATTTGTTGTATTATTTGTTCTGTCTTTTCAGGTGGATCAAACTGAAATTGCAACCAACTTTCTATGGCTTGTTTAAAAATAAAAATAAATATTTTGGAGATGATTTCATTTTCAAACAACCGAAAGTGAGCAGGTGTAATCTGAATAAAGGGAAAAAGGCCATTCTTGAACATGGGATGAGACATTCCTACCAATTTACTAGAGAACCAGTTTGGATTTAAGTATAACTTTTGTATGACTGATGCCTTTAGTGAGAGTTAAAATGCTTTAATATTGTATCATTTCTGCCCTCCGAATTCATATTCGTTATATAAATAGGCCCTTTTAATTTTGTCTGGCTTGCCATTCCAAATAAAATTGTATATTTTTTGTTAATTAAATTTTAAAAGCAGGTCACTAGGTGTAGGCAAAACCATAAGCAAATAGGTAAACTGTGATATGACTAAAGAGTTAATCAGGATGATTTTTACACAAATAGACAGGTATTTTCCTTTCCATGGTAGCAAGAGCTTATCTATTTTTGCTAACTTTCTATAAAAATGTATTGGAATGAGAATTTATTTCTTTTGGGATTTGTATACCGAGTATGTCCACATCTCCGTCAGACCATTTAATTGGTAAACTACATGGTAATGTGAAATTTGCATTTTCTTTGTGATCCAATACGTAATATAGTACACTTAGAATTTGGTTTTAATCCAGAGGATAGCAAAAGAATCTAGATCCTCTATGAATCTGTGGAGAGATTCTAATTGTGGTTTTAAAAGAAAACATGAATCATCAGCATACAATGACACCTTCGTTTTTAAGCCACGGATTTCTAATCCCTTAATATTATTGTTGGATCTAATTTTAACAGTTAACATTTCGTTGGCAATAATAAATAGATATGCCGATAGTGGACAACCTTGTTTTACTCCTCTAGATAGTTTTAAACTTTCTGAGATGTAGCCATTATTTACTATTTTACACCTAGGGTTACTATACATAACTTTAACCCATTTAATAAGAGATTCCCCAAAATTTAAATATTCTAGGCATTTATATATAAACTCCAGTCGTACTTTATCAAAAGCCTTTTCAAAATCAGCTATGAAAACCAGGCCTGGTGTCCCCGATATTTCATAGTATTCTATTGTTTCCAGTACTTGTCTTATATTATCTCCAACGTATCATCCATGTAAAAAACCTGTCTGATTAGGATGAATAATATCTGACAATACTTTTTTAATTCTATGCGCCAAGCATTTTGCTAGGATTTTCGCATCACAACACTGAAGTGTAAGAGGCCTCCACTTTTTTAAATGGACTGGATCTTTACATATACCACTTGGGTCCTGTTTCAGTAATAATGATATCAAACCTTGTTGCGTGTCCGATAATCTACCATTTATATAGGAGTGGTTAAAACATGCTAATAATGGTCCTCTGAATATATATAAAAAAAGTTTGGTATACTGTACTTCCACTGGTATGCCATCCAGCCCTGGAGTTTTCCCAGCCTTATAGGCTTTAATTGCAAGTTCCTCCTCTGTAATTTGGCCTTCACATGAGTCTTTCCTGTACAGATGTTAATTTTACATTATTAATATAGAAAAAAAATCCATACAATTAGCTTCGGTTAGTGGAGATGGAGGAGACTGAAACGAAAACATATTCTTAAAGTACTTTACTTCTTTCAAAATATCATTCGGTGAATCATGCATGACTCCATTGGTAACAAGTTTCAATAAAAAAAATGTTGGTAGCATTTCTATATTGAAGATCGAAAAAGAATTGGTGTATTTTCCCCTATATTCCATCCTGTTCGCTTTATTTTTATCATATTTATAATATTACACTGGATCTTTCTTGAATAAGTTCCTCCATTTCTTTTTGTTTTTCCTCTAACTTATTCTGTGCCTCTATGGTACAGTTTTTATTGCGATCTAACTGTACTGTTAGTCCTTCAATTTCCTTTGTTAATATGGACTCTTTTGATCTAAATTGCTTTTGTTTTATAGATGAGTACTGAATTGTATTTCACCACTCACCATAATGAGACACAACTTGAAATTCTATTTATCAAAATATATGTTTGTAAACGTACCATTAAAAAGTAACATGATGATTGAGTGCCCATATAGCTGTACCATGATATTTGCATTGCTACTAAGTAAACCTCCAATTGGTCCCCACTATTCCACCCGCTAAAAGCCCTCCTCATCCTGAGTTGGGATGTCATCCCAATGCCTTGCAGACCACCCCTGAGCCCCCATATCCCATAGCCCTGAAAAGACTGGGATCCATCCTTGGAAAAGAGCACACAGTGCCATTTACAGAACAGAAGTAGATCAACCGCCAAATGCATTTCCATCGCCCTCACCTCGATTTGTATTATATATAGCCATCAAAAAAAAAATATATTTTTAAATCCTGTTTCTTATTTTCCATAATTAGCTATTAATATTTGTAGTAATGTAGGCAATTTATGCAAAGAATTTTACCTCTCACCAGTCTCGCCATTACCAAAATTACATTATTGCAAGCAATTATTATATTAGTTGTGGGATATGCACATACACCCACACACACTCAACCCTTTCCCCCTACACAACCATAGGCTCACATTCTCAACAGTTCCACCATCCCAGAGCCCAACTCAAGAAAGGTCTTGATTTACAAATGCATATACAGTTGCATGAGAAGGCCTGCAAGACTGTGCAAAAAAATGGGCAGAAATGGGGAGATTTTATTAACCATTGTCACGTCCTAGATGATGGAGGTCAAATGTACCCCTTTCACTGAAACACGGTCCCCCGTATTGACCATATTCCCAGGCATCTCCATACAGTCAGACTTTTGATTTTGTACCACCAGGGCCATAATAATATACCCCCTCTCTGAATGTCCGAGTGTGACCCCCTCACCATGGGTTACTGCAGCTAGTGTTGCCAGCACTGCCACTGCCTGGGTGGGCCACCCCACCGGAATCCCCACCGGCTAGGTACAAGGTCGCCAAGGTTCTCATTAGCAGCTTTGAGAATTTCCTTGTATATTATGCTCTCCCATCAGGGGGCTTTGGCTTTGCAGGACCAACCCTGCCAAGCAGGCTCAGAATCTTGAGGGGGCAGTGCTGCTCTAGAAGGTCTCTGACCGCATTTTGGCTGCATACAGACCGCTTACAACAGGCCCATAAAACAGTTAGGGTGTATAGGGTTGTGGACCGTTCCATCAATATAGGATCATAAATAAATAAATTAGATGTAGAATTTATTTTTAAAATGTAGTTCCCCATGATAGGACAATAAATAAATTAGATGTAGAATTTATTTGAAAATGCTGTTCCACCATGATAGGACAATAAATAAATGAAATGTATAATTCATTATAAATGTATATCCCTCATCTGCACAACATTGAAAGCTCTCTCACAACACCTGCTCACAGCAATACATTGGTTCTGGGATACGCAACCATTTCCTTTCTCACTCAACGCCACACTTTCCCAAACATAAAAAACACACACCACACCATCCACACATACTGTGCCTTCTGTTTACTGAGTTTTTATCTTCACCAAGTTGAATTAGTGCTTTTGTGTTCCAATTAGTTATATTTGAAGATAGATAGAAAAGCTATATTTGTTGTTGTATTATTACAATCCATAACCGGGCTAGAATTGTGTTTCATTATTTTCCTTGTCTATAATAACTTTGTAATTGTTTAAATAACCATGGAGTAGTCTTTGTGTCTCTGAACAACTGGTTATCAATATATAGTTTATCGACGACGAGAGCTACTCGTTTCCCTTTTAATCTATTTTCCTTGAAAATTGGATACAGAACTTTACAGGTAAGGACACAACAGTTCACCTGACAAGACTGAATCCAAACATTACACTGTTGATTGTATGATCATTTTACATTTACTGTACTTTTTGCTGCATTTGTTGATAAAGAAATCTGAAAATATTCTGGATACACTCAGTAACATGATAAGAATATTCTTGGTATATTTGGGGTAGCTGCAACATAAGACGAAAAACTGGTGTCTCCAAGTGGTCACACACCTCTCCAAAGTGTGCACAGTTATTTAGTCATTTCAATGCACTTTTATGACTCAAAGAAGAGTCTTCAACTATAAGGTGCTTTTGTAGCTCTCCTAGCTGTGCCGTTGAGGAACTAGAGCAAGCACACTTTTTACTTGTTTTGTTGGAACACAACCCTGCGTCACACAATAACTGTTGTTTACCCAATCCAAAAAAACAGTCCATTATAATTCAATCTGGGTCAGGTGGGCATCATTTGAAGGTCTGTTCTATTGCCAACATGACTAGCTAAGTTATAAAATATAATATGACATGGACTAGTCTTTGATGTGTATAGAAAGATGTGTATTCAGGTCCGTATAGGCTCCTTCTGTTCAGGACAACCCAGGGTATGACACCATGTCATCTGGTAACTGTACATCAAACAGGCTCCTTCTGTTCAGGACAACCCAGGGTATGACAGTATGTCATCTGGTAACTGTACATCAAACATAGTGATCATAAACGCTGACACTGTATATGACAGTAGTTTTATGATATAGAAATGTGATGGTGTTTGGTTTGTCTGTATGACATCAAAGCGGTATTTATTATAATCCTCAACGGCTAATTTCCCTCAGACCAAAAATGTGCAAAAGTTGCCCAATTAGCAGGAGGAATGGGGGCAACTTCTTGGCGTGCGGTGCTCAAGTTCAAAATGGCTGTCAGTCAAAATCCACACAGCGCTGTGAACCGAAGAGCCAGAGCTCTGACATCATGTATAGCATGTTACTGTACAGCCACTGAGCTCTGACATCATGTATAGCATGTTACTGTATAGCCACTGAGCTCTGACATCATGTATAGCATGTTACTGTACAGCCACTGAGTTCTGACGTCATGTATAGGCATGTTACTGTATAGCCACTGAGCTCTGACATCATGTATAGCATGTTACTGTATAGCCACTGAGCTCTGACATCATGTATAGCATGTTACTGTATAGCCACTGAGCTCTGACGTCATGTATAGCATGTTACTGTACAGCCACTGAGCTCTGACATCATGTATAGCATGTTACTGTACAGCCACTGAGCTCTGACGTCATGTATAGCATGTTACTGTACAGCCACTGAGCTCTGACATCATGTATAGCATGTTACTGTACAGCCACTGAGCTCTGACGTCATGTATAGCATGTTACTGTATAGCCACTGAGCTCTGACATCATGTATAGCATGTTACTGTACAGCCACTGAGCTCTGACGTCATGTATAGCATGTTACTGTACAGCCACTGAGCTCTGACATCATGTATAGCATGTTACTGTAGCCACTGAGCTCTGACATCATGTATAGCATGTTACTGTATAGCCACTGAGCTCTGACATCATGTATAGCATGTTACTGTATAGCCACTGAGCTCTGACATCATGTATAGCATGTTACTGTACAGCCACTGAGCTCTGACGTCATGTATAGCATGTTACTGTATAGCCACTGAGCTCTGACATCATGTTACTGTACAGCCACTGAGCTCTGACGTCATGTATAGCATGTTACTGTATAGCCACTGAGCTCTGACATCATGTATAGCATGTTACTGTACAGCCACTGAGCTCTGACGTCATGTATAGCATGTTACTGTACAGCCACTGAGCTCTGACATCATGTATAGCATGTTACTGTAGCCATTGAGCTCTGACATCATGTATAGCATGTTACTGTATAGCCACTGAGCTCTGACATCATGTATAGCATGTTACTGTACAGCCACTGAGCTCTGACGTCATGTATAGCATGTTACTGTACAGCCACTGAGCTCTGACGTCATGTATAGCATGTTACTGTACAGCCACTGAGCTCTGACGTCATGTATAGCATGTTACTGTACAGCCACTGAGCTCTGACATCATGTATAGCATGTTACTGTAGCCACTGAGCTCTGACATCATGTATAGCATGTTACTGTATAGCCACTGAGCTCTGACATCATGTATAGCATGTTACTGTATAGCCACTGAGCTCTGACATCATGTATAGCATGTTACTGTACAGCCACTGAGCTCTGACGTCATGTATAGCATGTTACTGTATAGCCACTGAGCTCTGACATCATGTTACTGTACAGCCACTGAGCTCTGACGTCATGTATAGCATGTTACTGTATAGCCACTGAGCTCTGACATCATGTATAGCATGTTACTGTACAGCCACTGAGCTCTGACGTCATGTATAGCATGTTACTGTACAGCCACTGAGCTCTGACATCATGTATAGCATGTTACTGTAGCCACTGAGCTCTGACATCATGTATAGCATGTTACTGTATAGCCACTGAGCTCTGACATCATGTATAGCATGTTACTGTACAGCCACTGAGCTCTGACGTCATGTATAGCATGTTACTGTACAGCCACTGAGCTCTGACGTCATGTATAGCATGTTACTGTATAGCCACTGAGCTCTGACATCATGTATAGCATGTTACTGTACAGCCACTGAGCTCTGACATCATGTATAGCATGTTACTGTAGCCACTGAGCTCTGACATCATGTATAGCATGTTACTGTATAGCCACTGAGCTCTGACGTCATGTATAGCATGTTACTGTATAGCCACTGAGCTCTGACGTCATGTATAGCATGTTACTGTATAGCCACTGAGCTCTGACGTCATGTATAGCATGTTACTGTAGCCACTGAGCTCTGACGTCATGTATAGCATGTTACTGTATAGCCACTGAGCTCTGACATCATGTATAGCATGTTACTGTATAGCCACTGAGCTCTGACGACATGTATAGCATGTTACTGTAGCCACTGAGCTCTGACGTCATGTATAGCATGTTACTGTATAGCCACTGACCTCTGACATCATGTATAGCATGTTACTGTACAGCCACTGAGCTCTGACATCATGTATAGCATGTTACTGTACAGCCACTGCGTTCCAACTTAGGTGCTTATTAGTGCCCAAATCTGCCATTTTCAACCCGTATACAGGTACGAGTGGAAAGGGCTACTTGAATTGGAATTCAATATTTATACATCTCCCCGTTAATGGATTTAATGCACTTAAAATAAAGAATTTACTGCAGAATTTGAATTAAATGGAATTTGGAATTTACAGGTAGAGGGAATTGAATTGGAATTGAATTTGTGGAATTAACCCCAAACCTGATACACACATGCACAACCGCATGCATGGACTCTGATGTTAGACACACACACCCTGTTGATTATGGTGACAATCTCTCCCTCTTTCATTGACAGCTCGTCTTCGTTATTGGCGTCGTACGGGAAGATGACCTTACACAGCTCACGGCCTGGGAACCAATCAGAATACAGACACTCACGTTGAATCCCAAAACTCAGGTTTATTAAAGTAAATCAAGAGACTCAGCAGGTGTGAATCTTTATCTTATTCTAGGTGTGAAACAGGAAGTGAGAGACTGTCTAGAAGATCCCAGGCCCCTCCCTCTCACCTTTCACCATGCCCTCAGGTTCCGCCTTCATGGTTTCCAGGGAAACAGAGGGTGATTTCCTAACCTGTGCCTAGAGGAGAAGAGGGAAACACACAGGAAACTACATTCCCAGAATACTCCATTTGCGATCAATTCCGGACAGACTGGGCTCTGTCTATGTGGCACACACACACACACACACACACACACACCACACACAGAGAGAGCCCGGTCTGTCTCAAACACACACTTCTCTGTTTCACACTCAGAAGAACATCCCAACTCCTCTGCCCCTCTCTCTCCCCCAGTCCCTCTTCACCTCCCTCCCTCCCTCCAGTCCCATTTCCCTCTCCCTCCACAACTTCCTGCCTCTCTCTCGCTCTTTCCTCCCACTGCATCCCTCTTTCTACCCAGTCGAGCTGTTCTAATTTCAAGCCATGTGGAGTGCACACACACACACACACACACACACTAACTGGTCAACCATGGTTAAAGTAACGTCAGACTGACACACAGCTGGATACTCCTCAGCCCTCGGGGGAAGATAGAGTTCAGTCTAGTACAGAAGTTAACTGTAGACGCTTTGTATTTTTTGGAGGTGGGGCAATCTGATCCTCCATCTGTGTTTAAAGGCTACTACCAGGAACTACCCCCCATAGTAATAGTAACCCCCCCCCCCATTCTAAAACCCCTCTCCCACCACCAGCCCAATTATCATTAGAGAACAGAAATTACACTTCCCATAAACCACCACTACACAGCCACCCGCACAGCAGGACAGGCTGCAAAATATCGTACACACATCAGCACAAACACAGCCTGACACGTACCCAAACTCACACACACAACAAAAATGCACACGCAGACACAGATCAATATACTCATACACAACAAACATTACACAAGACACACCCTAAACCAAACATGACCCTGCCATCATCCACACAGTCCCGTTATAAATCAGACTCAGCGAGAGTGTGACAAGAGAAAAGAAAACGAGAGAGAGCAAAGTGAAGAGAGAGAGAGAGAGAGAGAGAGAGAAAAGGGGAGAGAACAAAGTGGAGAGAGAGAGAGAGAAAAGGAGAGAGAACAAAGTGAAGAGAGAGAGAGTGAGAGAGAGAGAGAGAGAGAGAGAGAGAGAGAGAGAGAAAAGGGGAGAGAGCAAAGTGGAGAGAGAGAGAGAGAAAAGAAGAACAAAGTGAAAGAGAGTGAGAGAGAGAGTGAGAGAGAGAGAGAGAGAGAGAGAGAAAAGGAGAGCAAAGTGGAGAGCGAGAGAGAGAGCAAAGTGGAGAGAGAGAGAGAGAAAAGGAGAGAGATCAAAGTGAAGAGAGAGAGAGAAAAGGGGAGAGAGCAAAGTGGAGAGAGAGAGAGAGAGTGAGAGAGAGAGAGAGAGAGAGAGAGAGAGAGAGAGAAAAGGAGAGCAAAGTAGAGAGCGAGAGAGAGAGCAAAGTGGAGAGAGAGAGAGAGAGAGAGAGAAAAGGTGAGAGAACAAAGTGAAGAGAGAGAGAGAGAGAAAGAAGAGAGAACAAAGTGGAGAGAGAACAAAGTGAAGAGAGAGAGAGAGTGAGAGAGAGAAAAGGGGAGAGAGCAAAGTGGAGAGAGAGAGAGTGAGAGAGAGAGAGAGAAAAGGAGACAGAGCAAAGTGGAGAGAGAGAGAGAAAAGGAGACAGAACAAAGTGAAGACAGAGAGAAAAGGAGACAGAACAAAGTGAAGAGAGAGAGGAGACAGAACAAAGTGAAGAGAGAGAGAAAAGGAGACAGAACAAAGTGAAGACAGAGAGAAAAGGAGACAGAACAAAGTGAAGAGAGAGAGAAAAGGAGACAGAACAAAGTGAAGAGAGAGAAAAGGAGACAGAACAAAGTGAAGAGAGAGAGAAAAGGAGACAGAACAAAGTGAAGACAGAGAGAAAAGGAGACAGAACAAAGTGAAGAGAGAGAGAAAAGGAGACAGAGCAAAGTGAAGAGAGAGAAAAGGAGACAGAACAAAGTGAAGACAGAGAAAAGGAGACAGAACAAAGTGAAGAGAGAGAGAAAAGGAGACAGAACAAAGTGAAGAGAGAGAAAAGGAGACAGAACAAAGTGAAGAGAGAGAGAAAAGGAGACAGAACAAAGTGAAGACAGAGAGAAAAGGAGACAGAACAAAGTGAAGAGAGAGAGAAAAGGAGACAGAACAAAGTGAAGAGAGAGAGAAAAGGAGACAGAGCAAAGTGAAGAGAGAGAAAAGGAGACAGAACAAAGTGAAGAGAGAGAGAAAAGGAGACAGAACAAAGTGAAGAGAGAGAGAAAAGGAGACAGAACAAAGTGAAGAGAGAGAAAAGGAGACAGAACAAAGTGAAGAGAGAGAGAAAAGGAGACAGAACAAAGTGAAGAGAGAGAGAAAAGGAGACAGAACAAAGTGAAGAGAGAGAGAAAAGGAGACAGAACAAAGTGAAGACAGAGAAAAGGAGACAGAACAAAGTGAAGAGAGAGAGAAAAGGAGACAGAACAAAGTGAAGAGAGAGAAAAGGAGACAGAACAAAGTGAAGAGAGAGAAAAGGAGACAGAGCAAAGTGAAGAGAGAGAAAAGGAGACAGAGCAAAGTGAAGAGAGAGAGAAAAGGAGACAGAACAAAGTGAAGAGAGAGAGAAAAGGAGACAGAACAAAGTGAAGAGAGAGAGAAAAGGAGAGACGTAGGCTTGTCTTACCCTAGTCCTGTGGTTCTAGACACAGCCCTGCTATATCTGTCCTGCCAGCCACAGTGACTCAGTGTGTGTGTGTGTGTGTGTGTGTGTGTGTGTACACGTAGGTGAAAACCTCTACTGCCTCTCCCTCCGTTACTCCCTGTAGAGCGCTCTCACACGCCTTCATCACTGAACGGTGTGTGTGTGTGTGTGTGTGTGTGTGTGTGTGTGTGTGTGTGTGTGTGTGTGTGTGTGTGTGTGTGTGTGTGTGTGTGATATAATATGAGGTACTTCCTGAAACTGAGAGACAGGAAAAGGAGGAGCTTGGAATGGACTTCCTCCCCCATTTACACGTAAACACTGACATCGTATACAGATGTAGGATCTTAACTTGTCGTGCAGCGTTTCCCAAACTCGGTCCTCGGGACCCCAAGAGGGGTACGGTTTGGTTTTTGCACTAGCACTACACAGCTGATTCAAATGATCAAAGCTAGATGATTATTTGAGTCAGCTGTGTAGTGCTAGGGGAACAAAAACTAAATGTACACCCTTGTAGTCCCAAGGACCGAGTTTGGGAAACCTGTGTATTTCAGGTTTAAAAAGGCTTCCAAACGTTTGTGATTTTCACTTTAAAAATGTCAGACATGATTTACCCTAAAGAAAAATGTCCATTAATTATAATCCATTTAATAATTCACATTTCCTGATGCTGAATAATTATTTTCCTGCTTTAGCAAACTGGCTCAAATTAAATCCTACATCTGTATGCACCATTAAAGGGATAGTTCAGGCAGAATCTATATTTGGGTGGAATTACCCTTACCTTGAGTTGTGTCTGAAGGCCCATAGTGACAGAATCCACAATAATCCATTGTTTCCTTCTGCCACAGCCAGGAGCTTACATAATTAGGATCATCTAAGTTCATGAATTTAAACTGCTGGACTAGTGTGGATTCTGTCACTATGGGCCTTCAGACACAACTCAAGGTAAGGGTAATTCCACCCAAATATAGATTCTGCCTGAACTATCCCTTTAAGTGTGTGTGTGTGTGTGTGTGTGTGTGTGTGTGTGTGTGGGGGGGGGGGGGGGGACGTGCATCACCTTCTCTCCCTCTGTGTCCATGTCTCCAGATGCAGGTCTCAGTCTGATGGGCTGGGCTTTAAAGATGTCACCAAACCCAAACCCTCGAACCTGGAGACACACGTTACCATCACTATAGTTACCACGACAATACTGTTCTAACACATCACAGTTATCATGAAACTGTTATTAAACTACACTTACCACGACACAGACAGACAGACAGACAGACAGACAGACAGACAGACAGACAGACAGACAGACAGACAGACAGACAGACAGACAGACAGACAGACAGACAGACAGACAGACAGACAGACAGACAGACAGACAGACAGACAGACAGACAGACAGAGACAGACAGACAATAGAGACCTTCTTGGGTTGAATCTCTCCACTGTCAGAGCGACTCTCTCCTCCGTCACTCTCGCTGCCTGGACTGTCTTTACCTACGCACGCACACACCGCACACACACACACACACACACACACACACACACACACACTGACTATTTATGCTAACAATAGATTAGAAACCCTGTTTTCAGCAGAATCACGTAACAATGTTCTTTAATTGTATTACATCATATGAATATTGATCTGCCATTTCATGCATATAAAAACCATTTGATCAGTAACCAGGTTTCCATCCAACCTTTTTATGTGTGTAAAATACACGCTGGATAAAATATGGCACGACAAGCCTGACGGAAAACTTTCCAAATGTCAACAAAACAAAATCCACTAGACAAGGTGGTAAAATGATTTATACAAGAAATGACGGGGGAAACGTTTTTATACACAAATATTGATATAACAACCATCATATGGATGACATGTTGTCCCACTACGACTCGTCGGGAAAACTTGCAGTTTATTAGACTACAGATGAAATAAGTTCTGATTCATTTCATAGGGTGGTGAAAGTGCACGGTAATGAGCTTGACGCTGCTTTCCAATAAATATCCAGGGTCTTATTCTGGTGAGATGATGATCTATGCTTGACTGCTGTTTGACTAATAGAAAACCATAATAATCTCATGGTGTAGACTAGACAACCCTCACAGCCTACCTGCACTGTATCTGTGAGCTGTTGGCTAGAGCGCAGGTGCCAAGACCAGAGTAGGCACATTTACTATTTAACACAACAGTTTTTGTGACAAAACAATCGCTAGAGTTGAAAATGCGATGGAAACACATTGAACAGAATAATTTTTATTCGGTATGTGAAAATATAAGACAAATTACTTTGTGTGCACTACATCATCACGCACTGATGTTTATCTGTAACAAGTCTGTTTGGTGGAAACATACCACTGGTGGGAAAATGCACATATTTATTTTAGGCAGATTTTAGAATATTCGCATGAAAATCTGTCTCCAACTGGATGGAAACCTAGCTGGTGATGGTTTGTGCATGTGCATGGCTGTGATGTGTGTGTGACTCACTGGTCTTGTTGCTGCGTAGCTCCTCCTGTGATGACCTAGTGGATGTGTCTAGTGAAGGGGGCGTGTCCTCCAGCTCTCTGGTGAAGTTGGAGGGAAACATCCCTGTCTTACCGTTCAGACTGCCCTCCCACCAGCCCTCCTCCACCTGAACACAGGAAACATCCCTGTCTTACCGTTCAGACTGCCCTCCCACCAGCCCTCCTCCACCTGAACACAGGAAACATCCCTGTCTTACCGTTCAGACTGCCCTCCCACCAGCCCTCCTCCACCTGAACACAGGAAACATCCCTGTCTTACCGTTCAGACTGCCCTCCCACCAGCCCTCCTCCACCTGAACACAGGAAACATCCCTGTCTTACCGTTCAGACTGCCCTCCCACCAGCCCTCCTCCACCTGAACACAGGAAACATCCCTGTCTTACCGTTCAGACTGCCCTCCCACCAGCCCTCCTCCACCTGAACACAGGAAACATCCCTGTCTTACCGTTCAGACTGCCCTCCCACCAGCCCTCCTCCACCTGAACACACAAGTCAATATTGTAATGAAACAGGAAGGGAGAGTGAAGTTGTCTGAAGATTAAAATTGAAAGCCCAGGGTTCTGGTTGGGAGACCTGCATGCTCTCCATGATGTAAGACAGATAGTTCCCGTGGGGGAGCTAATATACATGACTGTGAACACAGGGTCACTACAGTATTATAATGTGGTTTAACAGATCTGTCATGTGGCCACCAGAGGGGGAAGTTACTACAGTAAAGAAAAAGTTGAAACCGACCCACACCCAAACACACAGTCAGCCTCCCCTCTCACCTCCCCCAGTATGTGGATGACATCTCCTATCTTCAGCTCTAACTCATCCTCGTTCTGGGGAACATAGCTGAAGGTAGCCTTACACCTCCTCTGGTGGATTTGATCTCCTGGAACACACACACACACACACACACACACACACACACACACACACACCACACACACACACACACACACACACACACTAGTATATTATTTAATTATTTATTATTTTCACAAATATTATTTGTAGTATAGTGCACACATACTAACATTATATATACATATACACACACACTGCTGGTCAAAAGTTTCAGAACACCTACTCATTCAAGGGTTTTTCTTTATTTTTACTATTTTCTACATTGTAGAATAATAGTGAATACATCAAAACTATGAAATAACACATATGGAATCATGTAGTAACCAACAACAAAAAAAGTGTTAACAATATATTTTATATTTGAGATTCTTCAAACAGCCACCTTTTGCCTTGATGACAGCTTTGCACACTCTTGGCATTCTCTCAATCAGCTTAATGATGTAGCCACCTGGAATGCATTTCAATTAACAGCTTTCTTAAAAGTCGTCTTAAAAGTAATGATGGAATGTCATTTCTCTTAGCTTTATTTGGTAAAAGACCAAGTCCATATTATGGTTAGAACAGCTCAAATAAAGCAATCTTCTGTATACCACTCCTACCTTGTCACAACACAACTGTTTGGCTCGAATGCATTAAGAAGGAAAGAAAATCCACAAATGAACTTTTAAGAAAGCACACCTGTTAATTGAAATGCATTCCAGGTGGCTACATCATTAAGCTGGTTAAGAGAATGCCAAGAGTGTGCAAAGCTGTCATCAAGGCAAAGGGTGGCTACTTTGAAGAATCTCAAATATAAATCTTTTTTTTTTAACACTTTTTTGGTTTCTACATGAATACATGTGTTATTTCATAGTGTGTCTTCACTATTATTCTACAATGTAGAAAATTGTAAAAATAAAGAAAAACCCTTGAATGAGTAGGTGTGTCCAAACTCTTGACTGGTACTGTATACAGTTGAAGTCAGAAGTTTACATACACCTTAGCCAAATACATTTAAACACAGTTTTTCACAATTCCTGACATTTAATCCTAGTAAAAATTCCCTGTCTTAGGTCAGTTAGGATCACCACTTTATTTTAAGAATGTGAAATGTCAGAATAATAGAAGAGAGCATAATTTATTTCAGCTTATATTTCTTTCATCATATTCCCAGTGGGTCAGAAGTTTACATACACTCAATTGGTATTTGGCAGCACTGCCTTTAAATTGTTTAACTTGGGTCAAACGTTTCAGGTAACCTTTCACAATCTTCCAACAATAAGTTGGATACATTTTGGCCCATTCCTCCTGACAGATCTGGTGTAACTGAGTCAGGTTTGCAGGCCTCCTTGCTTGCACACACTTTTTCAGTTCTGCCCACAAATGTTCTATAGGATTGAGGTCAGGGCTTTGTGATGGCCACTCCAATACCTTGACTTTGTTGTCCTTAAGCCATTTTGCCACAACTTTGGAAGTATGCTTGGGGTCATTGTCCATTTGGAAGACCCATTTGCGACCAAGTTTTAACTTCCTGACTGATGTCTTGAGATGTTGCTTCAATATATCCACATCATTTTCCTTTCCTCATGATGCTATCTATTTTGTTGAAGTGCACCAGTCCCTCCTGCAGCAAAGCACCCCCACAACATGATGCTGCCAACCGGTGCTTCACGGTTGGGATGGTGTTCTTCGGCTTGCAAGCATCCCTTTTTCCTCCAAACATAACAATGGTCATTATGGCCAAACAGTTCTATTTTTGTTTCATCAGACCAGAGGACATTTATCCAAAAGGTACAATCTTTGTCCCCATGTGCAGTTGCAAACCGTAGTCTGGCTTTTTTTTTATGGTGGTTTGGAGCAGTGGCTTCTTCCTTGCTGAGTGGCCTTTCAGGTTATGCCGATATAGGACTCGTTTTACTGTGGATATAGATACTTTTGTACCCGTTTCCTCCAGCATCTTCACAAGGTCCTTTGCTGTTGTTCTGGGATTGATTTGCACTTTTCGCACCAAAGTACGTTCATCTCTAGGAGACAGAACGCATCTCCTTCCTGAGCGGTATGACGGCTGCGTGGTCCCATGGTGTTTATACTTGCATACGATTGTTTGTACAGATGAACGTGGTACCTTCAGAACCAGACTTGTGGAGGTCTACAATTTCTTTTCTGAAGTCTTGGCTGATTTCTTTGGATTTTCCCATGATGTCAAGCAAAGAAGCACTGAGTTTGAAGGTAGGCCTTAAAATACATCCACAGGTACACCTCCAATTGACTCAAATTATGTCAATTAGCCTATTAGAAGCTTCTAAAGCCATGACATCATTTTCTGGAATTTTACCAAGCTGTTTAAAGGCACAGTCAACTTAGTGTATGTAAACTTCTGACCCGCTGGAATTGTGATACAGTGAATTATAAGTGAAATAATCTGTCTGTAAACAATTATTGGAAAAATGACTTGTGTCATGCACAAAGTAGATGTCCTAACCAACTTGCCAAAACTATAGTTTGTTAACAAGAAATTTGTGTAGTGGTTGAAAAACGAGTTTTAATGACTCCAAACTAAGTGTATTTAAACTTCTGACTTCAACAGTATGTATGTATGTATGTATGTATGGTATGTATGTATGTATGTATGTATGCTGCATGTATGTATGTATGATGATGATGATGAGTATGATGATGATGTAGTGTGAATAATTCCTTTAGTCAACGGTAGTACCAGGAATGTGTGCACGTGTGTGTGAAGGACAAAGGATAACCTCATGCTAATCCCTATCACTCTAATAGGATCTGTGTATGAGCAGGGGGACATTAACCTACCTACGGGTGTGTGTGTGTGTGATGGGGGGGGTACCTTTCCTGGCTGGTCGTCGGTCAGGCTCAGGTACAGGGCTTGTACTGCCATTGGACAAATCAGATTTAGGACCCGCCGCTCTCTTCACCTCCTTCTTCATCTCCTGGACAGAGAGAGAGTTTGAATGTTTGTATCTCTGTGTTTCTTGTGTCCCATCTATCTATCAGGTGCTGAAGTCATGGTAATGGATAAAATGTCTGTAACCCGAGTCACCTAACCCTTTATGAGCAGGAAGAGGAACACACACACACACACACACACATCCCTAACTTAATGTCCACCCACAAACGCTAAAGCAGTTATTGTGTCTTGCCCTTTTTTTTAATGTAAACTATCACAGGACACACACGACCCGAGTTACTGTGTGTACGTCAGCATTGCCCTACCCGAGTTACTGTGTGTACGTCAGCATTGCCCTACCTGAGTTACTGTGTGTACATCAGCATTGCCCTACCCGAGTTACTGTGTGTACTTCAGCATTGCCCTACCTGAGTTACTGTGTGTACGTCAGCATTGCCCTACCTGAGTTACTGTGTGTACGTCAGCATTTCCCTACCCGAGTTACTGTGTGTACGTCAGCATTTCCCTACCCGAGTTACTGTGTGTACGTCAGCATTTCCCTACCCGAGTTACTGTGTGTACGTCAGCATTGCCCTACCCGAGTTACTGTGTGTATGTCAGCATTGCCCTACCCGAGTTACTGTGTGTACGTCAGCATTTCCCTACCCGAGTTACTGTGTGTACGTCAGCATTTCCCTACCTGAGTTACTGTGTGTACGTCAGCATTTCCCTACCCGAGTTACTGTGTGTACGTCAGCATTTCCCTACCTGAGTTACTGTGTGTACGTCAGCATTTCCCTACCCGAGTTACTGTGTGTACGTCAGCATTGCCCTACAGCTGCAACATACACAGCCTTTTTATTCACACACATGGCTGTGTATTTCACAGTTCTTTAATGCATTCGTCAGGATGCAGTTTCGTAATCCCTGCTCTGCAGCTAACAGTCTGACGCAATAACACACACACACACATTCACATGCACGCACACATTCACACACACACACCTGAGTGTGTCAGAGTATAAGTGAGTGTGTTTCTCTATAGAAGTTAACCAAACCGATATAACAAAAGGAAGAGGAACAGGAAGAGGAACAGATTTGCAATGTCAGAACAGGAAACACCTGCTTACAGTACAGTCGTGGCCAAAAGTTTTGAGAATGACACAAATATTAATTTTCACAAAGTCTGCTGCCTCAGTTTGTATGATGGCAATTTGCATATATTCCAGAATGTTATGAAGAGTGATCAGATGAATTGCAATTAACTGCAAAGTCCCTCTTTGCCATCCAAATGAACTGAATCCCCCAAAAACTTTTCCAATGCATTTCAGCCCTGCCACAAAAGGACCAGCTGACATCATGTCAGTGATTCTCTCGTTAACACAGGTGTGAGTGTTAACGAGGACAAGGCTGGAGATCACTCTGTCATGCTGATTGAGTTCGAATAACAGACTGGAAGCTTCAAAAGGAGGGTGGTGCTTGGAATCATTGTTCTTCCTCTGTCTACCATGGTTACCTGCAAGGAAACACGTGCCGTCATCATTGCTTTGCACAAAAAGGGCTTCACAGGCAAGGATATTGCTGCCAGTAAGATTGCATCTAAATCAACCATTTATCGGATCATCAAGAACTTCAAGGAGAGCGGTTCAATTGTTGTGAAGAAGGCTTCAGGTCGCCCAAGAAAGTCCAGCAAGCGCCAGGACCGTCTCCTAAAGTTGATTCAGCTGCGGGATCAGTGCACCACCAGTACAGAGCTTGCTCAGGAATGGCAGCAGGCAGGAGTGAGTGCATCTGCACGCACAGTGAGGTGAAGACTTTTGAAGGATGGCCTGGTGTCAAGGGCAGCAAAGAAGCCACTTCTCTCCAGGAAAAACATCAGGGACAGACTGATATTCTGCAAAAGGTACAGGAATTGGACTGCTGAGGACTGGGGTAAAGTCATTTTCTCTGATGAATCCCCTTTCAGATTGTTTGGGGCATCTGGAAAAAAAGCTTGTCCGGAGAAGACAAGGTGAGCGCTACCATCAGTCCTGTGTCATGCCAACAGTAAAGCATCCTGAGACCATTCATGTGTGGGGTTGCTTCTCAGCCAAGGGAGTGGGCTCGCTTCTCAGCCAAGGGAGTGGGCTCACTCACAATTTTGCCAAAGAACACAGCCATGAATAAAGAATGGTACCAAAACATCCTCCAAGAGCAACTTCTCCCAACCATCCAGGAACAGTTTGGTGACGAACAATGCCTTTTCCAGCATGATGGAGCACCTTGCCATAAGGCAAAAGTGATAACTACGTGGCTCGGGGAACAAAACATCGATATTTTGGGTCCATGGCCAGGAAACTCCCCAGACCTTAATCCCATTGACAACTTGTGGTCAATCCTCAAGAGGCGGGTGGACAAACAAAAACCCACACATTCTGACAAACTCCAAGCATTGATTATGTAAGAATGGGCTGCCATCAGTCAGGATGAGGCCCAGAAGTTAATTGACAGCATGCCAGGGCGGATTGCAGAGGTCTTGAAAAAGAAGGGTCAACACTGCAAATATTGACTCTTTGCATCAACTTCATGTAATTGTCAATAAAAGCCTTTGACACTTATGAAATGCTTGTAATTATACTTCACTATTCCATAGTAACATCTGACAAAAATATCTAAAGACACTGAAGCAGCAGACTTTGTGAAAATTAATATTTGTGTCATTCTCAAGATTTTTGGCCACGACTGCGCGCACACACACACACACTGGTGCGCGCACACACACACACATCTGGTCAAACTCTTTTCCTCTGAGATGAACGTTTTCCAACCCTGGTCCTGGAAAGCAGGTTTTTTTTTTTTTTACAGGTTTTTGTTCCAGCCTAGCACTAACATACCAGCAGGGCCCATATCCATAAAGCATCACAGACTAGGAGTGCTGATCTAGGATCAGGTACCCTCTGTCCATGTAATGTTATTCATTATGATCTAAAGATCAGTACTCGAATACCAAAACAAATGATAATAATCTAAATCAAATGTATTTATAAAGCCCTTTTTACATTAGAAAATGTCACAAAGTGCTTATATAGAACCCCAGCCTAAAATCCTAAACAGCAAGCAATGCAAATGTAGATACATGGTGGCTAGGAAAAACTCCCTAGAAAGGCAGGAACCTAGGAAGAAACCAATAGAGGAACCAGGCTCTGAGAGGTGGCCAGTCCTCTTCTGGCTGTGCCGGGTGGAGATTATAAGAGGACATGGCCATTAAGGCCTCTTTTCAATTAATGAGATGGGGGTGAACAAGTGCACACTTCAGAGAGATGGAGAAGAGAATCATAACATTTGTAATTCTTGGCACAGCCAAGCCGACAAGGTGGTGGAGCGCCCCGCTTGTTAGGGGATACCCCATGCCATAGTGATCATACAGAGCCTTCTGAAAGAATATACCCTCTGACTTATTTCACACTTTGTTGTCGTCACAGCCTGAATTAAAAATGTATTCATTGTATTTCTCTCTCACCCATCTACACACAATACCCCATAATGAGAAAGTGAAAAGATGTTTTTAAGACATTTGTACATTTACATCTCAGTATGTGTAGACCATATATGTAATGCTGTCTGGACCAAAATAGTATAGCATGTCATATTATTTCTGGCCAGACCGCGTCAGATACATGGGCTATATATAGAGGGGTGCTGTTTCATTCGCTTAGATGCTTTCTCCGGTGATATAGTTTTAGCAGACAGGAAAAGGCAAAGTGAGAGGGCTCACTCTTACCCATATCTGTCCAGTATAAGTCCAATGCTGTTCTAGGGGTATAATGTGCAGACCTGTGTGTGGCGGAGGGGTGTGTGGCCAAGGTATGGTGCAGCTCTCCAGAATGTGCTCAGCTGTCTACCGCCAATTCTTGCCCATACATTTTTTCATTGTGTGAATTCTTTGCCCTTTGATGGTACATTTTTTATCAATTCCCCATTACATATGTCTCCAGTAGGCCTAGTAAATGTACTATTATTCCCTCATCATATGGTTACATACACTTCTATCAATGCATGTATTAATTACAGTGATTCGCCGTTCTCATTCTCGGAGTGGAAACATTGTTTGCAGAGTTCACAACCTTCTAAACTTGTGAGAAACAAGTTTTGGTTTTGTCAATCGTTTCATTGCCTTTTGTTTGCTCTGTGAGCAATGAGTATGTGTTCTCCTGTCCTGATAACGTTGAGGGAGCCTGAGCACGCATATAGAGTAGGCCTACCTGGCCTGCGGCATGCAAATACAGGAAGGTGCCCATTTGTTAATGTCTGATTGTCTTAACTCAACACGTCCACCACTAATAAGCTGAGCTTCTCAGTATGGTTTTCTTCACCTCACACATCGGAAACAAAGTGAGTATTTTTTGTAAAAAATGTTTTACATCCATTGCAAATTATAGTTCCTCAGTATTTAAAAAAATCTTTCTAACACTCCCGGCCTCAATAATCACCAAGCCTCGGTGTGAAAGAGCAAAATATCATGATCTGATGATCCCATATAGTCGGTGGAAACGTTATTTAAAAAACAGCGGTCTAGAGCTCACTGGCGTGGGAAACTCTGAGGGCCTGGAATAGTCTAGTTGATACACCGTTGCACTTCACTAACAACAGCTCAAGTCAAGACAGATAGAAAGGGAGGCAGACAGGCGGAGAAGAGAGATTCATGTGATTGAAAGAACCAGAATTTTCATCAGGTTATTTTCTACTGTTTTTATTTGTCAGCTTTACTTAGTTGAGATGGTAGGTACAGGCCTACTGCTGCATTGGCCTATAGGCTCTCTCGGAGTTCTATGAGCTCATTTCTTTAGCCGCCAATGGATCACAGTGTATCAATGTGTTCATATGGCTGAGGCTGCTGCCCTCACCTCAGCTGAATTTTTTCAACCACGTAACAATGATTTTGAGAAAATAAAATGTTATTAGTGAAATTAAACTGTTCCACAAAAATGTGCATATAAAAGATCGGTAGAAATGGTAGGATAAATTGTAAGCTTCCCCAAACTTGAAATTCACCAGCTGCCTATGGTCTTTACTATTACACCTATTAAAACTAATTGTGAACGCGCAAGCGGGTGCACACATGGCTGGTCCAACTGATTTGTTCTGGCGCCGGCCCTGCCCTGAGTCAATACTTTGTAGAATCACCTTTGGCAATGATTACAGTTGTGAGTCTCTAAGAGCTTTACATACCTGGATGGTGCAACATTTGCCCATTTATTATTTTCTAAAATTCTTCAAGCTCTGTCAAATTGGTTGATGGTTATTGCTAGACAACCATTTTCAGGTCTTGCCATAGATTTTCAAGTAGATTTAAGTCAAAACTGTAACTCGGCCACTCAGGAACGTTCACTGACTTCTTGGTAAGCAACTTCAGTGTAGATTTGGCCTTGTGTTTTAGGTTATTGTCCTGAGAAATCAAATGGAACCCTGTTTACAACTCTGTACAGAAAAGAAATGGACAGAAATACTATATTACGGGGGACAGCGTCCGTCCTGAGCCATTAAAAAGAGGACTTCCTAGAAGCCAGTTTTTCAGACTGCGCCGTATATGCCACAGATGATTATCTAGAAAAAGCAGCGGAGATGCGCATTAGGTTTCTAAGAAGAGGCTATCCGCCACAATGTGTGTATGAAGCTCTTCATTTGGCATTGGGGAAAACACGAGATGAACTGCTACAGAAAAGACCCGCTAAAGCTAAAGAACACTCCGTAATGTTCACAACCACATACTTGAACGCGCGAAAAGTGGGAGATGCGGACAAGAAACACTGGCATATTTTACCATCGGACCCAGCTTTGCCGGCAGAATTTAAAAATCCACAACTTATTGTGTATAAGCGAGGTCGCAATTTACGCGATAAATTGGTTCATGCCAACTGCCAGCAACAAAAGAAAATTAGCCAGGCTCTTTTACGCCCTTTTCCAAATGGTAGCTATAAATGCAGAGGATGCGCACAGTGCAACGATATGATGACTTGTGAATATTTCTGCCACCCCCATACAGGAAAACTGTTCCAAATAAATGACATTATTACGTGTCCACCACCCATGTTATCTACATTATTATATGTCCATGTGGGCTGTGCTATTTCGGTTAAACCTCCCGCTCTCTCAAACAGAGAATTAGTGAACATAAAAGTTCAATCAGGAGAAACGACAGGGATTATCCAGTCGCAGTACATTTTAATGACCTAAAACATAACATTTCTACCTTTAGATTTTGTGGCATAGAGAAAGTCAAGATATCAGCAGGGGAGGTGATATTAATAATACTCTGAGCAAAAGAGAATGTTTTTGGATTTTCACCCTCCAGACATTATTTCCTAAAGGACTTAATGATGAAATGCCTATGTATGTTATGTTGTGAATTTGAACATGAATTATGTCCCTATTTAATATTACTCTGATGTTTTTCGTACGATGTACCCAATGATTAATGAAAACTTGCTATGTCCTCATTGTGGTTTTACAGACGTGTTTAATACGTCTTATTTACACACTTTATTCAAATATTTATGAAATGCATACTGTTATATTTGGTAGCACTTATTTGTTTTTCCTTCGCCTCCAACCCCTTTCCATGCGTGGAACAGATGTGGGTGGGGCTAGGTCTACATAAGGGTGCTAATTTTAAGAAATTCACAAAAGCTCTGACAAAGGCCGTGAGGCCGATACGTGAAGCTTATTAAAGATCAAATGATACTATCAAGAGCAGTGTGCTGTTTCCTTTTTCCTTCACCAGGTTATTGTCCTGCTGAAAGGTGAATTCATCTTCCAGTGTCTGGTAGAAAGCAGACAACCAGGTTTTTCTTTTCACTCTGTCAGTTAGGTTAGTATTGTGGAGTATCTACAATGTTGTTGATCCATCCTCAGTTTTCTCCTATCACAGCCATTAAACTCTGTAACTGTTTTAAAGTCACCATTGGCCTCATGGTGAAATCCTTGAGTGGTTTCCTTCCTCTCTGCAAACTGAGTTTAGGAAGGATGCCTATATCTTTGTAGTGACTGGGTGTATTGATACACCATCCAAAGTGTAATTAATAACTTCACCATGCTCAAACGGACATTCAATGTCTGCTTTAAAAAAAAATAAAAAAATGTACACCCCTCTACCAATACGTACCCTTCTTTGCATGTCATTGGAAAACCTCCCTGGTCTTTGTGGTTGAATCTGTGTTTTAAGTTCACTGCTCGACCTTACAGATAGTTATTTCTCGGGACTCTCGGCATAATATGTATTATTCCTGGTGTTGAAACCTGGAAGGTTCTCTGGGAAATATTCATCCCTAAAACTGACACAGGGTGAGTGTAATCTGAGTGAGCAGTGAATTTCAACACAACAGTTATTAAATAAGGAGTTTTAGGAGCAACAATTCAGCAGATGAACGTCTTGTCTGTTCTATTCTAGATCGACTTCATCATTGACCATTCAGGGTTAAAGAAACACACAACAACACTGGGTTCATGTTTGCTTGTGTCATTTTTACTTCCTCTACTGTGAAAGGAAGTGGATGCTTCCCCCGTATCACACAATCACACCACCGTTAGATACTGGTGTCAGTGTTTTTTCTGCAGCATCTGGTCTCCCATCCAGGACATTCAAAGAACATGTTTGTGTTCTTTACAGGTTCACAGAACCATTCATTAGGTTCATTAGGCTACACTGTAAAAAACATGAAACGTGACGTGTTTAAAACTGAAACATGACATATTTAGATTTGCCAATAAGCATTTAGAATGCAAGATTAAACATGATAGTGAGCTTTTTCCAGTTAGTTTCCAACCCGGAGAACACCTTCATCTCCTAAGTGTTCAGATTTTAAACACTAGTGTTTACTTTCCCATAGTCCTGTTAAGAGTGGATTTAGTCAATAGAAATGTATGTGACTTTCCACGCCTTCTATACAGATCAGTGTTAGGAATGTCTGCCACCTTTCCCTCTTCAAAAGGACCATCATGGAAATAAGCTGTTAAGATTTATTGTGTTATCCTTGATGATTTCCTTAAATTGCATGTGGAGGCGTCACCAGCTGGAGCACCTTTATGTATGGGTTTTACAAATTGTCAAGTAAATTCAATCAATCAATCAAACCTATATTTCAGGACAACTGAACGAGACATTTGATTCAGGAAATGTTTCCATTCCCGTGGTGTTATTGTTTCCAAACTATGTTGAGTTCAACTCTCTCAGAGTGAAAAAGACATGGGCGGGGCCTCGTTATCAGTTTTGTCCAGCATGTTTAGTTGCAGGTTGATTTTTAGAATAGTTTGTTTTAATATCTATGCTTCCTCATGCACATTGATTGATTACTTGATTTTATACTATTCAAAGATAAATAACTTACATTTTTCTAAACTAATCCAATCTGTAAGGGGTTGGATTTATTACACCCGTTACTGAGATGGTGGATCCAGTTTAGATGGTTAAGGTAGTATTGTTTGTTAAGTCCTTCACCATAGCAGTCATTGAGTGCAGGTTTGGGTGAAAAAAATATTGGCTTTAATATTTTATTTATTATATTTTTTTTATAATACAAACTATCCACATACAAAACGACAACATAAAGATGCACACAAACATCCACGACATCACTCCTGCCAGGACCCAACTGCTCACACCCCTCATCTCTAGCGCCTGCATCACTCTCCGCCACATGGCCTTAAACTGCACCATTTTGTTTCTCCATGTCGCCCACACACTTGTAACCTTTAGATAGTAAAGCATTTGACCTTTGGTTGATTTCGAGTTTTCAAAAGCAGCAATATGTAACTTTTTTTAGGCGGACCGACCAAATTCACATAGAAATGTGTGTTATAGATCTCAATGGAAGCAAGTCTAAGAAGAGGTAGATCGGTTCTATGGTGCTCTATTTCTACGCTTTCTCTTAAGTTTAGTTTTTTGCGTATTTCACTTTCAGTTTTATACACCAGCTTCAAACAGCTGAAAATACAATAGTATTGGTTATGCAAATATATATTTCAGAGCGGTTTAGACAGTACAATGATTCTCTACACCTACCTGTTTGTTTTGCCACATAAACTGAAATTAGAAGAACTATTGTAATTTTAGCAACCAGGAAATGGTGGAGCTATTTCTGCATAGTGCAATCTATAACTATACGTTTTTTTTCAAGATGATTGACGAGAAAAGTATCATCTAACCGATTGGGTATCTCACTGCTCCCCCATATGCCATGTCTTGAGTGAAAAAAATATTTTAAATTGTTGGATATTCACCCTCTAGCTGTATTCCAATAAGAATTATTAATCACTTGTGGCCCATGAGTCAAGATTTTCAGAACACATTATTGAGGATAACTAGGCCATAACTAAAGGTCTCATGACATGTATAATATGTGAATGGCCAAGTTAGAGTTCACGTTTACATTAAAAAAAGTTACATGTTCACATAGAGAATCAAGTTTTTGAAATCAACAACCATGTCTCTCTCACCAACAAACACAGTCGTGGGAGGTCTCTCACATTCACTTGAAAGGCATGCTGGGAAATATGCAAATTGTGCTTTACACCCTACACTTAAAACCTCATCCCCAGTGTGTTTAGTTTTTAAAACCTAAAATGTTACAGTGAACAAACATGTTGAGGTATTTACAATTTAAACACTGTGAAGCATTTTTATTGACATTCTAAATACCTTGACGCATTTAAAAAGTGCTACAGATCCTAAACACTTGGATGTACAATGCTCTTGAAACACAATATGGGAACAACAACATTGATTTGAGTGTGTTGTCATTGTTACTCACTCTGACAAAGTTGTCTGGGAACAGCCCCCTCCGTCCGTCTATCTCTCCTTTCCACCACCCTCCGTCATCCTTGGTTACCTTGACGATGATGTCACCGACACGCAGACTCAACTCATCCTCCTGTTGAGCCTCATAGTCAAACTCTACCACGGCCTCCACTGGAAACACACACAGAGACAGAGAGAAACAGAGAGAGAAGAGAGACAAGAGAAAAGACTAACTATTTAGACTTAATGGCTAACAAACTTAAGCCTGAATCTTAATGTGAGAGATCTGTGCTGAAGTCACCAAGTTTTCCATTGACATGAATGCATCATTTAGTTCCTGTTTTTTAAAAATAATTTCTGAAATTGTAGACATTTACTGCATTGCCCCCGCCATAACACCTGCTAAACTGTGTACGTGACCAATAAAATGTTATTTGATTTCCGCAATAGTTGAGTTGTGTTTGCATCCCAAGTCAGGAATGCGCCCAAAGAGAATACCTCAGTTTGTAAAAGGACACACAAATACACAGATCGCTGTCATAGTTGTGTGGGTGGTGGTGGGGATGTAACTACGGGAATGGTGGAACGAGACGGAGGACTGCTATGACTCAATCCCCCTCCTCCTCGCTCCCAACCCCTAAAACACCCTTTCTCATTCTCTCCCCATCTATCCCCATCTACCCTGTGCTTGTCTGCACTGAGAGAAAGAACAGAGGAACCATAGGAGTGTACCAACTAAGCCTGTAGACATAATACACTCCCAACTCAGTAGTAGAACACACACACACAATACTGATGACACACTGCAGCTGCATCATGAATATTCATATGTCAGCTGGCCACCAACAACAATCCCCATGGAGGTGCTGCTGAGGTGTCTGGTTACCATGGGGACCAGGACTTGAACTCAGGGATGGTGCCAGGTGGTGTCTGTGTGTATCTGTGAATGAGTATATTATTGGTCACAACTAGGGGGGTGGCTTATACAGGCACTACAGGAATAGAATGAAGAGAGGAGAAGAAGAAGAGAGGAGAGGATTGAAATAATAGAGGAGGAAGAGAGGAGGGGATATCTGGCCTATCTACACAACAGCTGCTATCTCAGTCTGTATTACAGTGAAGATCATGAAGCTGCTTTCTCTTCCGGTCCTCCCCCTCCTCTCTCCCCCCACCTCTCCCTGGGGTTTACCTTGAGGGAGCTTCACTACCTATCAGTAACTCTACAACTAAACCCATTTACACTCAGTTAGGCTATATTCTAGCAAAAACGGGGAGAGGAAGAGCGAGAAAGCTGAAGAGAGAGGACGGAGAATGAAAATGTAAACGTGTCAACATCTGTAACACATCAATGTCTTCTTACTGTCTGCTGTACTCGCAACACACACGCAAGTTCCCCGCCTAAGCATCGCGTTATGGTCATCAGGACACGCAGCTAACGAAAACATAGTTTAGACTACATTCAGCGTCTTTACTGTAAAGTATCCCGGTGTGTCCAGTTGTGTTTAGGTTTTCTACTGTTACAACTATAAATTGAAGCATCACAAAGGTAAAACATTTTTTTTTTTTTAAATCATCTTGTCTCAACTCACCCATCTGTTCCCGTGACGCTCAGCTACTGCTGCAGGGACTACCGCGTTAAACGGGAAAGGCAGGAATCCTGGTTATTCGGTGGACCGAGTACAAGCCCCAGCCGCCCACACGAAAACTCCGTTATGACAGCGCTGCAGCCGGAGGAACGTGAGATGGAACCATATTCCTTCCGCTTTATCCCCTTATCACACCAGACAGCAGCCAGATAGCGGAAAACCACTGATGTACAGATAGATCTGCGCGCTCGCTTTCTCTTTGCGCTGAGCTGCGTACCACGTCAGTACAGAAAATATCGCGAGAAATCACGAATCTTCCCACAAAAGATTGGGTGCGTTCCAGAGTCTAGCTTCAGTCCTTTAGTAAGGGTAGACATCCAAAAGTTCAGCCCTTTGGGTCCTATCATAGAGTTATATTAAAAGTGCCCTTCCAAGAAGGCTCAAGGTCATTGGCCACAGAAATGACGTCAAATCACGTTATATGTACAGTAGCTTTGATTGGACTGATCATGTCAACGTCTTACTTTCACAATCTTAGCTAGCATTCATCATCGTGAATCAAGTCTACTGGCAAATCCTTCTTAATCCTTATCAAATTAAGAGAAATAATGAAGAGAAAATATAGATGAAACGTATCGGTGCTCATCGGCCACTGAACATAAACATTACACAAGAAGTTGGACATCGCTAATTCAACAATGAGTGGTTTGGAAGGAATCGGTGACAGTGGATAATCGCAAGCATTGCAACTGGGAAGTCAGACTGGGAAAATAGGTTTTGAACGGTCATCCAACTCAGAATTGTAAATCTTTTTCTTTGATGACAAAATATGCCAACGAAGGAATGCCGCACAGAACAAAGTCAGTCCAAAAAATGTCTTATATGCTGCTGCATAAATTATGAAATATGCCAGGAAGATATGGTCAGCCATATCGGCTATGTTTTTTTTAAAAGTCAGTAAACGAAGCTGAATTAATTGTTTCGCTGCCAGACAAGACTCCGCTGATTGCCAGGTGTAGCGGTGGTAAGGATTCACTCCATTGTGCCAGAAAGAAAGCTCTGCTGTAGAGACAGCTTTATGTAGGCCCTAAACGTTTGTGGGCACCGCTTGTCGCCGTTATAGTGCAATTCATGTATTGTTTAGTGTTGTGTAGTGGCTTTGCTGGCATGCATCTAAAACCATTTTTTTGAGTTTGCCCCCACCAAGATTTACATGCTAAAATCGCCACTGGGACAATAATATTAATGTGGATTATCCGATGATATACGTCCTCCGGCCATTGAAAATAAAGACTGGATAATCTGTGCAGGCCTGAACAGAATTTGGTGGCGTTCCATGCTGCCTACATTGCAGACATGTTGGGCAGATTATCACAGAGTTCCTCGTATGTAGAGACCTTATATACAATTGATCTGTATCCGATCTCTGCAAATGTGAACGTTGTGTTTTACATGGCATATTGATGTATATACACTGAAGAAAAATATAAATGCAACAATTTCTAAGATTTTACTGAGTTCCAGTTCATATAAGGAAATCACTCAATTGAAATAAATGAATTGGGCCCTAATCTATGGATTTCACAGGACTGGGAATACAGATATGCATCTAATGGTCACAGATACCAAAAGAAAATGGGCATGGATCAGAAAAACAGTCAGTATCTGGTGTGACCACCATTTGCCTCATGCAGCACGATATTTCCTTCCCATAGAGTTGATCAGGCTGTTTATTGTGGCCTGTGGAATGTTGTCCCACTCCTCTTCAATGGATGTGCTAACTTGCTGGATATTGGAAAACTCTTTCACTCACGTTGATCCAGAGCATCCCAAAAATGCTCAGTGGGTGACATGTCTGGTGAGTATGCAGGCCATGAAAGAACTGGGACATTTTTAGCGACCAGGAATTGTGTACAGATCCTTACGTCATGGGGCTGTGCATTATCATGCTGAAACATGACGTGATGGTGGCGGATTAATGGCCCGACAATGGACCTCAGGATCTCGTCACGGTACTTCTGTGCATTCAAATTGCCATCGATAAAATTCAAATTGTGTTCATTGTCCGTAGCTTATGCCTGCCCATACCATAACCCCCCCCCCCCCCCTCCCCTCCACCATGGGGAACTCTGTTCACAACATTGGCATCAACAAACTGCTCGCCCACACGATGCCATACACACTGTCTGCCATATGCCCAGTACAGTTGAAACCGGGATTCATCCATGAAGTTCACACTTCTCCAGCATGCCAGTGGCCATCGAAGGTGAGCGTTTGCCCAATGAAGTCAGTTACGACGCCAAACTGCAGTCAGGTCAAAACCCTGGTGAGGATGACGAGCACACAGATGAGCTTCCCTGAGACAGTTTTTGACAGTTTGTGCAGAAATTATTTGGTTGTGCAAACCCACAGTTTCATCAGCTGTCCTTGTGGCTGGTCTCAGATGATCCTGCAGGTGAAGCCGCATTTGGAGGTCCTGGGCTGGCGTGGTTACACGTGGTCTGCGGTTGTTAGGACGGTTGGACGTACTGCCAAATTCTCTAAAATGATGTTGGAGGCGACTTATGGTAGAGGAATGAACATTCAATTCTCTGGCAGCAGCTCTGGTGGACGATATGTAACTTTTCAGGGAAGTCAGGAACAAATATACTTAGTCAGTTAGGAAAGCTAAGGCTAACTTTTTCAAACAGAAATTTGCATCCTGTAGCCCTAATTCCAAAACGTTTTGGGACACTGTAAAGTCCATGGAGAATAAGAGAACCTCCTCCCAGCTGCCCACTGCACTGAGGATAGGAAACATTGTCACCACCAATAAATCTATGATAATTGATCATTTCAATAAGCAATTTTCTATGTATGGCCATGTTTTCCACAAAGCTACCCCTACCCCGGCCAACATCTCAGCACCGCCTGTAGCAACTTTCCCAAGCCCCCCCCCCCCTTCACCCAAATCCAGACAGCTAATGTCCTGAAAGAGCTAAACAAAATCTGGATCCCTACAAATCAGCTGGACTAGACAATCTGGACCCTCTCTTTCTAAAATTATCTGCCAAAATTGTTGCAACCCCTATTACTAGCCTGTTCAATCTCTCTTTCATATCGTCTGAGATCCCCAAAGATTGGAAAGCTGCCGCGGTCATCCCCCTCTTCAAAGGGGGAGACACTCTAGACCCAAACTGTTATAGACCTATATCCATCCTGCCCTGCCTTTCTAAAATCTTCGAAAGTCAAATTAACAAACAGATCACCGACCATTTCGAATCCCACCATTCCTTCTCCTCTACGCTATCTGGTTTCAGAGCTGGTCATGGGTGCACCTCAGCCACGCTTAAGGTCCTAAACGATATCATAACCGCCATCAATAAAAGACAGTACTGTGAGCCGTCTTCATCAACCTGGCCAAGGCTTTCGACTCTGTCCATCACCGCAATCTTATCGGCAGACTAAACAGCCTTGGCTTCTCAAATGACTGCCTCGCCTGGTTCACCGACTACTTCTCAGATAGAGTTCAGTGTGTCAAATCGGAGGGCCTGTTGTCCGGACCTCTGGCAGTCTCTATGGGGATGCCACAGGGTTCAATTCTCGGGCCGACTCTTTTCTCTGTATATATCAATGATGTCGCTATTGCTGCTGGTGATTCTCTGATCCACCTCTACTCAGATGATACCATTCTGTATACTTCTGGCCCTTCTTTGGACACTGTGCGAACAAACCTCCAAACGAGCTTCAATGCAAGCTTTTTTGCACTATTGGTTAGAGCCTGTAAGTAAGCATTTCACTGTAAGGTCTACACCTGTTGTATTCGGCGCACATGACAAATAAACTTTGATTTGATTTGCTATACCACACTCCTTCCGAGGCCTCCAACTGCTTTTAAACCATGTGCATGCTCTTCAAACGATTGCTGCCCGCACCCTCCCACCCGACTAGCATCACTACTCTGGACGGTTCTGACTTAGAATATGTGGACAACTACAAATACCTAGGTGTCTGGTTAGACTGTAAACTCTCCTTCCAGACTCACATTAAGCATCTCCAATCCAAAATGAAATCTAGAATCGGCTTCCTATTTCGCAACAAAGCCTCCTTCACTCATGCTGCCAAACATACCCTCGTAAAACTGACTATCCTACCGATCCTTGACTTCGGCGATGTCATTACCAAAATAGCCTCCAACACTCTACTCAGCAAATTGGATGTAGTCTATCACAGTGCCATCCGTTTTGTTACTAAAGCCCCATATACTACCCACCACTGCAACCTGTATGCTCTCGTTGGCTGGCCCTCACTACATATTCGTCGCCAAAACTACTGGCTCCAGGTCGTCTATAAGTCTATGCTAGGTAATGCCCCACCTTATCTCAGCTCACTGGTCACCATAGCAACACCCACCCGTAGCACGCGCTCCAGCAGGTTTATTTCACTGGTCATCCCCCAAAGCCAACACAAGCCTTTCCTTCCAGTTCTCTGCTGCCAATGACTGGAACAAATTGCAAAAATTCACTGAAGCTGGAGTCTTATATCTCCCTCTCTAACTTTAACCATCAGCTGTCAGAGCAGCTTACCGATCACTGTACCTGTACAGTCGTGGCCAAAAGTTTTGAGAATGACACAAATATTAATTTTCACAAAGTCTGCTGCCTCAGTTTGTATGATGGCAGTTTGCATATACTCCAGAAAAGTATGAAGAGTGATCAGATGAATTGCAATTAATTGCAAAGTCCCTCTTTGCCATGCAAATAAACTGAATCCCCCCCTGCCACAAAAGGATCAGCTGACATCATGTCAGTGATTCTCTCGTTAACACAGGTGTGAGTGTTGACAAGGACAAGGCTGGAGATCACTCTGTCATGCTGATTGAGTTTGAATAACAGACTGTAAGCTTCAAAAGGACGGTGGTGCTTGGAATCATTGTTCTTCCTCTGTTAACCATGGTTACCTGCAAGAAAACATGTGCCGTCATCATTACTTTGCACAAAGAGGGCTTCACAGGCAAGGATATTGCTGCCAGTAAGATTGCACCTAAATCAACCATTTATCGGATCATCAAGAACTTCAAGGAGAGCGGTTCAATTGTTGTGAAGAAGGCTTCAAGGCGCCCAAGAAAGTCCAGCAAGTGCCAGGACCGTCTTCTAAAGTTGATTCAGCTGCGGGATCGGGGCACCAGCAGTACAGAGCTTGCTCAGGAATGGCAGCAGGCAGGAGTGAGTGCATCTGCACGCACAGTGAGGCGAAGACTTTTGGAGGATGGCCTGGTGTCAAGGGCAGCAAAGAAGCCACTTCTCTCCAGGAAAAATAACAGGGACAGACTGATATTCTGCAAAAGGTTTGTTTGGGGCATCTGGAAAAAAGCTTGTCCGGAGAATTCAAGGTGAGCGCTACCATCAGTCCTGTGTCATGCCAACAGTAAAGCATCCTGAGACCATTCATGTGTCTCAGCCAAGGGAGTGGGCTCACTCACAATTTTGCCTAAGAGCACAGCCATGAGTAAAGAATAGTACCAACACATTCTCCGAGAGCAACTTCTCCCAACCATCCAGGAACAGTTTGGTGACGAACAATGCCTTTTCCAGCATGATGGAGCACCTTGCCATAAGGCAAAAGTGATAACTAAGTGGCTCGGGGAACAAAACGTCAATATTTTGGGTCCATGGCCAGGAAACTCCCCAAACCTTAATCCCATTGACAACTTGTGGTCAATCCTCAAGAGGCGGGTGGACAAACAAAAAAAAACAAATTCTGACAAACTCCAAGCATTGATTATGCAAGAATGGGCTGCCATCAGTCAGGATGTGGCCCAGAAGTTAATTGACAGCATGCCAGGGCGGATTACAGAGGTCTTGAAAAAGAAGGGTCAACACAGCAAATATTGACTCTTTGCATCAACTTCATGTAATTGTCAATAAAAGCCTTTGACACTTGTGAAATGCTTGTAATTATACTTCAGTATTCCATAGTAACATCTGACAAAAATATCTAGACACTGAAGCAGAAAACTTTGTGGAAATTAATATTTGTGTCATTCTCAAAACTTTTGGCCACGACTGTACATAGCCAATCTGTAAATAGCACACCCAAATACCTCACCCCCATATTATTACTTACCCTATTGCTCTTTTTCACCCCAGTATCTCTACTTGCACATCATCATCTACACATCCATCACTCCAGTGTTAATGCTAAATTGTAATTATTTCGTCTCTATGGCCTTTTTATTGCCTACGCCCCTACTCATCTACATTTACACACACTGTACATTTTTTCTATTGTGTTATTGACTGTACGTTTGTTTATGTGTAACTCTGTGTTGTTTGATTTTGTCGCACTGCTTTGCTTTATCTTGGCCAGGTCGCAGTTGTAAATTAGAACTTGTTATCAACTGGCCTACCTGGTTAAATAAAGGTGAAATAAAATAAATACAAAATTGCACATTCTCTCTAAACTTGAGACATCTGTGGCATTGTGTTGTGAGACAAAACCGCACATTTTAGAGTGGCCGTTTATTGTCCCCAGCACCAGGTGCACCTGTGTAATGATCATGCTGTTTAATCAGTTTCTTGATATGCCACACCTGTCAGGTGGATGGATTATCTTGGCAAAGGAGAAATGCTCACTAACAGGGATGTTCAATGTATAAACCCCAATTAGAGGTGTTGATGCTACCAGCTGCCATATTTGTACTCCTCAAAAGGAGCAGTCCTCCATAGGAATAGATGGAATTTTACAGTATTTCAATAAAATGTCTCAAGGACAAAATTACATTTGTGTTTATGTGTTGTCCTCTGCTGCCCTCCTCTGGTTGCCTCTCCTCTCTCTCTCTCTCTCTCTCTCTCTCTCTCTCTCTCTCTCTCTCTCTCTCTCTCTCTCTCTCTCTCTCTCTCTCTCTCTCTCTCTCTCTCTCTCTCTCTCTCTCTCTCTCTCTCTCTCTCTCTCTCTCTCTCTCTCTCTCTCTCTCTCTCTATATATATATATATATATATATATATATATATATATATAGTTAGTTCAATAACCGAAATAGATTTTTTTCAAACTCAAGGTGTCACACTCTCGCTCTCTAATTCTCTCTCTCCCAATTCAATTTAAATTAAAGGGCTTTATTGGCATGGGAAACATATGTTAACACTGCCAAAGCAAGTGAACTTGATAATAAACAAAGTGAAATAAACAATAAAAATTAACATTAAATCAAATTGTATTGGTCACATACCCATGGTTAGCAGATGTTATTGCGAGTGTAGCGAAATGCTTATGCTTCTAGTTCCGACAGTGTAGCAATATCTAACAAGTAATCTAACAATTAGACAACAACTACCTTATACACACAAATCTAAGTAAAGGGATGAACTAAGAATATGTACATATAAATATATGGATGAGCAATAACAGAGTGGCATAGGCAAGATGCAATAGATGGTATAAAATACAGTATATACATATGGGATGAGTAAACATCCTTATTAAGGTGGCATTAATAAAGTGACTAGTGATCCATTTGTTAGAGTGGCCAATGATTTCAAGTCTGTATGTAGGCAGCAGCCTCTCTGCGTTAGTGATGGCTGATGACCTTGAGATAGAAGCTATTTTTTAGTCTCTCGGTCCCAGCTTTGATGCACCTGTACTGACCTCGCCTTCTGGATGGTAGGGGGGTGAACAGGCAGCGGCTCAGGTGGTTGTTGTCCTTGATGATCATTTTTGCCTTCCTGTGACATCGGGTGCTGTAGGTGTCCTGGAGGGCAGGTAGTTTGCCCCCGGTGATGCGTTGTGCAGACCGCACCACCCTCTGGAGAGCCCTGCGGTTGTGGGCGGTGCAGTTGCCGTACCAGGCAGTGATACAGCCCGACAGGATGCTCTCAATTGTGGATCTGTAAAAGTTTGTGAGGGTTTCAGGTGACAAGTCAAATTTCTTCAGCTTCCTTAGATTGAAGAGGCGCTGTTGCGCCTTCTTCACCACACTGTCTGTGTGGGTGGACCATTTCAGTTTGTCCATGATGTGTATGCCGAGGAACTTAAAACTGTCCACCTTCTCCACTGCTGTCCCGTCGATGTGGATAGGGCGGTGCTCCCTCTGCTGTTTCCTGAAGTCCACGATCATCTCCTTTGTTTTGTTGACATTGAGTGAGAGGTTGTTTTCCTGACACCACACTCTGAGTGCCCTCACCTCCTCCCTAGAGGCTGTCTCGTTGTTGTTGGTGATCAAGCCTACTACTGTTGTGTCGTCTGTAAACTTGATGATCGAGTTGGAGGCGTGCATGGCCACACAGTCATGAGTGAACAGGGAGTACAGGAGGGGGCTGAGAACGCACCCTTGTGGGGCCCCAGTGTTGAGGATCAGCGAAGTGGAGATGTTGTTTCCTGCGTTCACCACCTGGGGGCGGCCCGTCAGGAGGTCCAGGACCCAATCGCACACGGTGGGGTTGAGACCCAGGGCCTCAAGCTTAATGATGAGCTTGGAGGGTACTACGGTGTTGAATGCTGAGCTGTAGTCAATGAACAGCATTCTTACATAGGTATTCCTCTTCTCCAGATGGGATAGGGCAGTGTGCAGTGTGATGGCGATTGCATCATCTGTGGACCTATTGGGGCGGTATGCAAATTGCAGTGGGTCTAGGGTGACAGGTAAGGTGGAGGTGAAATGATCCTTGACTAGACTCTCAAAGCACTTCATGATGACAGAAGTGAGTGCTACGGGGCGATAGTCATTCAGTTCAGTTACCTTTACCTTCTTGGGTATAGGAACAATGGTGGCCATCTTGAAGCATGTGTGGACAGCAGACTGGGATAGGGAGAGATTGAATATGTCCGTAAACACACCAGCCAGCTGATCTGAGGACGCAGTAGGGATGCTGTCTGGGCCGGCAGCCTTGCAAGTGTTAACACATTTAAATGTCTTACTCATGTCCATCACGGAGAAGTAGAGCCCACAGTCCTTGGTAACGGGCTGCGTCGGTGGCATTGGGTTATTATCAAAGCGGGCAAGGAAGGTGTTTAGTTTGTCTGGAAGCAAAACGTCAGTGTCCGTGACGTGGCTGATTTTCTTTTTGTAGTCCGTGATTGTTTGTTGACCCTTCCACATACGTCTCGTGTCTGAGCTGTTGAATTGCGACTCCACTTTGTCCCCATACAGACATTTCGCTTGTTTGATTGCCTTGTGGAGGGAATAACTACAATGTTTGTATTCGGCCATATTCCCGGTCATCATCTTTCCATGGTTAAATGCGGTGGTTCGTGCTTTCAGTTTTGCGCGAATGCCACCATCTATCCACGGTTTCTGGTTATGGTAGGTTTTAATAGTCACAGTAGGTACAACATCTCCTATTCACTTCCTTATAAACTCCCTCACTGAATCAGCGTATAAATCTCTACTATTCTCTGAGACTACCCGAAACAGTAACACGTGATCAAAACAATCTTGAAGTGTGGATTCCGATTGGTCAGACCAGCATTGAATTGTCGTTGTCACGGGTACATCCTGTCTGAGTTTCTGCCTATAGGAGGGGAGAAGCAAAATGGAGTCGTGGTCAGATTTGCCTAACGGAGGGCAGGGGAGGGCCTTGTATGCATCGCGGAAGTTAGAGTAGCAGTGATCCAGTGTTTTGCCAGCCCGGGTACTACAATAAATATGCTGATAGAATTTAGGTAGCCTTGTTCTCAAATTTGCTTTGTTAAATAAATGCAGCCTCCTGTAACGGCTGTCTGTGGAAGTAGACCAAGGTGCAGCGGAGTTAGTGTTCATCTTTAGTTTTAATTTACGAACGAACACGATACACACAAAACAAGAAAACCGACAGCCAAACAGTCCTGTCAGGTGCAACACTAAACAGAAACAATCCCCCACAAAACCCAAAGGAAAAACAGGCTCCTTATGTGTGACTCCCAATCAGCAACAACGAACTACAGCTGTGCCTGATTGGGAGCCACACACGGCCAAAACAAAGAAATACAAAAACATAGAAAAATGAACATAGAACGCCCACCCAATGTAACACCCTGGCCTAACCAAAATAAAGAACAAAAACCCCTCTCTATGGCCAGGGCGTTACAGTACCCCCCCCCCCAAAGGTGCGGACTGACTCTGAAGGGGAGGGTCCGGGTGGGCCTTCTTACGGCGGTGGCTCAGGTGCGGGACGTGGCCTCCGCTCCACCCTCGGCGTCGCCCACTTAGGTGGCGCCCCTGGCCGCGCCGGAGGACTGATGGGCGACCCTGACTGCGCCTGTCTGGCGGGTGATTCTGGCTGCGCCCGGCTGGTGGGCGACCCTGGCTGCACCCGGCTGGCGGACGACCCTGGCTGCGCCCGGCTGGCGGGTGACCCTGGTGGCTCCGGGCTGGCGGGCGGCTCCGGCGGCTCCGGGCTGGCGGGCGGCCCTGGCGGCTCCGGGCTGGCAGGCGGCTCTGGCGGTTCCAGGCTGGCAGGCGGCTCTGGCGGCTCCGGGCTGGCGGCTCTGGCGGTTCTGGCCCAGGATTCACCAGGCTGGGGAGACATGAAGGAGGCCTGGCCCTGGGCGCAGGCACAGGACTCACCAGGCTGGCAGGCGGCTCTGGCGGCTCCGGGCTGGCGGGCGGCTCTGGCGGCTCCGGACTGGCGGGCGGCTCTGGCGGCTCCGGATTGGCGGGCGGCTCGGGCGGCTCCGGACTGGCGGGCGGCTCTGGTGGCTCTGGCCCAGGACTCACCAGGCTAGGGAGACATGAAGGAGGCCTGGCTCTGGGCGCAGGCACTGGACTCACCAGGCTGGGGAGACCCACAGGAGGCCTGGTCCTGGGAGGAGGCACAGGATAAACCAGGCTGGAGCGACCCACTGGAGGCCTGGTCCGAGGAGGAGGCACAGGATAAACCGGGCTGTGGGGGAGCACTGGAGTTCTGGTGCGTAGGCTTGCCACCCAAACTCCAGGCTTAATGCCCACTTTTGCCCGGCACGGGCGGAGCGCAGGCATTGGGCGAACTGAGCCCTCCCAGCGCCCTGGAGACACAGTGCGCAGAACCGGCGCAGGATAGCCTGGACCGAAACGGCGCACTGGAGACCAAACACGCTGAGCTGGCACAATCCGTCCTGGCTCGATGCCTGCTCTCGCATGGCACTTGCAGGGGGCTGGCATGTAGCGCTCCGGGCTATCAACGCGTACTGGGGACACCGTGCGCTTTACCGCATAACACGGTGCCTGACCAGTACTGCGCTGCCTCCTGTAAGCACGGGGAGTTGGCTCAGAATTCCTTCCTGGCTCTGCCACACTCCCCGTGTGCCCCCCCCCCAAAAGATTTTTGGGGCTGCCTCTTGTGCCTGTTGCGCTCCCTTGCTTCGTACCAGCGCCTCTCAGCTATCGCCGCCTCGATCTCCCACTGCGGGCGGCGATACTCCCCAGCCTGAGCCCACGGTCCACCTCCGTCGAGCAATTCCTCCCATCTCCAGGAATCCTGAACGCACCTCTCCATCTCCTCCAAAGTCCATGAGTCCATATTTCCCCTCTCCTGGTGCTTCTCCTTCCTCCGCTGCTTGTTCCGTTGTTGGTGGGGGATTCTGTAACAATCGTCAGGAAGAGGGGACCAAGATGCAGCGTGGTAAGTGGTCATAATGATTTTTAATGAGACACTTCAAAAACAAACAGGGAAAACGAAAGCCAACAGTTCTGCCAGGTGAACACACACAAGACAGAAAACAACTACCCACAAAACCCCAAAGGAAAACAGGCTGCCTAAGTATGATTCCTAATCAGAGACAACGATAGACAGCTGCCTCTGATTAGGAACCCATACTCGGCCCAAAACAAAGAAATACAAAAACATAGAAAAAGGAACATAGAACGCCCACCCAATGTAACACCCTGGCCTAACCAAAATAAAGAACAAAAAACCCCTCTCTATGGCCAGGGCGTTACACCTCCGGATATATGGTTTCCAGTTTGCATAGAGTCCAGTGGAGTTCCTTGCGGGCCATCGTGGTATCGGCTTGAGGGGGGATATACACGGCTGCGACAATAACCGACAAGAATTCTCTTGGGAGATAATACGGACAACATTTGATTGTGAGGAATTATAGGTCAGGTGAACAGAAGGACTTGAGTTCCTGTATGTTATTACAATTACACCATGTGTCGTTAATCATGAAACATAAACCCCCGCCCTTCTTCTTCCCGGAGAGATGTTTATTCCTGTCGGCACGACGCACAAAGAATCCCGGTGGCTGTGCCGACTCCGACTGCATGTCCCCAGAGAGCCATGTTTCCGTGAAACAGAGTATGTTACAATCCCGGATGTCTCTCTGGAAAGCAACCCTAGCCCTAATTTCGTCTACCTTGTTATCTAGAGACTGAACATTAGCGAGTAAAATACTCGGAAGCGGTGGGTGGTGTGCGCGCCTCCTAAGTCTGACCAGAAGGCCGCTCCGTCTACCTCTTCTGCAGCGACGTTGTTTTGGGTCAGCCTCTGGAATCAGTTCGAATGCCTTGGGTGGTTTTAACAAAGGATCCGCTTCGGGAAAGTCGTATTCCTGGTAAGTTGAAGTCGCTCTGATATCTAATAGTTCCTTCCGGCTGAATGTAATAACACTTAAGATTTTCTGGGCTAACAATGTAAGAAAAACAAAATACTGCATAGTTTCCCAAATGACTAGAAGCGAGGCAACCCTCTCTGTTGGCGTCATCTTGCTGTAAACATTACACTCACAAAAGTTCAAAAGAATAATGGCATTACTAATGTCATATTATGTGCAAATAGTTAAAATACAAAAGGGATAAATATAAATAAATATACATAAATATGGGTTGTATTTACAATGGTGTTTGTCTTCACTGGTTACCCTTTTCTTGTGGCAACAGGTCACAAATCTTGCTGCTGTGATGGCACACTGTGGTATTTCACCCAATAGATATGGGAGTTTATCAAAATTGGGTTTTCGAATTCCTTGTGGATCTGTGTAATCTGAGGAAAATATGTGTCTCTATTTTGGTTATACATTTGGCAGGAGGTTAGGAAGTGCAGCTCAGTTTCCACCTCATTTTGTGTGCGCATAGCCTAAGGCGGCCTTTCTCGACAGCAAGGCTATGCTCAGAGTCTGTACATACTGTAGTCAAAAATGTCCTTAAATTCGGGCCAGTCACAGTGGTCAGGTATTCTGCCTGACAGTGGTCAGGTATTCTGCCACTGTGTGCTCTCTATTTAGGGACAAATAGCATTCTAGTTTTCTGTTTAAAAAAAAATAATCCAATGTGTCAATTATCTTTTTGTTTCCTCATGATTTGGTTGGGTCTAATTGTGTTGCTGTCCTGGGGCTCTGTTTGTGAACAGAGCCCCAGGACCACCTTTCTTTAGGGGACTCTTCTCCAGGTTCATCTCTCTGTAGGTGAAGTCTTTAATATGGAAGGTTTGGGAATTGCTTCCTTTTAGATGGTTGTATAATTTAACGACTCTCTTCTGGATTTTAATAATTAGTGGGTATCGGCCTACTTCTGCTCTGCATGCATTATTTGGTGTTTTACGTTGTACACTGAGGATATTTTTGTAGAATTCTGCATGCAGAGTCTCAATTTGGTGTTCGTCCCATTTTGTGAATTCTTGCTTGGTGAGCGGACTCCAGATCTCACAACCATAAAGATAATGGGTTCTATAACTGATTCAGGTATTTTTAGCCAGATCCTAATTGGTATGTCGAATTTTATGTTCATTTTGATGGCATAGAAGGCCCTTCTTGCCTTGTCTCTCAGCTCTTTCACAGCTTTGTGGAAGTTACCTTTGGCGCTGATGTTTAGGCAGAGGTATGTATCGTTTTTTGTATGCTCCAGGGCAAATTTAAATTTGTATGTGGTCCTGGCAACTGGACCTTTTTTGGAACACCATTATTTTTGTCTTACTGAGATTTACTCTCAGGGCCCAGGTCTGACAGAATCTGTTCTGAAGATCTAGGTGCTGCTGTAGGCCCTCCTTGGTTGGGACCAGAAGCACCTGATCATCAGCAAACAGTAGACATTTGACTTCAGATTCTAGTAGGGTGAGGCCGGGTGCTGCAGACTGTTCTAGTGCCCTCGTCAATTATTTGAGATATACTGTATGTTGAAGAGGGTGAGGCTTAAGCTGCATCCCTGTCTCACCCCATGGCCCTGTGGAAAGAAATGTGTGTGTTTTTTGCCAATTTTAACCACACACTTGTTTGTGTACATGGATTTTATAATGTCATGTTTTTTCCCCAACACCACTTTCCATCAATTTGTATAGCAGACCCTCATGCCAAATTGAGTCAAAAGCTTTTTTGAAATAAACAAAGCATGAGAAGACTTTGCCTTTGTTTTGGTTTGTTTGTTGGGCCAAGCAAACATTTGGTTTTGAGGTACAGTCAAGGGAAATACTTGTGTTTACGCGCTGTATGGTAGCAGGTATTTTTGTGGTAGCAGGGTGGATGTTACAACTTGTGCATTGGGGAAAGTAGAAGCAGCTTTTTCAATCACTCCCTTGAGTGCTGTGGCCACCGTTTCCTGCTGTGCTCTTAGGTCGTTTGTGCCTGTGTGCATTATTATGTGGCTGGGTGACCCTAGTTGGTCCTCAGACAGTCTAGCGCACGCTGGGAGTTTGGACACCAGAGTTTAGACACTGTGTGTTTGGGGAAAAGCTTATTTTATTGTATATATTTCTTGTTTGAGTCCATAAGGAGTACAATCAGTGGCTTGTGCATGTCCTCAGTGGGTTTAGGGGGGGATCAGGAGGGCTTTCAGGGTGGCTGACAGGGGGGGTGCTCAGAGGGGGTGGGATCCCCTGGACTTGGGCTTCTCTTTCTCTCTCTCTCTCCCCCCCTTTCCTCTGCACAAGCTCCCACTCATTCACTGATAACTCAGAGCCACACAGAATGTGATAGGGACAGCTGAAAGATAGGAGAGATGTGTGACAGCGCAAAATTCAAGTCAACATTATTTTTCTAATCCAGTTTTTAATCAAGTAAAATATATCATGATCTGTGTGTACCTATGAATGCATAAATGAATATACATATTGTCACAGGGCTGAGCCCTCACTTAGCCTATAGATGCATCAAGTTTAGGCCTACATACAGGTCCATACACAAGTAATTTTCATTCATGTTCACCTCAGTTAGGCCTACATCATGCCGGTGTTATGATACTGATGGTCTGTCGGGTCTGACGGTTTCTACCGTTATGGCTAGAATTAGTTCAGCTCCATCTAGTTGTCGCGTCGGGGATAACAGTTGTTGATAACTAGCATTTTATCTAAGCCTAACACTAACCTTTTTCTCTAACCTTAAAAACTCATTCTCCTAACCTGCTACGTTAATTCTCCTACACTGATACTCAGTGGCGATTTTAGCATGTAAATCTTGGTGGGGAAAAACAAATAAAAAAGTGGGATCCATGGCAGCAAAGCCACTACACAACAAAACACTAAACAATACATTAATTGCACTATAACAGTGACAAACGGTGCCCACAAACCGCCAGCATAAAGCTGTCCCAACATCTTACCACTGCTACATCTGGCTATCAGAGGAGCCTTGTCTGGCAGCGAAACAGTTCATTCAGCCTCATTTACTGCCCTTTAAAAAAATAACATAGCTGATATGGCTGACATGCTTAAACAAGTGTGATTTCTAATGACATTTTAGATGTACAAACTATGGCATAATGGGACGACAAGCGGATAAGAGGCAATCCGTAATTTCGATTAAGACATTGATGAGCGAGCTAGGACAGACGTAGTCAATATAACTATTTGTTCAGCACTTTTGAAATGTACAGCGACAGAATTCAGAACATGGGCTGTTCTTACACAGTGTTCTCCTTGTACACCAAGTCAGAACCACAGTATAAATAAAGGGGGCATATAAGCAGACAATGAAAGCTCTTACAATATTCAATGATTACATTTCTCTAAAACAGGTTATAGGCTACATGTGCACCACCAAGTTAGAACAGTAGGCAAAATTAAGAGGGGTAAAAAGACCAAATTATTAGGGAGAGGCACATGGGCTACGAACATCTTATTACACAACATACACTTAGTATTACTTTCTTAGCTACAGGATACATATCTCCCTGGCATATTGCATAATTTATGCAGCAGCATACAGCATACTCATCTTGTTGTGCTGTACTCACTTGAACAGAAAGGTGGCGTGGCAGTCCTTCGTGGGCAAATTTTGTTATCAAAGTCTGACATTCTCTGGATTTATGGTGCTTTCACAACAACTGGGAACTCTGAAAAGGTCGAATTGTGATTACGTCATTGATCTTCAGGTCAGAGCTCTAGAAAGGGGCCGGATTTACAATTCCAAGTTGGATGACCGTTCAAAACGTATTTTCTCAGTCGGAGCTTGTTTATTCCCGACTTCCCAGTTGTCTTGAACTCACCGAAGTCAAGTTATCGCAGTTCCGATTTAACAGTTATTTTGAATGTGGCACAAATCCTGCTTCATTGACAGCATGGCCAATGTTGAATGTTTATCATTTTAAACTTGGAAAAGAGCCCCTTAATCCCAGATTTGGAACCACACAGCCACTCCACTGAATAGCAGGTGAGTGATTGATTTGCAATGCTTGCAGTTAGCCACTGTCACTGATTCCTTCCAAACCATTCATTGTTGAATTTACAATTTCCAACTTGTTGTGTAATGTTTATGTCCAATAGCCGATGAGCACTGATACGTTTATCTATCATTTCTCTTTATTATTTATCTTCATATGACAAGGATTAAAAAGGATTTGCCAGTAGATTGTCGACTTGATTCATGATGATGACTGCTAGCTTACAAACTAAGATTTTTAAAGTATGATGTTGACATGATCAGTCCAATCATAGCTACTGTACATATAAGGTGATTTGACATAATTTTCTCTGTAGCCAATAACCTTGAGCCTTCTTGGATGGGCACTTCTAATGTAACTCTATGGCAGCACCCAAGGAGCTAGAATTCTCTAGCTCTACCCTTTGACTTGGTGGTGATGTAGTGTTCCCACGAGTGACAGAACACTGAGCCAATCATGGCGCAACGCTGCGTATTTTCTACTGGCTTGCCCCACCACCACAGAAAGCACTGAGCTAAGCTGAAAGACCTGCAAACTCATATGTGACACATATTAATGGAAAAATAACATGCAAAACAGGCAAGCCCCCCCACACAATTTTTTGAATTTAATTTTTGGTATTTATTTAAAAATGTGGGGCTCAAAACAGCCCCACCTGCCATGAATGATGGGTGGCCACTGATACGTTAATTATCCAAACCTGATACATTAATTATCCTAACCTGTCACATTAATTATCCTAACCTGACTCATGAATTCTCCTAACCTGACACATGAATTCTCCTAACCTGACATATTAATTATCCTAACCTGCTATATAAACAAACCATCAGACCCGACAACCCATCAGTATCAGCACACTGGCAGACCGCTGATGTAGAAGTAAGCCGATGTAACTTTTTAGGGCCCAAGCCAAGTTTGGCATTTTATGTTTTGTCCTGCACTGTAAATAATTCCCATGCACTGCACTGGAACCCAACATATTGCTTGTATAATAGGCTAAACAATAACAATGGTCAAGGTTCCTTTCTGTGTAAGATAAGATAAAATGAACTTTATTAGTCCACGCCAGATGGGAATTTGTCGTCTGGCCGTTCCCTTTCTCGTGCTCCGTCTGTCCAGAAAAAAATTACCAAGTGAGATGTCTCACTTATCTTTGGTCACGTTCATGTGGGTCAAACAAAAATACATTAATTATTAGTTATAACAATAGAGCCTCCCACAATGCAGGCGATGGCTGCAGGATGAAGTTGATGAAGAACTGCAGAAACATGCAGTAAAAAACGTCACGTTTTTTTGTAAAGTTCATGCAGTCGACATGTAGGCGCAAGTCGGGCAATTTTTATTCCCGGAATGCAACACATGTTGAAAGGCAGTGATCAACGATGGTCACCTACTTGACAAAAGTGATCTGCTCGAACGCGCCCATTCCCTAAGGGCCTAATTCCTCGAACTCATAAATCGACGCAATAACCCCTTTCTTATCTTTCTCGATAATATGACTCGAGATAGGCATGGCCGAATTTCTCAACACTTTAACAATGGTACGTGCACTCTTGAAACATTGTTAACACGTATTTGTCGGCTGAGGGCAGAAAGAAAACACTGTGTAATACATTTATGATACAAAGTAGTTTGTTCCTTTGCTTACAACGGGAAGCCGGTCTTTGGTCAACATGGTGTCCGGTCTGCTGTTACGGAGAATATTTCTGACCGTTGCCGAAGTCAGCAGCCGCGTTTCGCTCGGTACGAGAGGCCAATGGTTTGGTTTCACGACGTCAACAACCAGATTCAGCGAGTCCTCCTTGCCCAACCCCGGTAGGCTATAATGCTTCACGGTCACCAGTCCTCTTGAGGCCTGTCAATTTGGTTAATCAGTTGTTCAACCTGAATCCAACAAAGACCTAGTTGTTGTTGAATGTGACTGCGCTATATAAAACCGTGTAATAACTAAAATGCCTATGTGTTACCAATGTCATCATATAGCCTAAGGCACCTTTTGAGTATTATTTTAAGGGCACTCTGCATTGATACATCAATTTTGGACTTTTGAATTACTTTATATATAGCCTACCCATTGACAGTGCTTAAAATGTATGCACTATGCAGAAATCACTCCGCTATTTCGTGGTTGCTAAAATACTAATAGTTTGCCTAATTTCAGTTTGTGACAAAACAAGCAAGTATAGTAGAGCATCATTGCATGATCTAAACCTCTGAAATATATTTTCCATAACCAAAACTATTGTACAGTCGTGGCCAAAAGTTTTGCGAATGGCACAAATATTAATTTCCACAAAGTTTTCTGCTTCAGTATCTTTAGATATTTTTGTCAGGTGTTACTATGGAATACTGAAGTATAATTACAAGCATTTCATAAGTGTCAAAGGCTTTTATTGACAATTACATGAAGTTGATGCAAAGAGTCAATATTTGCTGTGTTGACCCTTCTTTTTCAAGACCTCTGCAATCCACCCTGGCATGCTGTCAATTAACTTCTGGGCCACATCCTGACTGATGGCAGCCCATTCTTACATAATCAATGCTTGGAGTTTGTCAGAATTTGTGGGGTTTTGTTTGTCCACCCGCCTCTTGCGGATTGACCACAAATTGTCAATGGGATTAAGGTCTGGGGAGTTTCCTGGCCATGGACCCAAAATATCGATGTTTTGTTCCCCGAGCCACTTAGTTATCACTTTTGCCTCATGGCAAGGTGCTCCATCATGCTGGAAAAGGCATTGTTCGTCACCAAACTGTTCCTGGATGGTTGGGAGAAGTTGTTATCAGGGGATGTGTTGGTACCATTCTTTACTCATGGCTGTGTTCTTAGGCAAAATTGTGAGTGAGCCCACTCCCTTGGCTGAGAAGCAACCCCACACATGAATGGTCTCAGGATGCTTTACTGTTGGCATGACACAGGACTGATGGTAGCGCTCACCTTGTCTTCTCCGGATAAGCTTTTTTCCAGATGGAAAGGGGATTCATCAGAGAAAATGACTTTACCCCAGTCCTCAGCAGTCCAATTCCTGTACCTTTTGCAGAATATCAGTCTGTCCCTGTTGTTTTTCCTGGAGAGAAGTGACTTCTTTGCTGCCCTTCTTGACACCAGGCCATCCTCCAAAAGTCTTCACCTCACTGTGCATGCAGATGCACGCACACCTGCCTGCTGCCATTCCTGAGCAAGCTCTGTACTGGTGGTGCCCCAATCCCGCAGCTGAATCAACTTTAGGAGACAGTCCTGGTGCTTGCTGGACTTTCTTGGGCACCCTGAAGCCTTCTTCACAACAATTGAACCACTCTCCTTGAAGTTCTTGATGATCCGATAAATGGTTGATTTAGGTACAATCTTACTGGCAGCAATATCCTTGCCTGTGAAGTCCTTTTTGTGCAAAGAAATGATGACGGCACGTGTTTTCTTGCAGGTAACCATGGCTGACAGAGGAAGAACAATGATTCCAAGCACCACCCTCCTTTTGAAGCTTCCAGTCTGTTATTCGAACTCAATCAGCATGACAGAGTGATCTCCAGCCTTGTCCTCGTCAACACTCACACCTGTGTTAACGAGAGAATCACTGACATGATGTCAGCTGGTCCTTTTGTGGCATGGCTGAAATGCATTGGAAATGTTTTTTGGGGATTCAGTTCATTTGCATGGCAAAGAGGGACTTTAATCTGATCACTCTTCATAACATTCTGGAGTATATGCAAATTGCCATCATACAAACTGAGGCAACAGACTTTGTGAAAATTAATATTTGTGTCATTCTCAACTTTTGGCCACGACTGTATATTAAGCTACTTGAAGCTGGTGTACAAAACCGAAGTAAAAGACGCAAAACCTAAACTTAAGAACGGGAAGCATAGAAATAGCGCACTTAGAACAGATCTACTGCTTCTTAGAGTAGCTTCCACTTTTCAATGTGAATTTGGTCAGGTAGCCCAAAAAGTTACATATTGCAGCTTTAATTTGAGCCACCTCTCAGTTTTGGACTGTTTCGTTCCAGAACCTATTTAATAATTTTCTATGCAGTGTAAATGTTATGATAAAAGCAATCAGAATTAATTGGAATTGCCTTCTCGTAAAATTTCCTGCCCCCTAAAAAAAAAAATGTAATGTGAATATGTAGATTTTCAGCTGCTGCCTGATTATTCTAAGAATTGATTCTGGTTGGGAGGCCTGGGTTTATGGTTTGTGGAACATTTTGAACAGAATTGTGCCGGAGGGGATGTCTGCCATTTTTACGTACTCCTAACCGACTGTGCTATTTAGTTCGTTTTTTTGCGTTGTTTGTAACTTATTTTTGTAAACTTATTTTGTACATAATGTTGCTGCTATCTTCACTTATGACCGGAAATAACTTCTGGACATCAGAACAGCAATTACTCACGAAGACGACATGAATAACATACAGCTAGTGCGGTTTTCGGTCCATTGGCAAGATGGAACAGCTGCCTCCGGTAAGACAAGTGGTGACGGTCTGGGTCTATTTGTAAATCACAGCTGGTGCACAATCTAATATTAAGGAAGTCTCAAGGTTTTGCTCGCCTGAGGTAGAGGATCTCATGATAAGCTGTAGACCACACTATTTACCAAGAGTTTTCATCTATATTTTTCGTAGCGGTCTATTTACCACCACAAACGGATGCTGGCACTAAGACGGCACTCAACGAGCTGTATAGGGCCATAAGCAAACAGGAAAATGCTCATCCAGAGGCGATGCTCCTAGTAGCCAGACTATAATGCAGGGAAACTTAAATCGGTTTTACTTAATTTCTATCAGCATGTTAAATGTGCAACCAGAAGAGAAAAAAACTCTATACCACCTTTACTCCACACACAGAGACGCGTACAAAGCTCTCCCTTGCCCTCCATTTGGCAAATCTGACCATAACTCTATCCTCCTGATTCCTGCTTACAAGCAAAAACTAAAGCAGGAAGTACCAGTGACTCGCTTAATAAGGAAGTGGTCAGAGGACGCAGATACTAATTCTGCTATGCCCTCCGACAAACCATCAAAGAGACAAAGCATCAATACAGGACTAAGATTGAATCATACTACACCAGCTCCGGTGCTCGTCGGATGTGGCAGGGCTTGCAAACTATTACGGACTACAAAGGGAAGCAAAGCTGCCCAGTGACACGAGCCTACCAGACTAGCTAAATAACTTCTATGCTCGCTTCGAGGAAAGCAACACTGAAACATGCATGAGAGCATCAGCTATTCCGGACGACTGTGTGATCACGCTCTCTGTAGCCGATGTGAGTAAGACCTTTTAAACAGGTCAACATTCACAGGGCCAGACGGATTACCAGGACTTGTACTCCGAGCATGCGCTGACCAACTGGCAAGTGTCTTCACTGACATTTTCAACCTGTCCCTGACTGAGTCTTTAATACCAACATGTTTCAAGCAGACCACCATAGTCCCTGTGCCCAAGAACACCAAGGTAACCATGAAGTGCTTTGAAAGGTTGGCTATGGCTCACATCAACACCATTATTCCAGAAACCCTAGACCCACTCCAATTTGCATACTGCCCTAACAGATCCACAGATGATGCAATCTGTATTGCACTCCATACTGCCCTTTCCCACCTGGACAAAAGGAACACCTATGTGAGAATGCTGTTCGTTGACTACAGCTCAGCGTCCAACACTATAGTGCCCTCAAAGCTCATCACTAAGCTAAGGACCCTGGGACTTAAACCTCGCTGTGCAACTGGATCCTGGACTTCCTGACGGGCTGCCCCCAGGTGGTGAGGGTAGGTAACAACACATCCGCCACACTGATCCTCAACACAGGGGCTCCCCACGGGCGCGTGCTCAGTCCCCTCCTGTGCCCCCTGTTCACCCATGACTGCATGGCCAAGCATGACTCCAACACCATTATTAAGATTGCTGATGACACAACAGTGGTAGGCCTGATCACTGACAATGATGAGACAGCCTATAGGGAGGAGGTCAGAGACCTGGCAGAGTGGTACCAGGATAACAAACTCTCCCTTAACGTGATCAAGACAAAGGAGATGATTGTGGACTTAAGGGAAAAAGGAGGTCTGAGCAAGCCCCCATTGTCACTGACGGGGCTGTAATAAAGCAGGTTGAGAGCTTCAAGTTCCTTGGTGTCCACATCACCAACAAACTATCATGGTCCAAACACACCAAGACAGTCGTGAAATGCGCATGACAATTCAGGAGACTGAAAAGATTTGACATGGGTCCTCAGATCCTCAAAAGCTTCTACAGCTGCACCATCAATAGCATCCTGATTGGTTGCATCACCACCTGGTATGGCAACTGCTCGGCCTCCGACTGCAAGGCACTACAGAGGGTAGTGCGTATGGCCCAGTACATCACTGGGGCCAAGCTTCCTGCCATCCAGGACCTCTATACCAAGTGGTGTCAGAGGAATGCCCCAAAAATTGCCAAGGACTCCCGCCACCCTAGTCATAGACTTTTCTTTCTGCTACTACACGGCAAGCGGTACCGGATCTCCAAGTCTAGATGATAAAATCTTAAAACTGCATTGTTGGTTAAGGGCTTGTAAATAACCCCCACTGTAAGGTCTACACCTAGTGTATTCGGCACATGTGACAAATAACATTTTGATTTGATGTTTGAGAACAACTCATGGCCGACTGGCCAATGTTGTGGTGAGAGATGGCAGAATTGTAATTCGTAACATCATAGAAAATGGATGATACATTGAAATAAATTTGACAAAGTTATAGAATTACTGCAGTCTGTTCAGAAAGAAATGAAACACTTCAGAATACTACACCAGGAGTAGGCTTATAACTTCGCCACAGAGGATCCTAGCTGTTGATTGTGTGTAGCCCAATCACAAGGCGTAGCCTACAGTCGGGAACTCGCTGCAAATCTTTCAGTGAACAGCATACAGCCAAAACAGGCCTTTCGCAATATTTCAAATACAATCGCAGGAAAACACAGGTTGGAAAGCAAATGGCTCCTGCTGATCAAAGGGAAGACTTTTTAATCTGGAGATTTCAGAATGTGGGGGGGGGGGGGACATGTTCCCTCCGTCCCATGTGAAAGTTTCGCCCCTGCATATACAGGTTAAAGGACTATTTTTACCCACGTAATACAGTGGTTTTGTTGTTTTCGCTAGTCTATTGTAAACACATTCACAAAAAAATGTATTTTATAACAATGTCTGAGTCTAGATATCTAGCTTTGAATGTCCTGATGTTCCCAATTGGCCATTTAAGTCAATTCCAACAACTCCCAAGATTCCCCTCTCTCTAAATAGGTGAAGTGGGCGGTGTGTGGGTTGAACCTTGTTTAACACGTAGGTGTCAAAAGGGCTTCAACCTCGTCAAATATAAAACCGGAGAGATTATTTCACAGAAAATGTTTTGTTGGAGTTTAGAGTGACGAAAAGCAGCCATGCTCTGTGCTCTCATGTCTGGTCATTGAGTGCTCTATGCCACTACGCAAAAGCGATGACATGCATTGCTTTACTATGAAGGGAATTTTTTTGGTTCCTTTACCACCAGAACTCCCCTCTCGCGCTCACTTTTTGTTCCGGCACCTCCTGATTTACAAATTTAAGCACTGCCCATTGATTGTTGAAGAATATAACTTATAAATGCCTCATGAACTTAGTCATACACCATACAACTGTCATGCCCCATCAGAACCCCAAATATAAGCTTGTTTTACTCCATTGTTTGTAATGTAGTTTTAACAGTGTCCGTTTACAATTATCACTTTCATCTCATGGTTGGTCAGTGCTAGCATCCATAACTCTGTCTATGAATTTGAGAGTGGAAACATTTATCCAGCCACATCCCTCAGCTTTTTACCAATACAGTGGCGGGGTATCTGCTTTGTGATCATTTGAACGGCAGATTTCCCCTTTTAAGGAAACTAGTTAAAGGTTATTTAATTGCAGCATTTCTGCTGTAGCCACATTGGTGACTGGTTCCATAACATGCTCCATAACATGCTCTTGTTTTCAAATGCTCACCTAGAGTAACAAAACATAATTAGAAAGTCTGATGAGTGGATTGGTTGGTTAGCCCAGATGTTAGAACTAACTGGGAAAAAAAGGTAATCAGCACTTTCCTGTAAAGTGTGTGTGTGTGTGTGTGTGTGTGTGAATGGATCTGCTGCCATGCAGTTTGTGATTGGGCCTGGTTCAAGTGATTCATTCATAGGCTTATTCATACTTTTCAACTATAGACTGTGTTTGGGGGTCCAGCACTATAGTCAACCAGTGTATCACAGCCTGCCTCTCATCCCCTATTAGTAAACCTCTGTCCTGAACAGTTTAGTTTCACTGAATTCCATCAGTAGGATCCTTTTGGCTGAAATTGTTCCTGGTTTACGACTCTTTCTTTCAAGCAATGGATGGTGAGTCCAGGTTTATCAAGGTTTTAACAACAGACAACAATGTATATTGATGGGACAGGGGATATGATTATGGAATGGCAGTGAACCCATTATAGTGGTGTGTGTGTGTGTGTGTGTGTGGCTCGCCTCAGATTCGGTGGTGAGCTACAAGCAGCTGAAGAACATGTTGTCCACTCACAACGTCCAGCTGTTTGATGTCCGCAACCAAGATGAGTTCATGGCTGGACGCATCCCGGACTCTGTAAACATCCCATGTGAGTAGACTACACAAATCATGGTGTATATTAACCTATCAAAAGTGTGTGTTTTTATGTGTACTGTATCTGTATCTGTGCATGCGCGCAATCTCTCTACTAATGTTCAGCGTGTATGTGTGTGTCTGTCAGTGGGCCAGCTAGAGGAATCTCTAAAGCTGTCACCAGAGCACTTCCAGCTGCAGTTCGAGGTGAAGGCTCCTGGGAAAGATGATGACAACATTGTGTTCCACTGCCAGAAGGGCCGGAGGAGCGCCGAAGCTCTAGCCATCGCCCGACAACTGGGCTTCAACAGGTATAACACACTTTAACTCACCTGGGATACCTTATTAGGGTACATTAGTGTGGACATACAGTATTCTCATATACACATACTGGAAGACACCTGAAAGATCTCTCGCTCCTCCCCCCCTCTCTCTCCTCCCCTTCTCTCTCCTAGGGCTCGGCACTACCAGGGGGGGTACAGTGATTGGGCCGCGCATGAGGGAAAGTGAGTCACTTTACATCCATAACATGAAGCCTGTATCGGAGTTCTAATCCAGCCCTATAACTCCTCTAGTCTGAGTACTGCACCAGAAAAGACCCAAGACCCACATCGAAACACACGTCTACACAGGAATTGTATTTAGAGGACTCAAGTTTTCAGTTACTGTTCCTGACTGATTGACCTCAGTTATCTATGACAACTAACTAACTTGGAATGGGTTGTTCTGCATCCTTATTTCCTACCTCATTTGGCTGAAAGACTGATGTGAAATGTAAAAGGCAAGATCATAAACTGAGAGACTTCATCAATAAAGTCAATATTTAGGATTTATATGGTTGTATTAATGTTTATTTTATGCAGAATTTTTACACTTGACAAATTAACAATAAACAATGACGTACACTACCAGTCAAAAGTTTGGGCACAACTACTCATTCAAGGGTTTTTCTTAATTTTTTACTATTTTCTACATTGTAGAATAATAGTGAAGACATCAAAACTATGAAATGACACATATGGAATCATGTAGTAACCAAGAAGTGTTAAACACATCAAAATATATTTTAGATTCTTCAAAGTAGCCACCCTTTGCCTTGATGACAGCTTTGCACACTCTTGGCATTCTCTCAAACAGCTTCACCTGGAATGCTTTTCCAACAGTCTTGAAGGAGTTCCCACACATGCTGAGCACTTGTTGGCTGCTTTTCCTTCACTCTACAGTCATACTCATCCCAAACCATCTCAATTGGGTTGAGGTTGGGGGATTGTGGCGGCCAGGTCATCTGATGCAGCACTCCGTCACTCTCCTTCTTGGTAAAATAGCCCTTACACAGCCTGGAGGTGTGTTGGATCATTGTTCTGTTGAAAAACAAATGATAGTCCCACTAAACACAAACCAGATGGGATGGCGTATCGCTGCAGAATGCTGTGGTTTGCCTTGAATTCTAAATAAATCACTGACAGTGTCACCAGCAAAGCACCCCCACACCATCAAACCTCCTCCATGCTTCACGGTGGGAACCACACATGCGGAGATCATCCGTTCACCTTCTCTACAGCTCACAAAGACATCGGTTGGAACCAAAAATCTCAAATTTGGACTCATCAGACCAAAGGACAGATTTCCACCGGTCTAATGTCCATTGCTCGTGTTTCTTGGCGCAAAAGCAAGTCTCTTCTTCTTATTGGTGTCCTTTTAGTAGTGGTTTCTTTGCAGCAATTCGACCATGAAGGCCTGATTCACGCAGTCTCCTCTGAACAGTTGATGTTGAGATGTGTCTGTTACTTGAACTCTGTGAAGCATTTATTTGGGCTGCAATTTCTGAGGCTGGTAGCTCTAATGAACGTATCCTCTGCAGCAGAGGTAACTCTGGGTCATCCTTTCCTGTGATGGTCCTCATGAGAGACCGTTTCTTCATCAGCGCTTGAGAGTTTTTGCGACTGCACTTGAAGAAACTTGAAAAGTTGACATTTTCCGTATTGAGTGATCTTCATGTCTTAAAGTAATGATGGACTGTCGTTTCTCTTTGCTTATTTGAGCTGTTCTTGCCATAATATGGAGTTGGTCTTTTACCAAATAGGGATATCTTCTGTATACCACCCCTACCTTGGCACAACACAACTGATTGGCTCAAACGCATTAAGAAGGAAAGAAATTCCACAACTTAACTTTAAACAAGGCACACCTGTTAATTGAAATGCATTCCAGGTGAGTACCTCAAGAATCTGGTTGAGAGAATGCCAAGAGAGTGCAAAGCTGTCATCAAGGCAAAAGGTGGCTACTTTTTGAAAAATCTCAAATATTTAATATTTTGTTTTAACACCTTTTTTTGGGTTACTACATGATTCCATATGTGTTTCATAGTTTTGATGTTTTCACTATTATTCTACAATGTAGGAAATAGTAAAAATAAAGAACCCTTGAATGAGTAGCTAGCTGTGTTCAAACTTTTGACTGGTACAGTAGGTGTGCACCTCTGTTATCAAAACAATAGTGAAAGTTTACAATTCAACTGTTCAGCCATAAGATGGCAGCAGTGTTATGTACCCCATAGCTTTAACATCTCCACTGATAACCATGCTCTTCTTAGTCAATTATATTGTTGTTTATGATGGTCCCCTGAGCGTTCACGGCCATTGATGCTGTTCAAACCTGCATTATGCTGACAGGGATGCAGCTTGTGAATAACAGCCAGACTTCTCAACAGCTGTCAAACACAGGGTCAGCTCATGGTCTCTGCATCACCCATTCAGTAGGAAAGCTGCTCCCAGCTCTGTCTCTCTCCCTTTTTTTTCTTCTCTCTCTGTCATTTCTCTTTTCTCTCTTTCTTTTCTCTCGCTGTTTTTCTTTCTCTCCCTCATCTCATTATGTGTCTGCCGGTCAATGTCAGTACAGTAGACAGTGTGATCCCCCTCCCTCTTGTAATGTTTACTAACCACTGCTGATTTTTACTGGGGGGAGGAACATAAATACATATACTACTTAACTAAAACAATAATTGTCCGCCTCCCGGTTCAGCTGTCAGCGATTTGATCATTAAATGTATCAGGACATAGTAAACATTACAAACTACACTGCAGATTTTTACTGTGGGGAGGAACATGGCGTATAGGGGGGACATAATCCCACCATTTGAAGGACGTGATAGTAGTCTCTCCCAGCTGGAAGGGAGTCAGGATAGATGCTGGCCTTGGTGACATGAAGTTGTTCTCCCTCCGCTCCGACTTACTGTTGATTGAGCCTTTCATTCCCACAGTCTCCTGCTAGTCTGCTCTAATGCTGGCTGACACTGAGCAGCTGCGATAGTCCACAGTTCTGCAGAGATTCTATAAAGCAGAGGGAGCAAAACCCTATCCACGCTATCATCCAGAAGGCGAGGTCAGTACAGGTGCATCAAAGCCGGGACCGAGAGACTGAAAAATAGCTTCTATCTCAAGGCCATCAGACTGTTAAATAGCCATTACTAGCCGGCTACCACCCGGTTACTCAACCCTGCACCTTAGAGGCTGCTACCCTATAGACATGGAATCACTGGTCACTTTAATAATGTTTACGTACTACTTTACTCATTTCATATGTATATACTGTGTCCCATTCTACCGTATTTTAGTCATTGCCACTCTGACATTGCTTGTCCTAATATATTTATATATTTCTTAATTCCATTATTTTACTTTTGTGTGTGTGTATTATTGTGAATTGTTAGATATTACTGCACTGTTGGAGCTAGGAACACAAGCATTTCGCTACACCCACAATAACATCTGCTAAATATGTGTGTGACAATCAAATTTGATTTGAAAACCATGTTGGAGAAGATTCTTTCTCTCTACCTCTCTCTCGCTGCTTTGGGGGCTGATAGTCTACAGTACATGTATCAAGTGTGGATCTGGCTCTAGACGCTAAAATGTATTTTCCAATTCTCTTTTCTCTTTCCTTGGCTCCTGTCTTTCTCGTCTCACCTCCCACTCATAGACCACTGGTGTGCGGAATACAGCATAATTCATCATCAGGACAAAAGGCCTCTGAAAATATAATTAGATGCTGTCAATCTTTCTCATACCCATTCATTTAGGGTTGAAGCCTGCTCATTTCCTCTAATACATAGTGATGGTGTGTAATAAGGGGGGGGAAAAAGATTCATCATTTACTGCATGAGGCTGCAGGAAGTAGGGTGCTGAGGGTGCAGAAAAATTCAAATAAACATTTAAATTATTTTTTTTAGAAGAAAAATAAATCACAAGCAATGCACTAGGCCTTTATCAGTCTTGAATTAGCGGACAAAAAATGATCAACTATTTGCTCTAGAGTTATACTGACGCTGCATACCCTGTTCTGCATGTCCTGAAAAGACCTTGAGCTTTTCAGGTTGGCTACTTCTCTCTTGTGTTTCTAACAGAACACACACCTCACACAGACAGAACATTTTGCTAGAAGGTTCTGGTAACTTTTGTTTCAGTCAGTTCTAACAATTAGGCTAACCCAATAATCCACTCATGTTTTTCATGCCTGTATGGAAGACTGATGTGGATGCACCTTAGTAGCGATGCACAGGAACAAATTGATGTCAATCCTCAAGGACGCATTGCGCTTAATTAATGCACAAGTGTCAATGTGACGTTCTACTGTAAATAAACTCATCAACTTGTCGTTTGTTGGGAGTTGAGGTTACTAGTCAGCTAAAGCTTCATCCTCTTATGAATAGGATTCCCACTCCTCCCCTTTAGGGACAGATCAAAATGTACTGGGGAGGCTGGTACAACTCAAGGTGTCATTTAAAAAATGAACCGCCCCCTCCCCAAATTGAACACCCTCCCCCCTCATGGTGGTCCCGTGTGGCTCAGCTGGTAGAGCATGGTGTTTGCAACACCAGGGTTGTGGGTTCGATTCCCACGGGGACCAGTACGGAGAAAAAATGTATGCTCTGGATAAGAGCGTCTGCTAAATGACTTAAATGTAAATAGAATTAACCAAAAATAATGTTTACGACCACAAATAATAACTGTAGCGACCCTGTGTTTATAAATGTGTATATCTTCTTTCTCTCTTCAGCATGCTTTTGTGGCACAGCCAATGCCACGCAGGGCTACGGGCCAGAAGGTTGAGGGTTTGCCGACCACCACCAAAGAGCTCACTCTCACTGCAGGTTTATTACACTACGATCAGAGCCGGTTGCAGACAATGATCAGCTAGGGGGAAATCAGATTTTCAACATTTTTGATGCCATATTTATAATTGTGTAAAATATATGCAACAAATTTTCCACCAACAGATTTCTGAGCCAATGTACCACAAAACCAATAAACAAAGCATACCAACTTCGGGCACTTCAATATCATGGTTTGTGTTTTCAACAGCACAATAAGTCGTCTGTCAATCTGGACTAACAGAAAATACATCCCTCCCTACCTTGTAGGCTTACCCAGTATAGAAGGCTTGGCTTGACAATCTCTCAATGTCATTCAACTTTTTGGTGTTTTGTTACAGATGTCTCTTTCCATTCATCAATTGGCCGCTGCACAGTTTGGATTGATTGATTGATTGATTTTATTTGTCAGTAAAAAAAAAATACATATTTTTTAAGTGGCAGAGATTGCACAATAAAGTCTGGGACTTATTTCCATTGTGGTCCCTATTCTTTTACATAAATACATATACAATTACATAGATAGAGACAAAAAGATGCTCAACCTCCAGATGAGTATGAGGGGGGAGTTTAAGTATAATTCTTACAAGCTTTTTTGTCTGGTAGCTTATCCTTAACCATGATGAGCAGGCATAATCAACGTGACAGTGGACTAGCACACTTGCTTGGTGTGTCTATAGCTAGGTTTCCATCCAATTGGCGACAGATTTTAATGTGGATATTCTAAAATCTTCATAAAAACAATATGCCATTTCAGAGTGTACTTTAGGAAAAGTTGGTGCCGGACAACATGACAGGGAAGATTTTAATTTACCAGACATTTGAGAAATTTTATGGCCATCCATATGCATTCAGATTCAACCTGGCGCAGCCAGCTTTATTAATAAAAGATGGATGTTGGCCAAATGAGCCACATTTACGTGTCCTTAAAGACCCTATAACAAATGATAAAAACAATATTCCTTGTGTTTCAATGTGTAATATATGCAAAACTTTAAAGCCTATTTTTATTTTTATTTTTTGGTTACTTACCTAAAACAATAATTGTCCACCTCACGGTTCAGCTGTCAGTGATTTGAGTACTAAATGTATCAGGACATTACATGCCAGGGCCTATAGGTTTAGGTGTCCACCACAGGAGGTTGGTGGCACCTTAATTGGGGAGGACAGGCTCATGGTAAGGGCTGGAGTGGAATAGATGGAATGGTATCAAATACATCAAACACATGGTTTGATGCCATTCCATTCACTCTGTTCCAGACATTATTATGAGCTGTTCTCCTCTCAGCATCCGCCACTGGTGTCCACTGTGTGATATTCCTGTTATATATTGATTTTATATATATATATATATATATATATATATATATATCCTATATAAAGGAAGAGCAGCTTAGGCCTAACCCCAGAGAGAGAGAGAGAGATGCTGGTGGCATGCTACAATGCCAATAGGCATTTCTTTATGTCAGACGGCTACTAAGTCTGCTATATAGATGAAGACGTACAGAAGGAGGGTAATTGGTTAATTTTCCATCTGACTATTTTGTATAAAGATAACCATTATTGTTAGATTATAGGAGTAACTCTGGTAGGTCTGAAACAGTCTTCCTCAGCTCAAGTTCAACTGTCAGTCAGTTGAACTGTGCACTGCCTTCTTATCATAGGCCTACAGTAGCCAAAGCTTAATAATAGCCATACCAAACCTTCACAAATGCTTCTTAACTTTTTTTTAGGATATATCAAAAGTAAGCCAAGCCATTGTTTATTGGGAAAATATGAGCAGAAGAGCAAATGTAAACTAGGGGAAAAACTCCCGCTTTGCAAGCGCCATGCTCTACCAAGTGAGCCCTACCGGACATTTGCTCTTTAATGGCACCCGCACCAACAGTCACGGGCGCAATAAATGCCCCCCCCCCCCCCCCCCCAAAAAAAAAAACCGGTTGTCAATAATTGGATGTTTCGACCTGCAAGCTGATGTAAACTAAGCTGTCATGCATTTTTCCATCGACTACTACACGGGCGTTTGACTAATGTTTATGAATGTACTTTAGGCCCCCATAGGGCACTGTTCATTTTATGATTTGTTTTCTTCAATCCCAATAGCCTAATTAGCGTCACCAATATAACTGTATTACATTAAGAAAACGTATATAGGCCTAAATAGTACATTTGCTTTAACATGACTTGTATGACCAGGTAGATGAACAACCACCACCATTAGTCTACTAATCACACTTTAAGCTCATTTTCATGGAGCCTAGTTGGCTACATCACGTTCCGAGATGCAGTCTCGTGCGCAACTCAATAGATCAGATCAAAGGGGACACGTGAACCAGTGGCTTTGCTAGAATAACTCAAGGGACAAATAGTAAATCGGAGTGGGTGAGTATTTATAGTCTTGTGCATTAATGAGGCTCCGTCTCTGGGCTCTCTGACTCAAAGCGCGCGGAGAATGGGCGCCTCACAGCTCTGGGTACGGTTGGAGTGCATAAAAACAGACCGGACAACTTTTACCTTACAACCGACAGATTCCGCGATGGCACCTCGTGCATTCTGCGTTGGAAAAGCCTAACAGGTAGGACTGTCTGTTTTTGGCGCACACATAATACAGGTTTAGATTCATGTTGGGACTGTTATGGTCACCTGCCAAGTCTCGTTCTGATGCGTTTAAACGTTTTACATCAAGGATTTATTTTGGTGTTTGTTTATTCTAGCCCAGCCTACTTGATGCATGACTTCCAATGATTTTTTTTACTTTATGCCGACTATTACCAATTTTCATTATATGTGTTCCATTTGGGTATATCATTTGGGCATGCATGTTGGCTTGATATACTCCGCACACGTGATTGTGGTTTAGGTATCAGGGACTGACCCCTATTCAACGTCTATTCCACGTTGGTTCAACGTAATTCCTTGAAATTACGTGAAAACAACGTTGATTCAACCAGTGTGTGCCCAGTGGTTCACGAGAGGCGTATCGAAGGAGGCGTATCGAAGGTGTCGTCTACCTTTCGCGCAAAATGGAACGGATTTTCTCATTCACAAAAGTTGAAGGAAAGGCAGCGTGACAACATTTCAATTGGCATAATATGTATATTAACTTTAATATGTTAGAATGAATTTCTCCGAATTGTGCATATTTCTAACAGGCATGAGGATGTCTTAACAACAGGGAAAATTGTTCAGATAAACACACATTACTTCCAGAACTGCAGGTGAGAGATAGCATCCCCAAATTTGTACAGTCAAACTGATTTGATAATTGCACATTTTCAGTGATACTGACTGATTAGGAGTCAATCATTGTGATATAGGCTATTAGAATAACTTGTAACACCTTTATTTTTGATGACCAGATTACATATGTCTATTAGCAATGTATTCTTGGATAAATGATTTTGATTCCTACTGCTCTGTAAGTCCAGTTATTTTTCTCAGGTCAAACCCTTTATGTAAAGTGTGTTTGCAGTGTGTGTGGGCTGTCTGATGGAGGTCGGTGTTATTGCTACACGTCCAAGTACATTGGCACCATAAGCACAACCTGAGCCAACAACAGGACAAACATGCACTGCTCTGTTCCCAAGCGTGTGTGTGTGCGTGCGTGAATCCAGGGGTGTGTGTGCATGTGTGTGAAAGAGACACATACACTCTGCCAAAATATGTCTTTCTTTTTCTCTGTCTCGAACACACGCAGACCCACGCTGCATTGCTGTATTGTCGTTCCACATTTCCCATGATAGAGGTGTTTATTATCAGAGAACAGGAAGTGTGCAGCCCCAGTCACCATGAGCACTCTGAGTCACCATGTCTACATGCTGATGGAAGATCTCCCTCCCGGTAGACTGGTTGGGTCTGTTATATCTCAGTACATGATCAGGGACTAGACCATAGACATAATTAAGTGATAATGCCAGAGAAGCCGGTGTTTGGAGGATATATTGGCATGGGTGTTGTTCATCGAGGGCCGGCAAAACGTGCCAAAATATCCTCTAAACACCGGCTTCGAGGGTGCTTAATACAGCTGTAGAGAGTAGCATACGCAAATATGAGTCTAGAACAGCAAGGCTAGTTTGGTGGGGATGGGGAGTAGTGGGAGCTCTGTGGGACTACAAAACTTGAGGAGAAGAGGGAAGGGAGAGAAGGGAAGAGGAGGGGAGGTGAAAGGAGGGGAGAAGAGGGGAGGAGGAAATAATACGAGGGGAGGGGAGGAAAGAATACGAGGGGAGGGGAGGAAAGAATACGAGGGGAGGGGAGGAAAGAATACGAGGGGAGGGAAGAGGAGGGGAGATAAGAATCCGCGGGAGGGGAGAGGAGGGGAGATAAGAATCTGAGGGAGGGGAGAGGAGGGGAGATAAGAATCTGAGGGAGGGGAGAGGAGGGGAGATAAGAATCCGCGGGAGGGGAGAGGAGGGGAGATAAGAATCCGCGGGAGGGGAGAGGAGGGGAGATAAGAATCCGCGGGAGGGGAGAGGAGGGGAGATAAGAATCTGAGGGAGGGGAGAGGAGGGGAGATAAGAATCCGAGGGGAGAGGAGGGAGGAATACGAGGGGAAAGGAGGAAGGAATATGAGGGGAGAGGAGGGGTGAAGAGGCATCACCAGGAAGGAGACAAGTTGTAAGTTTCCAACTTCCAATCCACTCCCTTCCTTTTGCCCTTGTGCACACCCCCTGCTGATCTGAAAGGTCTGGATAGGTTAAATGAATATAGCCGAAAGGTTTTTATAGGTTAACTTAATCTACCTACCACAGGGCCAGGTACAACAAAGGTACTTCATGCTTGGAGTGTGGATTTGGACTGCACGGGTGTAGGCATTACCATTTTGCTGAGAGAGAGAGAGCGAGAGAGAGAGAGAGAGAGACAACGCAATCTAGGGAGTGATTAGCTCTCTCTGATGGCGAGGATTTACCGTAACAGGCCAAAGGCAATAAGACATGACTGTTTGAGATGAGTGGGAAATCGTCATTTTTTTAATTAAAAAGTGAATAGTTTCAATAAGATGAGATTGATGATGGTGCCAACCGACTATGTCTGCTGCAGTGGTCCAGCAGAAAACAATAACTTAACCTCTTAACCTCTACCAGCCTTCATTAAATACACATCTTTGACATTAAGCTGTGATACTGCCGGAAATATAAAGTGAATAACGACAGTAACGTTTTATTGTAAAGACTGAGAACTCATTTATTTTGTCATTAAGACGGTAAAATTTGTGCTGGGAGTCTGAGATTACGTCCCTCCGTCTCCAGCCCTCTGACCATGGCCTGTCAGTCTCTGGAGGATATTGTGTTTTGTGTTTGCTGCGATGGCCTCATTGTGTAGGTGACACTATCATATGTGATGGCTTTATATCAGATGTGAGAGGGATAGTGTGTTCTGAATGGGGAATGGTTGCCATATATTTGTGCAGGGTGGCATTTTTTGAGATGGAGGCAGCTCTGCAGAGTGAGCACTAGCTGGCACAGCCACAAAGTCATAAAATCTCATTTTAAACCAAACCCTAATCACACTGCTAACCCTAATGCCTAACCTTAAATTAAGCACATTTTTAAGATCTAGCCAATTTTGGCTTTGCAGCTGGCCCATTTAGTGGAAATCGCTCAGTTCTGCCTCCAGGACAAGACTTATGACAACAAACGTCAACCTTATGTGTATTCAATATTGTATATACACTCAGTGGCCACTTTATCAGGTCCACTCCTTTGCCTCCAGAACAGCCTGAATTGTTCAGGGCATGGAAACGTTGCTCAGTTGGTATCAAGGGAACTAATGTGTGCCAGGAAAACATTCCCCACACCATTACACTTCGCCACCAGCCTGTACTGTTGACACCAGGTAAGATGGGGCCAAGGACTCATGCTGCTTGCACCAAATCCTGACTCAGCATGATGCAACAGGAACTAGGATTCGTTGGACCAGGGGATGTTTTTACACTCCTCAATTGTCCAGTGTTGGTGATCGTGTGCTCACTGGAGACACTTCTTTTAGTTTTTAGCTGATAGTAGTGGAACCCGGTGTGGTCGTCTGCTGCAGTAGGACTGATGAGTTGTGTGTTCTGAGATGCCGTTCTGCGCCATTATTTGTCTGTTTGTGGCCCGCCTGTTAGCTTGTCCGATTCATTCCATTCTCCTTCAACCTCTCTCATCAACGAGCCCACAGGACTGCTACTGGCTGGATGTTTTTTGTTTGTCGCACCATTCTCAGGAAACCCTAGACACTGTTGTGCGTGAAAAGCCCAGGAGGGCCGCAGTTTCTCAGATACTGGATCTGGCGCGCCTGGCACCGACGATCATACCATGCTCAAAGTCGCTTAGGTCACCTGTTTTGCCCATTCTAACGTTCAGTCAAACAGTAACTGAATTCCTTGATGCCTGTCTGCCTGCTTTATATAGCAAGCCACGGCTACGTCTGTAGGAACAACCCTTTTCGTGAACGGGGTGGTGTACCTAATAAACTGGCCACTGAGGGTAGATCTTGATCATGTCGATGTATCAGATTAGATGGTGATGTGACTCAGGGCTTCCCTATGGGGAGTACATCTCATATGACGTGTATGGATCTTTCTCTTAGTGGTTGTAATGGGATCAGCTCCATCCCTGTCCCTCTCTCCTATACAGGTCTCTCACCCAGCCCCTCTCCCATGTCACCGAGACGTCTCCATGGCGATGTTTAGCGTCTCTGAACAATTCTTCTGGAATGACTCGGAAGGGCTTCGGGAAGACCTCCTCCATGGGAATTCCTCTGGTGGTTGGGAGGTGGATACGGAGCATAACTACTACGCCATGCTGTACTCCCTACTCATCCTGGCCATCGTGTTTGGCAACGTGCTGGTGTGTCTGGCTGTGGTGCGGGAGAGGTCCCTCCAGACCACCACCAACTACCTGGTGGTGAGCCTGGCTGTAGCTGACCTGCTGGTGGCCTCGCTGGTCATGCCCTGGGCTGTCTACCTGGAGGTGAGGGTCCACCTGGGTTGGTTGGGGGAGGGAGGGAGGGAGCTGAGCGTCACATAGGGTGTTTGACTGGACCCCATAAGGAGAGGAAGGGTGCATGTGGATGGGTGTGATTGTGTGTGTTCCCATCTAAGACCAGGAGATCCAGCAGTCAGGCGATGCAGCTCAGAACACATCTCTGTCAGACAGTTGTTACCACGTATTATAGGGCCTAAGGGAAGGCCTGTCTGAGCTGCACTATCTGCTGATCTGGCTGATGCGGGCTGGAACTGGGGGTGTGTAATTGTCCTTGTGGAGGGTGTGAATGTGAGGGCATAATTGAACTGTGTGTGAGTTTTTTTGTCGGTCATGTTGTATTGTGGAGGGGAGAGAGACAGAGAGAGAGAATCATATATTTGATGTTGTGTGTGTTTATGAATGATGATGATTGATATTGATGATGAAGCTGTGTGAATGTGTGTCATGTGACCCTGTGTTTCCTGTCCAGGTGGTCGGAGGGGCGTGGCTCTTCAGCAGGATGTACTGTAACGTCTTTGTCACCCTGGACGTGATGATGTGTACCGCCAGCATTCTCAACCTGTGTGCCATCAGTATCGACAGGTAAGGGGCTAGTTGTGTGTCTGTGTGTTTGTTTGTGAGTGTGTGTGTAAGAGAGTGTGTGTGCATGTTTTGAGTTATTTTTTGTTGTTTTGAAAGTGTGTTGAAATGGACATATACAGTAGGAGTGAGGTGTGTGTGCCTTAAATATTTGATTATAAACTCTCTCACGAGAAACATTGCATTCATAAAACTTTGCTGGCTCTGATCACCTTGTTATGTGCGTTTGCTGTATGGAGGTGCCAGTACCCTCTAGGTTAGCGTGCTGTATGGAGGTGCCTGTACCCTCTAGGTTAGCGTGCTGTATGGGTGCCTGTACCCTCTAGGTTAGCGTGCTGTATGGAGGTGCCAGTACCCTCTAGGTTAGCGTGCTGTATGGGTGCCTGTACCCTCTAGGTTAGCGTGCTGTATGGAGGTGCCAGTACCCTCTAGGTTAGCGTGCTGTATGGAGGTGCCAGTACCCTCTAGGTTAGCGTGCTGTATGGAGGTGCCTGTACCCTCTAGGTTAGCGTGCTGTATGGAGGTGCCAGTACCCTCTAGGTTAGCGTGCTGTATGGAGGTGCCAGTACCCTCTAGGTTAGCGTGCTGTATGGAGGTGCCTGTACCCTCTAGGTTAGCGTGCTGTATGGGTGCCAGTACCCTCTAGGTTAGCGTGCTGTATGGAGGTGCCAGTACCCTCTAGGTTAGCGTGCTGTATGGAGGTGCCAGTACCCTCTAGGTTAGCGTGCTGTATGGAGGTGCCAGTACCCTCTAGGTTAGCGTGCTGTATGGAGGTGCCAGTACCCTCTAGGTTAGCGTGCTGTATGGAGGTGCCAGTACCCTCTAGGTTAGCGTGCTGTATGGAGGTGCCTGTACCCTCTAGGTTAGCGTGCTGTATGGAGGTGCCAGTACCCTCTAGGTTAGCGTGCTGTATGGAGGTGCCAGTACCCTCTAGGTTAGCGTGCTGTATGGAGGTGCCTGTACCCTCTAGGTTAGCGTGCTGTATGGGTGCCAGTACCCTCTAGGTTAGCGTGCTGTATGGAGGTGCCAGTACCCTCTAGGTTAGCGTGCTGTATGGAGGTGCCAGTACCCTCTAGGTTAGCGTGCTGTATGGAGGTGCCTGTACCCTCTAGGTTAGCGTGCTGTATGGAGGTGCCAGTACCCTCTAGGTTAGCGTGCTGTATGGAGGTGCCTGTACCCTCTAGGTTAGCGTGCTGTATGGAGGTGCCAGTACCCTCTAGGTTAGCGTGCTGTATGGAGGTGCCTGTACCCTCTAGGTTAGCGTGCTGTATGGAGGTGCCAGTACCCTCTAGGTTAGCGTGCTGTATGGAGGTGCCTGTACCCTCTAGGTTAGCGTGCTGTATGGGTGCCTGTACCCTCTAGGTTAGCGTGCTGTATGGAGGTGCCTGTACCCTCTAGGTTAGCGTGCTGTATGGAGGTGCCAGTACCCTCTAGGTTAGCGTGCTGTATGGAGGTGCCAGTACCCTCTAGGTTAGCGTGCTGTATGGAGGTGCCTGTACCCTCTAGGTTAGCGTGCTGTATGGGTGCCAGTACCCTCTAGGTTAGCGTGCTGTATGGAGGTGCCAGTACCCTCTAGGTTAGCGTGCTGTATGGAGGTGCCTGTACCCTCTAGGTTAGCGTGCTGTATGGAGGTGCCAGTACCCTCTAGGTTAGCGTGCTGTATGGAGGTGCCAGTACCCTCTAGGTTAGCGTGCTGTATGGAGGTGCCAGTACCCTCTAGGTTAGCGTGCTGTATGGAGGTGCCTGTACCCTCTAGGTTAGCGTGCTGTATGGAGGTGCCTGTACCCTCTAGGTTAGCGTGCTGTATGGGTGCCTGTACCCTCTAGGTTAGCGTGCTGTATGGAGGTGCCAGTACCCTCTAGGTTAGCGTGCTGTATGGGTGCCTGTACCCTCTAGGTTAGCGTGCTGTATGGAGGTGCCAGTACCCTCTAGGTTAGCGTGCTGTATGGAGGTGCCAGTACCCTCTAGGTTAGCGTGCAGTATGGAGGTGCCAGTACCCTCTAGGTTAGCGTGCTGTATGGGTGCCTGTACCCTCTAGGTTAGCGTGCTGTATGGAGGTGCCTGTACCCTCTAGGTTAGCGTGCTGTATGGGTGCCTGTACCCTCTAGGTTAGCGTGCTGTATGGAGGTGCCTGTACCCTCTAGGTTAGCGTGCTGTATGGAGGTGCCTGTACCCTCTAGGTTAGCGTGCTGTATGGAGGTGCCAGTACCCTCTAGGTTAGCGTGCTGTATGGAGGTGCCTGTACCCTCTAGGTTAGCGTGCTGTATGGAGGTGCCTGTACCCTCTAGGTTAGCGTGCTGTATGGAGGTGCCAGTACCCTCTAGGTTAGCGTGCTGTATGGAGGTGCCAGTACCCTGTAGGTTAGCGTGCTGTATGGAGGTGCCAGTACCCTCTAGGTTAGCGTGCTGTATGGAGGTGCCAGTACCCTCTAGGTTAGCGTGCTGTATGGAGGTGCCAGTACCCTCTAGGTTAGCGTGCTGTATGGAGGTGCCAGTACCCTCTAGGTTAGCGTGCTGTATGGAGGTGCCAGTACCCTCTAGGTTAGCGTGCTGTATGGAGGTGCCTGTACCCTCTAGGTTAGCGTGCTGTATGGAGGTGCCTGTACCCTCTAGGTTAGCGTGCTGTATGGAGGTGCCTGTACCCTCTAGGTTAGCGTGCTGTATGGGTGCCTGTACCCTCTAGGTTAGCGTGCTGTATGGGTGCCTGTACCCTCTAGGTTAGCGTGCTGTATGGAGGTGCCTGTACCCTCTAGGTTAGCGTGCTGTATGGAGGTGCCAGTACCCTCTAGGTTAGCGTGCTGTATGGGTGCCTGTACCCTCTAGGTTAGCGTGCTGTATGGAGGTGCCAGTACCCTCTAGGTTAGCGTGCTGTATGGAGGTGCCTGTACCCTCTAGGTTAGCGTGCTGTATGGGTGCCTGTACCCTCTAGGTTAGCGTGCTGTATGGAGGTGCCAGTACCCTCTAGGTTAGCGTGCTGTATGGAGGTGCCAGTACCCTCTAGGTTAGCGTGCTGTATGGAGGTGCCTGTACCCTCTAGGTTAGCGTGCTGTATGGAGGTGCCTGTACCCTCTAGGTTAGCGTGCTGTATGGAGGGTCCTGTACCCTCTAGGTTAGCGTGCAGTATGGAGGTGCCAGTACCCTCTAGGTTAGCGTGCTGTATGGGTGCCTGTACCCTCTAGGTTAGCGTGCTGTATGGAGGTGCCTGTACCCTCTAGGTTAGCGTGCTGTATGGGTGCCTGTACCCTCTAGGTTAGCGTGCTGTATGGAGGTGCCTGTACCCTCTAGGTTAGCGTGCTGTATGGAGGTGCCTGTACCCTCTAGGTTAGCGTGCTGTATGGAGGTGCCAGTACCCTCTAGGTTAGCGTGCTGTATGGAGGTGCCTGTACCCTCTAGGTTAGCGTGCTGTATGGAGGTGCCTGTACCCTCTAGGTTAGCGTGCTGTATGGAGGTGCCAGTACCCTCTAGGTTAGCGTGCTGTATGGAGGTGCCAGTACCCTGTAGGTTAGCGTGCTGTATGGAGGTGCCAGTACCCTCTAGGTTAGCGTGCTGTATGGAGGTGCCAGTACCCTCTAGGTTAGCGTGCTGTATGGAGGTGCCAGTACCCTCTAGGTTAGCGTGCTGTATGGAGGTGCCAGTACCCTCTAGGTTAGCGTGCTGTATGGAGGTGCCAGTACCCTCTAGGTTAGCGTGCTGTATGGAGGTGCCTGTACCCTCTAGGTTAGCGTGCTGTATGGAGGTGCCTGTACCCTCTAGGTTAGCGTGCTGTATGGAGGTGCCTGTACCCTCTAGGTTAGCGTGCTGTATGGGTGCCTGTACCCTCTAGGTTAGCGTGCTGTATGGGTGCCTGTACCCTCTAGGTTAGCGTGCTGTATGGAGGTGCCTGTACCCTCTAGGTTAGCGTGCTGTATGGAGGTGCCAGTACCCTCTAGGTTAGCGTGCTGTATGGGTGCCTGTACCCTCTAGGTTAGCGTGCTGTATGGAGGTGCCAGTACCCTCTAGGTTAGCGTGCTGTATGGAGGTGCCTGTACCCTCTAGGTTAGCGTGCTGTATGGGTGCCTGTACCCTCTAGGTTAGCGTGCTGTATGGAGGTGCCAGTACCCTCTAGGTTAGCGTGCTGTATGGAGGTGCCAGTACCCTCTAGGTTAGCGTGCTGTATGGAGGTGCCTGTACCCTCTAGGTTAGCGTGCTGTATGGAGGTGCCTGTACCCTCTAGGTTAGCGTGCTGTATGGAGGTGCCTGTACCCTCTAGGTTAGCGTGCTGTATGGAGGTGCCAGTACCCTCTAGGTTAGCGTGCTGTATGGGTGCCTGTACCCTCTAGGTTAGCGTGCTGTATGGAGGTGCCTGTACCCTCTAGGTTAGCGTGCTGTATGGAGGTGCCAGTACCCTCTAGGTTAGCGTGCTGTATGGAGGTGCCAGTACCCTCTAGGTTAGCGTGCTGTATGGAGGTGCCAGTACCCTCTAGGTTAGCGTGCTGTATGGGTGCCTGTACCCTCTAGGTTAGCGTGCTGTATGGAGGTGCCTGTACCCTCTAGGTTAGCGTGCTGTATGGAGGTGCCTGTACCCTCTAGGTTAGCGTGCTGTATGGAGGTGCCTGTACCCTCTAGGTTAGCGTGCTGTATGGGTGCCTGTACCCTCTAGGTTAGCGTGCTGTATGGGTGCCTGTACCCTCTAGGTTAGCGTGCTGTATGGAGGTGCCAGTACCCTCTAGGTTAGCGTGCTGTATGGAGGTGCCTGTACCCTCTAGGTTAGCGTGCTGTATGGAGGTGCCTGTACCCTCTAGGTTAGCGTGCTGTATGGAGGTGCCAGTACCCTCTAGGTTAGCGTGCTGTATGGAGGTGCCAGTACCCTCTAGGTTAGCGTGCTGTATGGAGGTGCCAGTACCCTCTAGGTTAGCGTGCTGTATGGGTGCCTGTACCCTCTAGGTTAGCGTGCTGTATGGGTGCCTGTACCCTCTAGGTTAGCGTGCTGTATGGAGGTGCCTGTACCCTCTAGGTTAGCGTGCTGTATGGGTGCCTGTACCCTCTAGGTTAGCGTGCTGTATGGGTGCCTGTACCCTCTAGGTTAGCGTGCTGTATGGAGGTGCCTGTACCCTCTAGGTTAGCGTGCTGTATGGAGGTGCCTGTACCCTCTAGGTTAGCGTGCTGTATGGAGGTGCCTGTACCCTCTAGGTTAGCGTGCTGTATGGAGGTGCCAGTACCCTCTAGGTTAGCGTGCTGTATGGGTGCCTGTACCCTCTAGGTTAGCGTGCTGTATGGAGGTGCCTGTACCCTCTAGGTTAGCGTGCTGTATGGAGGTGCCAGTACCCTCTAGGTTAGCGTGCTGTATGGAGGTGCCAGTACCCTCTAGGTTAGCGTGCTGTATGGAGGTGCCTGTACCCTCTAGGTTAGCGTGCTGTATGGAGGTGCCTGTACCCTCTAGGTTAGCGTGCTGTATGGAGGTGCCTGTACCCTCTAGGTTAGCGTGCTGTATGGAGGTGCCAGTACCCTCTAGGTTAGCGTGCTGTATGGAGGTGCCTGTACCCTCTAGGTTAGCGTGCTGTATGGAGGTGCCAGTACCCTCTAGGTTAGCGTGCTGTATGGGTGCCTGTACCCTCTAGGTTAGCTTGCTGTATGGAGGTGCCAGTACCCTCTAGGTTAGCGTGCTGTATGGAGGTGCCTGTACCCTCTAGGTTAGCGTGCTGTATGGAGGTGCCTGTACCCTCTAGGTTAGCGTGCTGTATGGAGGTGCCAGTACCCTCTAGGTTAGCGTGCTGTATGGAGGTGCCTGTACCCTCTAGGTTAGCGTGCTGTATGGAGGTGCCAGTACCCTCTAGGTTAGCGTGCTGTATGGGTGCCTGTACCCTCTAGGTTAGCGTGCTGTATGGGGTGCCTGTACCCTCTAGGTTAGCGTGCTGTATGGGTGCCTGTACCCTCTAGGTTAGCGTGCTGTATGGAGGTGCCTGTACCCTCTAGGTTAGCGTGCTGTATGGAGGTGCCTGTACCCTCTAGGTTAGCGTGCTGTATGGAGGTGCCTGTACCCTCTAGGTTAGCGTGCTGTATGGAGGTGCCTGTACCCTCTAGGTTAGCGTGCTGTATGGAGGTGCCTGTACCCTCTAGGTTAGCGTGCTGTATGGAGGTGCCTGTACCCTCTAGGTTAGCGTGCTGTATGGAGGTGCCAGTACCCTCTAGGTTAGCGTGCTGTATGGAGGTGCCAGTACCCTCTAGGTTAGCGTGCTGTATGGAGGTGCCAGTACCCTCTAGGTTAGCGTGCTGTATGGAGGTGCCAGTACCCTCTAGGTTAGCGTGCTGTATGGAGGTGCCAGTACCCTCTAGGTTAGCGTGCTGTATGGAGGTGCCGCGTGCTGTATGGAGGTGCCAGTACCCTCTAGGTTAGCGTGCTGTATGGAGGTGCCAGTACCCTCTAGGTTAGCGTGCTGTATGGAGGTGCCAGTACCCTCTAGGTTAGCGTGCTGTATGGAGGTGCCTGTACCCTCTAGGTTAGCGTGCTGTATGGAGGTGCCTGTACCCTCTAGGTTAGCGTGCTGTATGGAGGTGCCTGTACCCTCTAGGTTAGCGTGCTGTATGGAGGTGCCAGTACCCTCTAGGTTAGCGTGCTGTATGGGTGCCTGTACCCTCTAGGTTAGCGTGCTGTATGGAGGTGCCTGTACCCTCTAGGTTAGCGTGCTGTATGGAGGTGCCAGTACCCTCTAGGTTAGCGTGCTGTATGGAGGTGCCAGTACCCTCTAGGTTAGCGTGCTGTATGGAGGTGCCAGTACCCTCTAGGTTAGCGTGCTGTATGGAGGTGCCTGTACCCTCTAGGTTAGCGTGCTGTATGGAGGTGCCTGTACCCTCTAGGTTAGCGTGCTGTATGGAGGTGCCTGTACCCTCTAGGTTAGCGTGCTGTATGGAGGTGCCTGTACCCTCTAGGTTAGCGTGCTGTATGGGTGCCTGTACCCTCTAGGTTAGCGTGCTGTATGGAGGTGCCTGTACCCTCTAGGTTAGCGTGCTGTATGGAGGTGCCTGTACCCTCTAGGTTAGCGTGCTGTATGGAGGTGCCTGTACCCTCTAGGTTAGCGTGCTGTATGGGTGCCTGTACCCTCTAGGTTAGCGTGCTGTATGGAGGTGCCTGTACCCTCTAGGTTAGCGTGCTGTATGGAGGTGCCTGTACCCTCTAGGTTAGCGTGCTGTATGGAGGTGCCTGTACCCTCTAGGTTAGCGTGCTGTATGGAGGTGCCAGTACCCTCTAGGTTAGCGTGCTGTATGGAGGTGCCAGTACCCTCTAGGTTAGCGTGCTGTATGGAGGTGCCTGTACCCTCTAGGTTAGCGTGCTGTATGGAGGTGCCTGTACCCTCTAGGTTAGCGTGCTGTATGGAGGTGCCTGTACCCTCTAGGTTAGCGTGCTGTATGGAGGTGCCTGTACCCTCTAGGTTAGCGTGCTGTATGGAGGTGCCAGTACCCTCTAGGTTAGCGTGCTGTATGGAGGTGCCAGTACCCTCTAGGTTAGCGTGCTGTATGGAGGTGCCAGTACCCTCTAGGTTAGCGTGCTGTATGGAGGTGCCTGTACCCTCTAGGTTAGCGTGCTGTATGGAGGTGCCTGTACCCTCTAGGTTAGCGTGCTGTATGGAGGTGCCTGTACCCTCTAGGTTAGCGTGCTGTATGGAGGTGCCAGTACCCTCTAGGTTAGCGTGCTGTATGGGTGCCTGTACCCTCTAGGTTAGCGTGCTGTATGGAGGTGCCTGTACCCTCTAGGTTAGCGTGCTGTATGGAGGTGCCAGTACCCTCTAGGTTAGCGTGCTGTATGGAGGTGCCAGTACCCTCTAGGTTAGCGTGCTGTATGGAGGTGCCAGTACCCTCTAGGTTAGCGTGCTGTATGGGTGCCTGTACCCTCTAGGTTAGCGTGCTGTATGGAGGTGCCTGTACCCTCTAGGTTAGCGTGCTGTATGGAGGTGCCTGTACCCTCTAGGTTAGCGTGCTGTATGGAGGTGCCTGTACCCTCTAGGTTAGCGTGCTGTATGGAGGTGCCTGTACCCTCTAGGTTAGCGTGCTGTATGGGTGCCTGTACCCTCTAGGTTAGCGTGCTGTATGGAGGTGCCTGTACCCTCTAGGTTAGCGTGCTGTATGGAGGTGCCTGTACCCTCTAGGTTAGCGTGCTGTATGGAGGTGCCAGTACCCTCTAGGTTAGCGTGCTGTATGGGTGCCTGTACCCTCTAGGTTAGCGTGCTGTATGGGTGCCTGTACCCTCTAGGTTAGCGTGCTGTATGGAGGTGCCTGTACCCTCTAGGTTAGCGTGCTGTATGGAGGTGCCTGTACCCTCTAGGTTAGCGTGCTGTATGGAGGTGCCTGTACCCTCTAGGTTAGCGTGCTGTATGGAGGTGCCAGTACCCTCTAGGTTAGCGTGCTGTATGGAGGTGCCAGTACCCTCTAGGTTAGCGTGCTGTATGGAGGTGCCAGTACCCTCTAGGTTAGCGTGCTGTATGGAGGTGCCAGTACCCTCTAGGTTAGCGTGCTGTATGGGTGCCTGTACCCTCTAGGTTAGCGTGCTGTATGGAGGTGCCTGTACCCTCTAGGTTAGCGTGCTGTATGGAGGTGCCTGTACCCTCTAGGTTAGCGTGCTGTATGGAGGTGCCTGTACCCTCTAGGTTAGCGTGCTGTATGGGTGCCTGTACCCTCTAGGTTAGCGTGCTGTATGGAGGTGCCTGTACCCTCTAGGTTAGCGTGCTGTATGGAGGTGCCTGTACCCTCTAGGTTAGCGTGCTGTATGGAGGTGCCAGTACCCTCTAGGTTAGCGTGCTGTATGGGTGCCTGTACCCTCTAGGTTAGCGTGCTGTATGGGTGCCTGTACCCTCTAGGTTAGCGTGCTGTATGGAGGTGCCAGTACCCTCTAGGTTAGCGTGCTGTATGGAGGTGCCAGTACCCTCTAGGTTAGCGTGCTGTATGGAGGTGCCAGTACCCTCTAGGTTAGCGTGCTGTATGGAGGTGCCAGTACCCTCTAGGTTAGCGTGCTGTATGGAGGTGCCTGTACCCTCTAGGTTAGCGTGCTGTATGGGTGCCTGTACCCTCTAGGTTAGCGTGCTGTATGGGTGCCTGTACCCTCTAGGTTAGCGTGCTGTATGGAGGTGCCTGTACCCTCTAGGTTAGCGTGCTGTATGGAGGTGCCAGTACCCTCTAGGTTAGCGTGCTGTATGGAGGTGCCAGTACCCTCTAGGTTAGCGTGCTGTATGGAGGTGCCAGTACCCTCTAGGTTAGCGTGCTGTATGGAGGTGCCTGTACCCTCTAGGTTAGCGTGCTGTATGGAGGTGCCTGTACCCTCTAGGTTAGCGTGCTGTATGGAGGTGCCTGTACCCTCTAGGTTAGCGTGCTGTATGGAGGTGCCAGTACCCTCTAGGTTAGCGTGCTGTATGGGTGCCTGTACCCTCTAGGTTAGCGTGCTGTATGGAGGTGCCTGTACCCTCTAGGTTAGCGTGCTGTATGGAGGTGCCTGTACCCTCTAGGTTAGCGTGCTGTATGGAGGTGCCTGTACCCTCTAGGTTAGCGTGCTGTATGGAGGTGCCTGTACCCTCTAGGTTAGCGTGCTGTATGGAGGTGCCTGTACCCTCTAGGTTAGCGTGCTGTATGGAGGTGCCTGTACCCTCTAGGTTAGCGTGCTGTATGGAGTGCCAGTACCCTCTAGGTTAGCGTGCTGTATGGGTGCCTGTACCCTCTAGGTTAGCGTGCTGTATGGGTGCCTGTACCCTCTAGGTTAGCGTGCTGTATGGAGGTGCCTGTACCCTCTAGGTTAGCGTGCTGTATGGAGGTGCCTGTACCCTCTAGGTTAGCGTGCTGTATGGAGGTGCCAGTACCCTCTAGGTTAGCGTGCTGTATGGAGGTGCCTGTACCCTCTAGGTTAGCGTGCTGTATGGAGGTGCCAGTACCCTCTAGGTTAGCGTGCTGTATGGGTGCCTGTACCCTCTAGGTTAGCGTGCTGTATGGAGGTGCCTGTACCCTCTAGGTTAGCGTGCTGTATGGAGGTGCCTGTACCCTCTAGGTTAGCGTGCTGTATGGGTGCCTGTACCCTCTAGGTTAGCGTGCTGTATGGGTGCCTGTACCCTCTAGGTTAGCGTGCTGTATGGAGGTGCCTGTACCCTCTAGGTTAGCGTGCTGTATGGAGGTGCCTGTACCCTCTAGGTTAGCGTGCTGTATGGAGGTGCCTGTACCCTCTAGGTTAGCGTGCAGTATGGAGGTGCCAGTACCCTCTAGGTTAGCATGCTGTATGGAGGTGCCAGTACCCTCTAGGTTAGCGTGCTGTATGGAGGTGCCTGTACCCTCTAGGTTAGCGTGCTGTATGGAGGTGCCAGTACCCTCTAGGTTAGCGTGCTGTATGGAGGTGCCAGTACCCTCTAGGTTAGCGTGCTGTATGGAGGTGCCAGTACCCTCTAGGTTAGCGTGCTGTATGGAGGTGCCAGTACCCTCTAGGTTAGCGTGCTGTATGGAGGTGCCAGTACCCTCTAGGTTAGCGTGCTGTATGGAGGTGCCTGTACCCTCTAGGTTAGCGTGCTGTATGGGTGCCTGTACCCTCTAGGTTAGCGTGCTGTATGGGTGCCTGTACCCTCTAGGTTAGCGTGCTGTATGGAGGTGCCTGTACCCTCTAGGTTAGCGTGCTGTATGGAGGTGCCAGTACCCTCTAGGTTAGCGTGCTGTATGGAGGTGCCAGTACCCTCTAGGTTAGCGTGCTGTATGGAGGTGCCAGTACCCTCTAGGTTAGCGTGCTGTATGGAGGTGCCTGTACCCTCTAGGTTAGCGTGCTGTATGGAGGTGCCTGTACCCTCTAGGTTAGCGTGCTGTATGGAGGTGCCTGTACCCTCTAGGTTAGCGTGCTGTATGGAGGTGCCAGTACCCTCTAGGTTAGCGTGCTGTATGGGTGCCTGTACCCTCTAGGTTAGCGTGCTGTATGGAGGTGCCTGTACCCTCTAGGTTAGCGTGCTGTATGGAGGTGCCAGTACCCTCTAGGTTAGCGTGCTGTATGGAGGTGCCAGTACCCTCTAGGTTAGCGTGCTGTATGGAGGTGCCAGTACCCTCTAGGTTAGCGTGCTGTATGGGTGCCTGTACCCTCTAGGTTAGCGTGCTGTATGGAGGTGCCTGTACCCTCTAGGTTAGCGTGCTGTATGGAGGTGCCTGTACCCTCTAGGTTAGCGTGCTGTATGGAGGTGCCTGTACTCTCTAGGTTAGCGTGCTGTATGGGTGCCTGTACCCTCTAGGTTAGCGTGCTGTATGGGTGCCTGTACCCTCTAGGTTAGCGTGCTGTATGGAGGTGCCTGTACCCTCTAGGTTAGCGTGCTGTATGGAGGTGCCTGTACCCTCTAGGTTAGCGTGCTGTATGGAGGTGCCAGTACCCTCTAGGTTAGCGTGCTGTATGGAGGTGCCTGTACCCTCTAGGTTAGCGTGCTGTATGGAGGTGCCTGTACCCTCTAGGTTAGCGTGCTGTATGGAGGTGCCTGTACCCTCTAGGTTAGCGTGCTGTATGGAGGTGCCTGTACCCTCTAGGTTAGCGTGCTGTATGGAGGTGCCAGTACCCTCTAGGTTAGCGTGCTGTATGGAGGTGCCAGTACCCTCTAGGTTAGCGTGCTGTATGGAGGTGCCAGTACCCTCTAGGTTAGCGTGCTGTATGGGTGCCTGTACCCTCTAGGTTAGCGTGCTGTATGGGTGCCTGTACCCTCTAGGTTAGCGTGCTGTATGGAGGTGCCTGTACCCTCTAGGTTAGCGTGCTGTATGGGTGCCTGTACCCTCTAGGTTAGCGTGCTGTATGGGTGCCTGTACCCTCTAGGTTAGCGTGCTGTATGGAGGTGCCTGTACCCTCTAGGTTAGCGTGCTGTATGGAGGTGCCAGTACCCTCTAGGTTAGCGTGCTGTATGGAGGTGCCAGTACCCTCTAGGTTAGCGTGCTGTATGGGTGCCTGTACCCTCTAGGTTAGCGTGCTGTATGGAGGTGCCTGTACCCTCTAGGTTAGCGTGCTGTATGGAGGTGCCTGTACCCTCTAGGTTAGCGTGCTGTATGGAGGTGCCTGTACCCTCTAGGTTAGCGTGCTGTATGGAGGTGCCTGTACCCTCTAGGTTAGCGTGCTGTATGGAGGTGCCTGTACCCTCTAGGTTAGCGTGCTGTATGGAGGTGCCAGTACCCTCTAGGTTAGCGTGCTGTATGGAGGTGCCTGTACCCTCTAGGTTAGCGTGCTGTATGGAGGTGCCAGTACCCTCTAGGTTAGCGTGCTGTATGGGTGCCTGTACCCTCTAGGTTAGCGTGCTGTATGGAGGTGCCAGTACCCTCTAGGTTAGCGTGCTGTATGGAGGTGCCTGTACCCTCTAGGTTAGCGTGCTGTATGGAGGTGCCTGTACCCTCTAGGTTAGCGTGCTGTATGGAGGTGCCTGTACCCTCTAGGTTAGCGTGCTGTATGGAGGGGCCAGTACCCTCTAGGTTAGCGTGCTGTATGGAGGTGCCTGTACCCTCTAGGTTAGCGTGCTGTATGGAGGTAGTACCCTCTAGGTTAGCGTGCTGTATGGAGGTGCCTGTACCCTCTAGGTTAGCGTGCTGTATGGAGGTGCCTGTACCCTCTAGGTTAGCGTGCTGTATGGAGGTGCCTGTACCCTCTAGGTTAGCGTGCTGTATGGGGTGCCTGTACCCTCTAGGTTAGCGTGCTGTATGGAGGTGCCTGTACCCTCTAGGTTAGCGTGCTGTATGGAGGTGCCTGTACCCTCTAGGTTAGCGTGCTGTATGGAGGTGCCTGTACCCTCTAGGTTAGCGTGCTGTATGGAGGTGCCTGTACCCTCTAGGTTAGCGTGCTGTATGGAGGTGCCTGTACCCTCTAGGTTAGCGTGCTGTATGGAGGTGCCAGTACCCTCTAGGTTAGCGTGCTGTATGGAGGTGCCTGTACCCTCTAGGTTAGCGTGCTGTATGGAGGTGCCGTACCCTCTAGGTTAGCGTGCTGTATGGAGGTGCCTGTACCCTCTAGGTTAGCGTGCTGTATGGAGGTGCCAGTACCCTCTAGGTTAGCGTGCTGTATGGAGGTGCCAGTACCCTCTAGGTTAGCGTGCTGTATGGGGTGCCTGTACCCTCTAGGTTAGCGTGCTGTATGGAGGTGCCTGTACCCTCTAGGTTAGCGTGCTGTATGGAGGTGCCTGTACCCTCTAGGTTAGCGTGCTGTATGGAGGTGCCTGTACCCTCTAGGTTAGCGTGCTGTATGGAGGTGCCAGTACCCTCTAGGTTAGCGTGCTGTATGGGTGCCTGTACCCTCTAGGTTAGCGTGCTGTATGGAGGTGCCTGTACCCTCTAGGTTAGCGTGCTGTATGGAGGTGCCTGTACCCTCTAGGTTAGCGTGCTGTATGGAGGTGCCTGTACCCTCTAGGTTAGCGTGCTGTATGGAGGTGCCAGTACCCTCTAGGTTAGCGTGCTGTATGGGTGCCTGTACCCTCTAGGTTAGCGTGCTGTATGGAGGTGCCTGTACCCTCTAGGTTAGCGTGCTGTATGGAGGTGCCTGTACCCTCTAGGTTAGCGTGCTGTATGGAGGTGCCTGTACCCTCTAGGTTAGCGTGCTGTATGGGTGCCTGTACCCTCTAGGTTAGCGTGCTGTATGGGGTGCCTGTACCCTCTAGGTTAGCGTGCTGTATGGAGGTGCCTGTACCCTCTAGGTTAGCGTGCTGTATGGAGGTGCCTGTACCCTCTAGGTTAGCGTGCTGTATGGAGGTGCCAGTACCCTCTAGGTTAGCGTGCTGTATGGAGGTGCCTGTACCCTCTAGGTTAGCGTGCTGTATGGAGGTGCCTGTACCCTCTAGGTTAGCGTGCTGTATGGAGGTGCCTGTACCCTCTAGGTTAGCGTGCTGTATGGAGGTGCCTGTACCCTCTAGGTTAGCGTGCTGTATGGAGGTGCCAGTACCCTCTAGGTTAGCGTGCTGTATGGAGGTGCCAGTACCCTCTAGGTTAGCGTGCTGTATGGAGGTGCCAGTACCCTCTAGGTTAGCGTGCTGTATGGAGGTGCCTGTACCCTCTAGGTTAGCGTGCTGTATGGAGGTGCCTGTACCCTCTAGGTTAGCGTGCTGTATGGAGGTGCCTGTACCCTCTAGGTTAGCGTGCTGTATGGGTGCCTGTACCCTCTAGGTTAGCGTGCTGTATGGAGGTGCCTGTACCCTCTAGGTTAGCGTGCTGTATGGAGGTGCCTGTACCCTCTAGGTTAGCGTGCTGTATGGAGGTGCCAGTACCCTCTAGGTTAGCGTGCTGTATGGAGGTGCCAGTACCCTCTAGGTTAGCGTGCTGTATGGGTGCCTGTACCCTCTAGGTTAGCGTGCTGTATGGAGGTGCCTGTACCCTCTAGGTTAGCGTGCTGTATGGAGGTGCCTGTACCCTCTAGGTTAGCGTGCTGTATGGAGGTGCCTGTACCCTCTAGGTTAGCGTGCTGTATGGAGGTGCCTGTACCCTCTAGGTTAGCGTGCTGTATGGAGGTGCCTGTACCCTCTAGGTTAGCGTGCTGTATGGAGGTGCCAGTACCCTCTAGGTTAGCGTGCTGTATGGAGGTGCCTGTACCCTCTAGGTTAGCGTGCTGTATGGAGGTGCCAGTACCCTCTAGGTTAGCGTGCTGTATGGGGTGCCTGTACCCTCTAGGTTAGCGTGCTGTATGGAGGTGCCAGTACCCTCTAGGTTAGCGTGCTGTATGGAGGTGCCTGTACCCTCTAGGTTAGCGTGCTGTATGGAGGTGCCTGTACCCTCTAGGTTAGCGTGCTGTATGGAGGTGCCTGTACCCTCTAGGTTAGCGTGCTGTATGGAGGTGCCAGTACCCTCTAGGTTAGCGTGCTGTATGGAGGTGCCTGTACCCTCTAGGTTAGCGTGCTGTATGGAGGTGCCAGTACCCTCTAGGTTAGCGTGCTGTATGGGTGCCTGTACCATCTAGGTTAGCGTGCTGTATGGAGGTGCCAGTACCCTCTAGGTTAGCGTGCTGTATGGAGGTGCCTGTACCCTCTAGGTTAGCGTGCTGTATGGAGGTGCCTGTACCCTCTAGGTTAGCGTGCTGTATGGAGGTGCCTGTACTCTCTAGGTTAGCGTGCTGTATGGGTGCCTGTACCCTCTAGGTTAGCGTGCTGTATGGGTGCCTGTACCCTCTAGGTTAGCGTGCTGTATGGAGGTGCCTGTACCCTCTAGGTTAGCGTGCTGTATGGAGGTGCCTGTACCCTCTAGGTTAGCGTGCTGTATGGAGGTGCCAGTACCCTCTAGGTTAGCGTGCTGTATGGAGGTGCCTGTACCCTCTAGGTTAGCGTGCTGTATGGAGGTGCCTGTACCCTCTAGGTTAGCGTGCTGTATGGAGGTGCCTGTACCCTCTAGGTTAGCGTGCTGTATGGAGGTGCCTGTACCCTCTAGGTTAGCGTGCTGTATGGAGGTGCCAGTACCCTCTAGGTTAGCGTGCTGTATGGAGGTGCCAGTACCCTCTAGGTTAGCGTGCTGTATGGAGGTGCCAGTACCCTCTAGGTTAGCGTGCTGTATGGGTGCCTGTACCCTCTAGGTTAGCGTGCTGTATGGGTGCCTGTACCCTCTAGGTTAGCGTGCTGTATGGAGGTGCCTGTACCCTCTAGGTTAGCGTGCTGTATGGGTGCCTGTACCCTCTAGGTTAGCGTGCTGTATGGGTGCCTGTACCCTCTAGGTTAGCGTGCTGTATGGAGGTGCCTGTACCCTCTAGGTTAGCGTGCTGTATGGAGGTGCCAGTACCCTCTAGGTTAGCGTGCTGTATGGAGGTGCCTGTACCCTCTAGCTTAGCGTGCTGTATGGAGGTGCCAGTACCCTCTAGGTTAGCGTGCTGTATGGGTGCCTGTACCCTCTAGGTTAGCGTGCTGTATGGAGGTGCCTGTACCCTCTAGGTTAGCGTGCTGTATGGAGGTGCCTGTACCCTCTAGGTTAGCGTGCTGTATGGAGGTGCCTGTACCCTCTAGGTTAGCGTGCTGTATGGAGGTGCCTGTACCCTCTAGGTTAGCGTGCTGTATGGAGGTGCCTGTACCCTCTAGGTTAGCGTGCTGTATGGAGGTGCCAGTACCCTCTAGGTTAGCGTGCTGTATGGAGGTGCCTGTACCCTCTAGGTTAGCGTGCTGTATGGAGGTGCCAGTACCCTCTAGGTTAGCGTGCTGTATGGGTGCCTGTACCCTCTAGGTTAGCGTGCTGTATGGAGGTGCCAGTACCCTCTAGGTTAGCGTGCTGTATGGAGGTGCCTGTACCCTCTAGGTTAGCGTGCTGTATGGAGGTGCCTGTACCCTCTAGGTTAGCGTGCTGTATGGAGGTGCCTGTACCCTCTAGGTTAGCGTGCTGTATGGAGGTGCCAGTACCCTCTAGGTTAGCGTGCTGTATGGAGGTGCCTGTACCCTCTAGGTTAGCGTGCTGTATGGAGGTGCCAGTACCCTCTAGGTTAGCGTGCTGTATGGGTGCCTGTACCCTCTAGGTTAGCGTGCTGTATGGAGGTGCCAGTACCCTCTAGGTTAGCGTGCTGTATGGAGGTGCCTGTACCCTCTAGGTTAGCGTGCTGTATGGAGGTGCCTGTACCCTCTAGGTTAGCGTGCTGTATGGAGGTGCCAGTACCCTCTAGGTTAGCGTGCTGTATGGAGGTGCCTGTACCCTCTAGGTTAGCGTGCTGTATGGAGGTGCCAGTACCCTCTAGGTTAGCGTGCTGTATGGGTGCCTGTACCCTCTAGGTTAGCGTGCTGTATGGAGGTGCCTGTACCCTCTAGGTTAGCGTGCTGTATGGAGGTGCCTGTACCCTCTAGGTTAGCGTGCTGTATGGAGGTGCCTGTACCCTCTAGGTTAGCGTGCTGTATGGGTGCCTGTACCCTCTAGGTTAGCGTGCTGTATGGAGGTGCCAGTACCCTCTAGGTTAGCGTGCTGTATGGAGGTGCCAGTACCCTCTAGGTTAGCGTGCTGTATGGAGGTGCCTGTACCCTCTAGGTTAGCGTGCTGTATGGGTGCCTGTACCCTCTAGGTTAGCGTGCTGTATGGAGGTGCCTGTACCCTCTAGGTTAGCGTGCTGTATGGAGGTGCCAGTACCCTCTAGGTTAGCGTGCTGTATGGAGGTGCCTGTACCCTCTAGGTTAGCGTGCTGTATGGGTGCCTGTACCCTCTAGGTTAGCGTGCTGTATGGAGGTGCCAGTACCCTCTAGGTTAGCGTGCTGTATGGAGGTGCCTGTACCCTCTAGGTTAGCGTGCTGTATGGAGGTGCCAGTACCCTCTAGGTTAGCGTGCTGTATGGAGGTGCCAGTACCCTCTAGGTTAGCGTGCTGTATGGAGGTGCCTGTACCCTCTAGGTTAGCGTGCTGTATGGAGGTGCCTGTACCCTCTAGGTTAGCGTGCTGTATGGGTGCCAGTACCCTCTAGGTTAGCGTGCTGTATGGAGGTGCCAGTACCCTCTAGGTTAGCGTGCTGTATGGAGGTGCCTGTACCCTCTAGGTTAGCGTGCTGTATGGAGGTGCCTGTACCCTCTAGGTTAGCGTGCTGTATGGAGGTGCCTGTACCCTCTAGGTTAGCGTGCTGTATGGGTGCCTGTACCCTCTAGGTTAGCGTGCTGTATGGAGGTGCCAGTACCCTCTAGGTTAGCGTGCTGTATGGAGGTGCCAGTACCCTCTAGGTTAGCGTGCTGTATGGAGGTGCCAGTACCCTCTAGGTTAGCGTGCTGTATGGGTGCCAGTACCCTCTAGGTTAGCGTGCTGTATGGAGGTGCCAGTACCCTCTAGGTTAGCGTGCTGTATGGAGGTGCCAGTACCCTCTAGGTTAGCGTGCTGTTTGGAGGTGCCTGTACCCTCTAGGTTAGCGTGCTGTATGGAGGTGCCTGTACCCTCTAGGTTAGCGTGCTGTATGGAGGTGCCAGTACCCTCTAGGTTAGCGTGCTGTATGGGTGCCTGTACCCTCTAGGTTAGCGTGCTGTATGGAGGTGCCAGTACCCTCTAGGTTAGCGTGCTGTATGGAGGTGCCTGTACCCTCTAGGTTAGCGTGCTGTATGGAGGTGCCAGTACCCTCTAGGTTAGCGTGCTGTATGGAGGTGCCAGTACCCTCTAGGTTAGCGTGCTGTATGGAGGTGCCAGTACCCTCTAGGTTAGCGTGCTGTATGGAGGTGCCAGTACCCTCTAGGTTAGCGTGCTGTATGGAGGTGCCTGTACCCTCTAGGTTAGCGTGCTGTATGGAGGTGCCTGTACCCTCTAGGTTAGCGTGCTGTATGGAGGTGCCAGTACCCTCTAGGTTAGCGTGCTGTATGGAGGTGCCTGTACCCTCTAGGTTAGCGTGCAGTATGATATTGTAAATAACTTAATCGTGTTTACTGTGGATGTGCATTGGGTAAGTACATTATTTATTTGCTTAGTTTTCCAGCTCACGTTATGGTTCATATTTAACAACTCTATGGGGGCTGAACCCACACGACCATTGGGCACAACATGCTCTTAATCATCAAATAAATAGGAAAACAGGGGCCAGAATACATTGTGTGTGTGTGTTTTTGTTTGTTTAGAGTGAAGGCGTATGGTTATTCTCTGTAGGTGTGTGCCTTTGTACTGAGAATCACTGATTAGCAGCTTAGTCCTGACAGGTGAATCATTTACACCTCGGTGGGAAGGATGTTTGTATGCATGCGGCCGTGCGTGTGTGTGGGCGTTTGAACATTGGTTTGTGTGTGTGTGGTTTGTGTTTGTGAGTGAGTGAGAGTGAGAGAGAGAGAGAGAGTCTGTTTAAATGTCCAGTGTGCATCATGTGTACACTGTATGTATTGTAATGATGCAGTACAGCGGCGGTCCCAATGATTTATCATTGCTCTCCCAGGAAACATTGCAACTTTATTATTATCATGTATTTTTTATCCAGAGAGAATAGACTTTGCAACTGGGGGCATATACAGTACCAGTCAAAAGTTTGGACACACCTACTCATTCAAGTGTTTTTCTTTATTTTTACTATTTTCTACATTGTAGAATAATAGTGAAGACATCAAAACTATGATATGACACATATGGAATCATGTAGTAACCAATTATGTGTTAAACAAATCAAAATATATTTTATATTTGAGATTGTTCAAAGTAGCCACCCTTTGCCTTGATGACAGCTACGCACACTCTTGGCATTCTCTCAACCAGCTTCACCTGTAATGCTTTTCCAACAGTCTTCCAACAGAACCACACATGCAGAGATCATCCGTTCACCTACTCTGCGTCTCACAAAGACATGGTGGTCAAATTTGGACTCCAGACCAAAGGACAGATTTCCACCGGTCTAATGTCCATTGCTCGTGTTTCTTGGCGCAAGCAAGTCTCTTCTTCTTATTGGTGTCCTTTAGTAGTGGTTTCTTTGCAGCAATTCGACCATGAAGGCCTGATTCACGCAGTCTCCTCTGAACAGTTGATGTTGAGATGTGTCTGTTATTTGAACTCTGTGATGCATTTATTTGGGCTCCAATTTCTGATGCTGGTAACTCTAATGAACTTACCCTCTGCAGCAGAGGTAACTCTGGGTCATCCTTTCCTGTGATGGTCCTCATGAGAGCCAGTTTCATCAAAACGCTTGATGGTTTTTGCGACTGCACTTGAAGAAACTTTAAAAGTTCTTGACATTTTCCGGATTGACTGACCTTCATGTCTTAAAGTAATGATGGACTGTCGTTTCTCTTTGCTTATTTGAGCTGTTCTTGCCATAATATGGAGTTGGTCTTTTACCAAATAGGGCTATCTTCTGTATACCACCCCTACCTTGGCACAACACAACTGATTGGCTCAAACTCATTAAGAAGGAAAGAAATTCCACAAATTAACTTTAAACAAGGCACACCTGTTAATTGAAATGTATTCAAGGTGACTACCTCATGAAGCTGGTTGAGAGAATGCCAAGAGTGTGCAAAGCTGTCATCAAGGCAAAGGGTGGCTACTTTGAAGAATCTACATTTCATGTGTGTTATTTCATAGTTTTGATGTCTTCACTATTATTCTACAATGTAGATAATAGTACAAATAAAGAAAAACCTTTGAATGAGTAGGTGTGTCCAAACTTTTGACTCGTACTGTATGTTTTGGGCATTTGATAGAGTGCCATTCAAAGCACAAAAATACAGTGGTATTGCAATGCATTTGTAGTAAATGCAGGACATTCATAATGTCACATAGTTTATGGTGTTTAGTAATAAAAGATATTAAGAGAAACCAAGAGTATGAAGATATAAAAATTAATACAACCTGATTGATAATGTGATGGTGCATGCCCAGGGGTCAGAGTTCAACATGGATCAACCCTGAAGTGTTCTGAAGTGCTCCAATTCCTCTTGCCCAATGCTTCTTCACTGTTGACATGTAGTTATTTTAAATTGTTTTCCACACATCATTTTTTGACCTGTCCTAGGATCAGCTTGAAAATGAGCAAAAAGAGAGGGAGAGAGAGAGTAAGAGAGAGAAAATGGGATAGTATTATTTTTAGTCTCTGATTGTTTCTCTCGTGTTTTTGTGCTATGTTACCCTACCTCGAAAGGTTGCTGGATCGAATCCCTGAGCTGACAAGGTAAAAATCTGTCGTTCTGCTCCTGAGCAAGGCAGTTAACCCAATGTCCCCCGGGCGCCGAAGACGTGGATGTCGATTAAGGCAGCTCTCCGCACCTCTCTGATTCAGAGGGGTTGGGTTAAATGTGGAAGACACATTTTAGTTGAATGCATTCAGTTGTACAACTGACTAGGTGTCCCCCTTTCCATTTCCCTTTCCTCCTCACCCCTTTACTTTCGGCGTGAGAAGAAAATGAATAATTACGTTGATGTGGTTAAACAATGGTGATGGCAGTAAGCTGGTTGTAATGAAACGTGTTGTCTCATCAGTGTCTGAATCGGTTTGCCCCCTAATTACTGTTCCCTCTCCGTCGCCGCCTCTACTCTCTCTGTTTGCACATGTTCGTTACGCATTATTGGCATATAACACAAGGTTGATACAGGTTTTAATCAAAGCTTTACTGGTCATATTGCTGAATAGTCAAATTGAGTAATTGCGAAACAGTTTCAATATAAAAGCTCTTCGTTTGCTGTTCCATTGTGGGTCTTGACATCACAGTCTTAGTGCTTCCTTCTCTTTCTGTTAACTTCTAATTTATCTAACTTTTTTGGCGTCTGTCTTTTACAAACTTTTTTCCTCTCCCTTTTGTTTCTTCCTCTAACTTTTCAACTTCTTTGGCTACTCCCTCTTACAAATTGTCTGTGTGATCCATCTCCAGGTACACAGCGGTGGTGATGCCTGTCCTCTACAACACCACACACAGCTCCAGGAAGCGGGTCTCGGCCATGATCGCGACAGTGTGGATCCTGGCCTTCGCTGTCTCCTGCCCCCTTCTGTTCGGATTCAACACATCAGGTGAGACACGTGAGTACAGGTGAGACGCGCCCACACCCCCTTACGCATGTCAAACATGCCAGTGTTGATGAGATGGATACCCAGTTTGAAATGAACCCCTAGCCAGCAAGGCCCTATAAGCCTGTGCTACTTCCTCATAGATCTGGAAGGATCGTGTGGGTATAATATGGTAGCTGCACCACCAAATCCTCTGGTTGGCTTGGGAGTGTTATCATCACATTGCTTTCGCCCATCCAGTCCTTTTAGACATCTACAGGACATGTCAAGGCCGTTGTGGCTATTGAGACTGATTTTGGAACAGGCAACAGTCAACGGAACAGATGAGACACACCTTAAAGATTAGGTCATGGAAGTAGAATTCTGTTCGATACTGCTATAAAGACACCACAGAACAGGTGAGATATTAGACTTCACAGGTTAACCTCTTACATCTAGACGTTCCGCTAGCGGAACACCTGCTCCAATATCCAATGATAGGCGTGGCGCAAATTACAAATTCCTCAAAAATACAAAAACATATGACTATTTCACAGCATCTTAAAGACAAGACTCTCCTTTATCTAACCACACTGTCCGATTTCAAAAAGGCTTTACAGCGAAAGCAAAACATTAGATTATGTCAGCAGAGTACCAAGCCAGAAATAATCAGACACCCATTTTTCAAGCTAGCATATAATGTCACAAAAACCCAGAAGACAGCTAAATGCAGCACTAACCTTTGATGATCTTCATCAGATGACACACCTAGGACATTATGTTATACAATACAAGCATGTTTTGTTCAATCAAGTTCATATTTATATCAAAAAACAGCTTTTTACATTAGCATGTGACGTTCAGAACTAGCATACCCCCTGCAAACTTCCGGGGAATTTGCTAACAATTTACTAAATGACTCACGATAAACGTTCACAAAAAGCATAACAATTATTTTAAGAATTATAGATACAGAACTCCTCTATGCACTTGATATGTCCGATTTTAAAATAGCTTTTTGGTGAAAGCACATTTTGCAATATTCTAAGTACATAGCCCAGCCATCACGGGCTAGCTATTTAGACACCCGGCAAGTTTAGCACTCACCAATATCAGATTTACTATTATAAAAGTTTGATTACCTTTTGTTGTCTTCGTCAGAATGCACTCCCAGGACTGCTACTTCAATAACAAATGTTGGTTTGGTCCAAAATAATCCATCGTTATATCCGAATAGCGGCGTTTTGTTCGTGCGTCCCAGACACTATCCGAATGGTAAAGAAGGGTCGCGCGCATGGCGCAATTCGTGACAAAACATTTCTAAATATTCCATTACCGTACTTCGAAGCATGTCAACCGCTGTTTAAAATCAATTTTTATGCAATTTATCTCGTAAAAAAGCGATAATATTCCGACCGGGAATCTCCTTTTCGGCAAACAGAGGAAAAATCACAAAGACGGGGGCAGCCAGGGCACGCGCCTAAGCCCACAGTCCCTTGATCGGCCACTTGAGAAAGGCGATAATGTGTTTCAGCCTGGGGCTGGGATGAGGACATTCTGTTTTTTCCCGGGCTCTGAGCGCCCATGGAAGACGTAGGAAGTGTCACGTTAGAGCAGAGATCCTTTGTAAAAGATAGAGATGGCAAAGAAGTTCAAGAAATGGTCAGACAGGCCACTTCCTGTAAAGGAATCTCTCAGGTTTTGACCTGCCATTTTAGTTCTGTTATACTCACAGACACCATTCAAACAGTTTTAGAAACTTTGGAGTGTTTTCTATCCAAAGCCAATAAGTATATGCATATTCTAGTTACTGGGCAGGAGTAGTAACCAGATTAAATCGGGTACGTTTTTTATCCAGCCGTGAAAATACTGCCCCCTAGCCATAACAGGTTAAGAACAGGTGAGATATTAGACCCCACAGGTGAACTACACCAGAACAGGGGACTTGCTGAGCTCCAGTCAGGGTTTGGTAGTAGTACTGCGCTGGGAAGGAGAGGAGGTCCAGTCAGGGTTTGGTAGTAGTACTAGGCTGGGACGGAGAGGAGGTCCAGTCAGGGTTTACTAGTAGTACTAGGCTGGGAAGGAGAGGAGATCCAGTCAGGGTTTGGTAGAAGTACTAGGCTGGGAAGGAGAGGAGGTCCAGTCAGGGTTTGGTAGAAGTACTAGGCTGGGAAGGAGAGGAGCTCCAGTCAGGGTTTGGTAGTAGTACTAGGCTGGGAAGGAGAGGAGCTCCAGTCAGGGTTTGGTAGTAGTACTAGGCTGGGAAGGAGAGGAGGTCCAGTCAGGGTTTGGTAGTAGTACTAGGCTGGGAAGGAGAGGAGCTCCAGTCAGGGTTTGGTAGTAGTACTAGGCTGGGAAGGAGAGGTGCTCCAGTCAGGGTTTGGTAGTAGTACTAGGCTGGGAAGGAGAGGAGCTCCAGTCTCAGTCAGTCAATCTCCCTCCTAGGGTCCTTGTGTGGTGAAGCATGCACTATTGATCCGGAGCAAACAGTGTTCAATCACGTCCAAATGAACAGAGCTAACATGCAATTTGCATACTCCACAACAAGGGGTCAATGTCACTAATCGACATGGGCCATTTTTCAGAATATGGAAGGCTTCTCAACCCATGAATTTAAGTGGAGATTTAACTAAATGTGTCAATGCTACATGGTTTGAGCAGGTAGCATTTTACCAATGTGTATCAAACATTTTTAAATGAAGTGTGTCAATAACAGATGAGTTATCTTGCTAGAAGGCCGTACGAGCGGTGCTGAAAAGAGACGTGTTGTTGATGTGTATTGTTTAGTAATTTGAACATAGTGGTTTTCTCCTCACTGTGGTTCTCTTCTTCCTCTCTCAGACGACCCGACGGTGTGCTCCATCTCCAACCCTGACTTTGTCATCTACTCGTCGGTGGTGTCCTTCTACTTGCCCTTCATCGTCACCCTGCTGGTGTACATCCGCATCTACGTCTTCCTCAGGAAGAGGAGGAAGAGGATCGCCTTCCGCCAGGCCAGCAGCGGGAAGGTCCAGCCAGGTTCGGCCCAGCCCTCCGCGGTGAGAACACAGCCATATGGTCCCACAGTGACTGTGCAAATGAACATGGAAGTGAGTGCATTCAATCTCATAAAACACACAAACACATATGCATGCATCAGCCTAGCGGTTAAGAGTGTTGGGCCTGTAACCGAAAGGTTGCCGGTTCGAATCCCCAAGCCAACTAGGTGAAAAATCTGCCAATGTGCCCTTGAGCAAGGCACTTAACCCTAATTGCTGCTGTAAGTCGTTCTGGATAAGAGCGTCTGGTAAAATGTAAGGATTTCCTTATAGAAGGGATAGCAAGCTCAATGTGACATTGAAAAATAAATAATAAACCCTGCACGCTCACATCAACATTTCACTCATGAATAGCCAATGTCACAAGTGGCATCTGTCATGGGGATGTCAATGTCCACCACCATTGTATAAAACGTGCACAATTGTCATGGAAATGGAGAGAGGCGATTATCCAGATATTAGGTTGGCGTCGTTACAGTTGTGACAATGATAAAACCTCTCCAAGGAGCTGCTGTGAGCTCCGCTCTGCTGTCTAGGTGACCTGGCTCCATGTGATGTAGATAGGGGAATGTATCTGTGATGTGAGAGTTGAACAGGCTCAGTTCTATTCACCTGTCAGTTCAGGTTATATGATAATGTGGGATCTGAGGAGCCGTAGGCTTGGGGAGTTTCTTTGATCATTGCAGTCACGATCAGTCAGTTTCAGGGTCATTTCCGTTACACTCGAGGTTTCAGGGTCATTTCCGTTACACTCGAGGTTTCAGGGTCATTTACGTTACACTCGAGGTTTCAGGGTCATTTACGTTACACTCGAGGTTTCAGGGTCATTTACGTTACACTCGAGGTTTCAGGGTCATTTACGTTACACTCAAGGTTTCTGGGTCATTTACGTTACACTCGAGGTTTCAGGGTCATTTACGTTACACTCGAGGTTTCAGGGTCATTTACGTTACACTCGAGGTTTCAGGGTCATTTGCGTTACACTCGAGGTTTCAGGGTCATTTACGTTACACTCGAGGTTTCAGGGTCATTTACGTTACACTCGAGGTTTCTGGGTCATTTACGTTACACTCGAGGTTTCAGGGTCATTTACGTTACACTGGAGGTTTCAGGGTCATTTACGTTACACTCAAGGTTTCAGGGTCATTTCCGTTACACTGGAGGTTTCAGGGTCATTTGCGTTACACTGGAGGTTTCAGGGTCATTTGCGTTACACTCGAGGTTTCAGGGTCATTTACGTTACACTAGAGGTTTCAGGGTCATTTATGTTACACTCGAGGTTTCAGGGTCATTTATGTTACACTAGACTAGAGGTTTCAGGGTCATTTATGTTACACTAGAGGTTTCAGGGTCATTTACGTTACACTCGAGGTTTCAGGGTCATTTGCGTTACACTCGAGGTTTCAGGGTCATTTACGTTACACTCGAGGTTTCAGGGTCATTTACGTTACACTCGAGGTTTCTGGGTCATTTACGTTACACTCGAGGTTTCAGGGTCATTTACGTTACACTCGAGGTTTCAGGGTCATTTACGTTACACTCGAGGTTTCAGGGTCATTTACGTTACACTCGAGGTTTCAGGGTCATTTCCGTTACACTGGAGGTTTCAGGGTCATTTGCGTTACACTCGAGGTTTCAGGGTCATTTGCGTTACACTCGAGGTTTCAGGGTCATTTACGTTACACTAGAGGTTTCAGGGTCATTTATGTTACACTCGAGGTTTCAGGGTCATTTATGTTACACTAGACTAGAGGTTTCAGGGTCATTTACGTTACACTAGAGGTTTCAGGGTCATTTACGTTACACTAGAGGTGACTAAGGTCATATCCATGATGTGACGGTAGCAGGTGGAAAGATTGTAGGACACACTATGTTACAGTCCATTTTTGACTTATACTTTACAAAAATATAATCGCAACATACAACAATTTCAAGATTTTACTGAGGTATAGTTCATATCAGAAAATCTGTCAATTGAAATGAATTCATTAGGCACTAGTATATGGATTTCACATGACTGAGCAGGAGTGCAGCCAATGGTGGGCCTTGGAGGGCATAGGCCCACCCACTTGGGAGCCAGGCCCACCCACTGAGGAGCCAGGCCCAGCCAATCAGAATGAGTTTTCTCCCACAAAAGGGCTTGAGAAAACGCATGTGGCGTTCCTGGGCTGGCATGGTCTGCGGTTGTGAGGCCGGTTGGACGTACTGCCAAAATCTCTAAAACGACGTTGGAGGCAGCTTATGGTAGAGAAATTAACATTCACTTATCTGGCAACAGCTCTGGTGGACATTCCTGCAGTCAGCTCCCTCAAAACCTGAGACATCTGTCGCATTGTGTTGTGTGACAAACCTGCTAAATTTAAAGTGGCCTTTTATTGTCCCCAGCACAAGGTGCACCTGCGGGCGGGCGGGCCTGCGTGCGTTCATGTCATTACTCTGTGCTCATGAAACATGGGACCAACACTTTATGTTGCATTTATATTTTTGTTCAATTTACTTAGAAATCACATTGTCAAACAAATGGTAATTACATGATAATTATAAACAAATTACTATTTTGTTTAATTGGGTTTCAGTAAAATAGGCCATTAAATTATTTTTAGTTACAAAAAGTGCCAATTGTTACCAGATAATTGTCTTAGTAACCAAGCAACACCATCTGGAAGGAAGTCAAATAACTAGGATTGTATTACTGACATGCTGGTTATGAAATCAAATCCTTCATTTGAGTGGCGGATTGTGGGATCATTTCCAGTCTTTAAGCCCAGGTTTGGATCATATTCATTATGCGATGGTTGTGTAGTCAGGTCACATCCCAGGAGACATCTGGGATGAGGGAACTAACGGAGTAGAGTGCTGTTTGGGAATGTTACAACGGGGTTTAGTTCCAGCTAACTGGAGCAACATTTGATATGGAGACAAGAGCCCCTGTTTATTTTTGTATTAAAGAATGTCGTTTTTTCTCACCTCAAGCAGAGTTTACCTCAAGATCATCAGCAACACAGCAGGCAAAGATATTGAGAATCCGGTTTAAGTTATTGGAGGGCCCTGTGACACAGGCGGTTTAGTTAACAGCTACTAGATGGGTGGGTGGGTGGGTGGGTGGGTGGGTGGGTGGGTGGGTAGATGGATGGATGGATGGGTGAGTGAGTGAGTGGATGGATAGATGGATGGGTGGGTGGATGGATGGGTGGATGGATGGATGGATGGATGGGTGGGTGGGTGGGTGGGTAGATGGATGGATGGATGGGTGAGTGAGTGAGTGAGTGAGTGGATGGATGGGTAGATGGATGATGGATGGGTGGGTGCGTGGGTGGATGGCTGGATGGGTGGGTGGGTGGGTGGGTGGGTGGGTAGATGGATGAGTGAGTGGATGGATAGATGGATGGATGGGTGGGTGGGTGGATGGATGGGTGGATGGATGGATGGATGGATGGGTGGGTGGGTGGGTGGGTGGGTGGGTAGATGGATGGATGGATGGATGGATGGGTGAGTGAGTGAGTGAGTGGATGGATAGATGGATGGGTGGGTGGATGGATGGGTAGATGGATGGATGGATGGGTGGGTGGGTGGGTGCGTGGGTGGATGGCTGGATGGGTGGGTGGGTGGGTGGGTGATTGGATGGGTAGATGGACGGTTGGGTAGATGATGGATGGGTGGTCGGATGGGAGGGTGCTGACTGCTGGAAAAAAGTTGTTTACCCTTTGAAGGGTGAGTTAGGTGTGATATTTCCTCTCTGCCACCCCTCTCTACCTCCTCTCCCCATCTTTCTCTCCCTCTCGCCTCGTGTGTTTACCTGTTGAAGGATGAGTCAGTCATCATTTGTATCTCTCTCTCAATCCCTCTATCTCTCCCTTCATCTCTCTCTCCCAGGAGAAGTGTCTGCAGGAGGAGTCCCCCAAGGAGAACAGAGACCTGTCCCCCATCAGGATCAAAGTGGTAAGAGGTGTGTGTGTGTGTGTGTGTGTGTGTGTGTGTGTGTGTGTGTGTGTGTGTGTGTGTGTGTGTGTGTGTGTGTGTGTGTGTGTGTGTGTGTGTGTGTGCCTGCGTGTGTCCATGTCATTACTCTGTGCTTGCCCCCGGGCTGTGAGGGAGCTGAAAATCTGAATTCTGATACCGGGCTCCTCTCCTCGCCTCACTGCCAGGCTCAGGGTGTCCCGCTTTATTTGTCACACCAATCCACAAATGACTTCAAAGATGAAGCAAATGACAAGCTTTAATTCCCCCCTGTAAACAGGGCTGCGAGGCTCGGCTGTTATACGCGAGTTTAGACTGACAGGCGGAAACATGAGGAACAGGAAGGAAGAAGCGGTGAACCAGGAAGGGGCAGGGTCCCTGACAGGGTGGGGAGGAGATCAGGACAGAGACATGTGGAATCATGACTAAATGTCAGAGAGTCAGGTCAGCTGGTGTCCCAGGTCTGAATCAATCCCTGATTATAGGGGAAATATGAAAGCGAACAGCTACATCTAAATATCAGGCAAAGGGTTGTCTTTGGACCAGGGCCGGTTTCCCAAAAGCATCTTAAGGCTAAGTTAATCTTAGAACCTATAAAATGAAGTTAGCTTTAAGATGCTTTTGGAAAACCGGGCCCTGATCAACAGTATGGTTGTCTATGGACCAGATCATGGCGAAGATGTCGCCGGAGAGGATGACTGCCGTTTTATCGGCTCTTAACCATGCTAACTTGTAACTTTTTATTCGCATTGTTTGTAACTTATTTTGTACGTAATGTTTCTGCTACTGTCTCTTATGAAAAGAGCTTCTGTACATCAGAACAGCGATTACTCACCAATAATTGGACGAAGGCTTTTTCTTTAATGACTAGGGAAGCATATACTCCAAAAACCCGAACAGGCCCTCATCCCCGTCATTTGCTGGAGAAAGAAATTTAGATTTTGCTGAAAGAGATTGGGGTGCTTTGTGAGGATCAGGGCCTATGGGCAGCGGCCTATGTATATTTGTAAACAACAGCTGGTGCACAATATCTACGAAGTCTCGAGGTTTTGCTCGCTGGAGGTAGAGTATCTCATGATTAGCTGTATTTTTCGTAGCTGTCTACCTACCACCACAGACCGATGCTGGCACTAAAACCACACTCAATGAGCTGTATACCGCCATAAGCAAACAGGAAAATGCTCATCCAGAGGCGGTGCTTCTAGTGGCCAGGGACTTTAATGCAGGGAAACTTAAATCAGTTTTATAGAATTTCTATCAGTATGTTAAATGTGCAACCAGAGGGGAAAAAAACTCTAGACCACCTTTACTCCACACACAGACACGTGTACAAAGCTCTCCCTCACCCTCCATTTGGCAAATCTGACCATAATTCTATCCTCCTGATTCCTGCTTACAAGCTCAAATTAAAGCAGGAAGCACCGGTCACTCGGTCAATAAAAAAGTGGTCAAATGAAGCAGATGCTAAACTACAGGACTATTTTGCGAGCACAGACGGGAATATGTTCCGGACTTCTTCCGATGGCATTGAGGAGTACACCACCCCAGTCACTGGCTTCATCAATAAGTGCATCGATGACGTCGTTCCCACAGTGACTGTACGTACATACCCCAACCAGAAGCCATGGATTACAGGCAACATTCACACTGAGCTAAAGGGTAGAGCTGCCGCTTTCAATGAGCAGGACTCTAACCCGGAAGCATATAAGAAATCCCGCTATGCCCTCCGACAAACCATCAAACAGGCAAAGCTTCAATACAGGACTAAGATTGAATCATACTACACCGGCTCTGACGCTCATCCTGATGTGGCAGGGCTTGCAAACTATTACACACTACAAAGGGAAGCACAGCTGAGAGATGCCCAGTGCCACAAGCCTACCAGACGAGCTAAATAATTTCTATGCTCGCTTCGAGGCAAGTAACACTAAAACATGCATGAGAGCATCAGCTGTTCCGGACAACTGTGTGATCACGTTCTCCGCAGCCAATGTGAGTAAGACCTTTAAACAGGTCAACATTCACAAGGCCGCTGGGGCAGACAGATTACCAGGACGTGTACTCCGAGCATGCGCTGACCAACTGGCAAGTGTCGTCACTGACATTTTCAACCTCTCCCTGTCTGAGTCTTTAATACTAACATGTTTCAAGCAGACCACCATAGTCCCTGTGCCAAATAACACTAAGGTATCAAATCAAATTTATTTATATAGCCCTTCTTACATCAGCTGATATCTCAAAGTGCTGTACAGAAACCCAGCCTAAAACCCCAAACAGCAAGCAATGCAGGTGTAGAAGCACGGTGGCTAGGAAAAACTCCCTAGAAAGGCCAAAACCTAGGAAGAAACCTAGAGAGGAACCAGGCTATGAGGGGTGGCCAGTCCTCTTCTGGCTGTGCCGGGTGGAGATTATAACAGGACATGGCCAAGATGTTCAAATGTTCATAAATGACCAGCCTGGTCAAATAATAATAATAATCACAGTAGTTGTCAAGGGTGCAACAAGTCAGCACCTCAAGAGTAAATGTCAGTTGGCTTTTCATAGCCGATCAGTCAGAGTATCTCTACCGCTCCTGCTGTCTCTAGAGAGTTGAAAACTGCAGGTCTGGGACAGGTAGCACGTCCGGTGAACAGGTCAGGGTTCCATAGCCGCAGGCAGAACAGTTGAAACTGGAGCAGCAGTACGGCCAGGTGGACTGGGGACAGCAAGGAGTCATCATGCCAGGTAGTCCTGAGGCATGGTCCTAGGGCTCAGGTCCTCTGAGAGAGAGAAAGAAAGAAAGAGAAAGAAAGAGAGAATTAGAGCGAGCATACTTAAATTCACACAGGACACCGGATAAGACAGGAGAAATACTCCAGATATAACAGACTGACCCTAGCCCCCAACATATAAACTACTGCAGCATAAATACTGGAGGCTGAGACAGGAGGGGTCAGGAGACACTGTAGCCCCATCCGATGATACCCCCGGACAGGGCCAAACAGGCATAATATAACCCCACCCACTTTGCCAAAGCACAGACCCCACACAAATCAAAATCAAATCAAATTTATTTTTATATAGCCCTTCGTACATCAGCTGATATTCTCAAAGTGCTGTACAGAAACCCAGCCTAAAACCCCAAACAGCAAGCAAAGCATGTGAAAGAAGCACGGTGGCTAGGAAAAACTCCCTAGGAAAAACTCCCTAGAAAGGCCAAAAACCTAGGAAGAAACGTAGAGAGGAACCAGGCTATGAGGGGTGGCCAGTCCTCTTCTGGCTGTGCAGGGTGGATATTATAACAGAACATAGTCAAGATGTTAAAATGTTAAAATGTTCATAAATGACCAGCATGGTCAAATAATAATAATCATAGTAGTTGTCGAGGGTGCAACAAGCACGTCCGGTGAACAGGTCAGGGTTCCATAGCCGCAGGCAGAACAGTTGAAACTGGAGCAGCAGCACGGCCACGTGGACTGGGGACAGCAAGGAGTCATCATACCAGGTAGTCCTGAGGCATGGTCCTAGGGCTCAGGTCCTCCGAGAGAAAGACAGAAAGAGAGAATTAGAGAGAGCATATTTAAATACACACAGGACACCGGATAAGACAAGAGAAATACTCCAGATGTAACAGACTGACCCTAGCCCCCCGACACATAAACTACTGCAGCATAAATACTGGAGGCTGAGACAGGAGGGATCAGAAGACACTGTGGCCCCATCCGATGATACCCCCGGACAGGGCCAAACAGGCAGGATATAACCCCACCCACTTTGCCAAAGCACAGCCCCCACACCACTAGAGGGATGTCTCCAACCACCAACTTACTGTCCTAAGACAAGGCCAAGTATAGCCCACAACGATCTCCGCCATGGCACAACCCAAGGGGGGGGCGCCAACCCAGACAGGAAGACCACGTCAGTGACTCAACCCACTCAAGTGACGCACCCCTCCCATGGACGGCATGGAAGAACACCAGTAGGCCAGTGACTCAGCCCCTGTAAAAGGGTTAGAGGCAGAGAATCCCAGTGGAAAGAGGGGAACCGGCAAGGCAGAGACAGCAAGGGCGGTTCGTTGCTCCAGCCTTTCCGTTCACCTTCACACTCCTGGGCCAGACTATACTTAATCATAGGACCTACTGAAGAGATAAGTCTTCAGTAAAGACTTAAAGGTTGAGACTGAGTCTGCGTCTCTCACATTGGTAGGCAGACCATTCCATAAAAATGGAGCTCTATAGGAGAAAGCCCTACCTCCAGCCGTTTGCTTAGAAATTCTAGGGACAATTAGGAGGCCTGCGTCTTGTGACCGTAGCGTACGTGTAGGTATGTACGGCAGGACCAAATCGGAAAGATAGGTAGGAGCAAGCCCATGTAATGCTTTGTAGGTTAGCAGTAAAACCTTGAAATCAGCCCTTGCCTTAACAGGAAGCCAGTGTAGGGAGGCTAGCACTGGAGTAATATGATCAAATGTTTTGGTTCTAGTCAGGATTCTAGCAGCCGTATTTAGCACTAACTGAAGTTTATTTAGTGCTTTATCCGGGTAGCCGGAAAGTAGAGCATTCCAGTAGTCCAGCCTAGAAGTAACAAAAGCATGGATAAATTTTTCTGCGTCATTTTTGGACAGAAAATTTCTGATTTTTGCAATGTTACGTAGATGGAAAAAAGCTGTCCTTGAAACAGTCTTGATATGTTCTTCAAAAGAGAGATCAGGGTCCAGAGTAACGCCGAGGTCCTTCACAGTTTTATTTGAGACGACTGTACAACCATCCAGATTAATTGTCAGATTCAACAGAAGATCTCTTTGTTTCTTGGGACCTAGAACAAGCATCTCTGTTTTGTCCGAGTTTAAAAGTAGAAAGTTTGCAGCCATCCACTTCTTTATGTCTGAAACACAGGCTTCTAGCGAGGGCAATTTTTGGGCTTCACCATGTTTCATTGAAATGTACAGCTGTGTGTCGTCCGCATAGCAGTGAAATTTAACATTATGTTTTCGAATGACATCCCCAAGAGGTAAAATATATAGTGAAAACAATAGTGGTCCTAAAACGGAACCTTGAGGAACACCGAAATTTACAATTGATTTGTCAGAAGACAAACCATTCACAGAGACAAACTGTTATCTTTCCGACAGATAAGATCTAAACCAGGCCAGAACTTGTCCATGTAGACCAATTTGGGTTTCCAATCTCTCCAAAAGAATGTGGTGATCGATGGTATCAAAAGCGGCACTAAGATCTAGGAGGACGAGGACAGATGCAGAGCCTCGGTCTGACGTCATTAAAAGGTCATTTACCACCTTCACAAGTGCAGTCTCAGTGCTATGATGGGGTCTAAAACCAGACTGAAGCGTTTCTTATACATTGTTTGTCTTCAGGAAGGCAGTGAGTTGCTGTGCAACAGCTTTTTCTAAAATTTTTGAGAGGAATGGAAGATTCGATATAGGCCGATAGTTTTTTATAATTTCTGGATCAAGATTCGGCTTTTTCAAGAGAGGCTTTATTACTGCCACTTTTAGTGAGCTTGGTACACATCCGGTGGATAGAGAGCCGTTTATTATGTTCAACATAGGAGGGCCAAGCACAGGAAGCAGCTCTTTCAGTAGTTTAGTTGGAATAGGGTCCAGTATGCAGCTTGAGGGTTTGGAGGCCATGATTATTTTCATCATTGCGTCAAGAGATATAGTACTAAAACACTTTAGTATCTCCCTTGATCCTAGGTCCTGGCAGAGTTGTGTAGACTCAGGACAATGGAGCTTTGGAGGAATACCCAGATTTAAAGAGGAGTCTGTAATTTGCTTTCTAATGATCATGATCTTTTCCTCAAAGAAGTTCATAAATTTATTACTGCTGAAGTGAAAGCCATCCTCCATTTGCGAAGGCTGCTTTTTAGTTAGCTTTGCGACAGTATCAAAAATAAATTTCGGATTGTTCTTATTTTCCTCAATTAAGTTGGAAAAATAGGATGATCGAGCAGCAGTAAGGGCTCTTCGATACTGCACGGTACTGTCTTTCCAAGCTAGTCGGAAGACTTCCAGTTTGGTGTGGCGCCATTTCCGTTCCAATTTTCTGGAAGCTTGCTTCAGAGCTTGTGTATTTTCTGTATACCAGGGAGCTAGTTTCTTATGACAGATGTTTTTAGTTTTTAGGGGTGCAACTGCATCTAGGGTATTGCACAAGGTTAAATTGAGTTCCTCGGTTAGGTGGTTAACTGATTTTTGTCCTCTGACATCCTTGGGTAGGCAGAGGCAGTCTGGAAGGGCATCAAGGAATCTTTGGGTTGTCTGAGAATTTATAGCACGACTTTTAATGCTCCTTGGTTGGGGTCTGAGCAGATTATTTGTTGCAATTGCAAACGTAATAAAATGGTGGTCCGATAGTCCAGGATTATGAGGAAAAACATTTAGATCCACAACATTTATTCCATGGGACAAAACTAGGTCCAGAGTATGACTGTGGCAGTGAGTAGGTCCAGAGACATGTTGGACAAAACCCACTGAGTCGATGATGGCTCCGAAAGCCTTTTGTAGTGGGTCTGTGGACTTTTCCATGTGAATGTTAAAGTCACCAAAAATTAGAATATTATCTGCTATGACTACAAGATCCGATAAGAATTCAGGGAACTCAGTGAGGAACACTGCATATGGCCCAGGAGGCCTGTAAACAGTAGCTATAAAAAGTGAGTGAGTAGGCTGCATAGATTTCATGACTAGAAGCTCAAAAGACGAAAACGTCATTGTTTTTATTTTTGTAAATTGAAATTTGCTATCGTAAATGTTAGCAACACCTCCGCCTTTGCCGGATGCACGGGGGGTATGGTCACTAGTGTAACCAGGGGGTGAGGCCTCATTTAACACAGTAAATTCATCAGGCTTAAGCCATGTTTCAGTCAGGCCAATCACATCAAGATTATTATCAGTGATTAGTTCATTGACTATAACTGCCTTGGAAGTGAGGGATCTAACATTAAGTAACCCAATTTTGAGATGTGAGGTATCACAATCTCTTTCAATAATGGCAGGAATGGAGGAGGTCTTTATACTAGTGAGATTGCTAAAGCGAACACCGCCATTTTTAATTTTGCCCAACCTAGATCGAGGCACAGACACGGTCTCAATGGGGAAAGCTGAGCTGACTACGCTGACTGTGCTAGTGGCAGACTCCACTAAGCTGGCAGGCTGGCTAACAGCCTGCTGCCTGGCCTGCACCCTATTTCATTGTGGAGCTAGAGGAGTTAGAGCCCTGTCTATGTTCGTAGATAAGATGAGAGCACCCCTCCAGCTAGGATGGAGTCCGTCACTCCTCAACAGGCCAGGCTTGGTCCTGTTTGTGGGTGAGTCCCAGAAAGAGGGCCAATTATCTACAAATTCTATCTTTTGGGAGGGGCAGAAAACAGTTTTCAACCAGCGATTGCGTTGTGAGACTCTGCTGTAGAGCTCATCACTCCCCCTAACTGGGAGGGGGCCAGAAACAATTAATCGATGCCGACACATCTTTCTAGCTGATTTACACGCTGAAGCTATGTTGCGCTTGGTGACCTATGACTGTTTCATCCTAACATCGTTGGTGCCGACGTGGATAACAATATCTCTATACTCTCTACACTCGCCAGTTTTAGCTTTAGCCAGCACCGTCTTTAGATTAGCCTTAACGTCGGTAGCCCTGCCCCCTGGTAAACAGTGTATGATCGCTGGATGATTAGAGGGATACCTTCAACCACCAACTTACCATCCTAAGACAAGGCTGAGTATAGCCCACAAAGATCTCCCCCACGGCACAACTCAAGAGGGGGCGCCAACCCAGACAGGAAGACCACGTCAGTGACTCAACCCACTCAAGTGACGCACCCCTCCTAGGGATACTGCACGGTTCTGTCTTTCCAAGCTAGTCGGAAGACTTCCAGTTTGGTGTGGCGCCATTTGCGTTCCAATTTTCTGGAAGCTTGCTTCGGAGCTCGTGTATTTTCTGTATACCAGGGAGCTAGTTTCTTATGACAAATGTTTTTAGTTTTTAGGGGTGCAACTGCATCTAGGGTATTGCATAAGGCTAAATTGAGTTCCTCAGTTAGGTGGTTATGTCATAGAATAAGTCGTACTCATCCTTAAAAATGTCGTACTGGAGAGAAGAGGACCAAAACGCAGCAGGTATGTGTATGCTCATCGTGTGTATTTATTTACAGACTAAATGAACATCAAAACGAACTCACGAGAATGCACGAACAACCAACAGTCTGGCAAAGCATAGGCTCAACACAGAACAATTCCCCACAACCCCAAAGACAAACACACACACCTATATAGGACTTCCAATCAAAGGCAACTATACACACCTGCCTTCAATTGGAAGTCCCAATCATCAACCCAACATTTAACAAACACAAACCCCCTGCCACATCCTGACCTAGACTAAGCAATACGCCCTCTGCTGGTCAGCACGTGACTGTACCCCCCCCCTCAAGGTGCAGACTCCAGGATGCACCTAAAAAAGAAAAACAAGAAAGTCCCCAATACCCCAACAAAAACCCAATAAACAATAACCCCTAAACCATAAGGGAGGGAAGGGAGGGTGGCTGCCGTCAACGACGGCACTGTGCTACACCCTCCCTCCCCAACCCACCTATCCTGGAGGTGGCTCAGGTGCAGGCCGTTCCAGGCAGTCTGGCAACTGGGGACAGTCTGGGCAGTCTGGCAACTGGGGACAGTCTGGGCAGTCTGGCAACTGGGGACAGTCTGGGCAGTCTGGCAACTGGGGACAGTCTGGGCAGTCTGGCAACTGGGGACAGTCTGGGCAGTCTGGCAACTGGGGACAGTCTGGGCAGTCTGGCAACTGGGGACAGTCTGGCAACTGGGGACAGTCTGGCAACTGGGGACAGTCTGGCAACTGGGGACAGTCTGGCAACTGGGGACAGTCTGGGCAGTCTGGCAACTGGGGACAGTCTGGGCAGTCTGGCAACTGGGGACAGTCTGGGCAGTCTGGCAACTGGGGACAGTCTGGCCACTCCGGCTGTTCAGCGCAGTCTGGCCACTCCGGCAGTTCAGCGCAGTCTGGCCACTCCGGCAGTTCAGCGCAGTCTGGCCACTCCGGCAGTTCAGCGCAGTCTGGCCACTCCGGCAGTTCAGCGCAGTCTGGCCACTCCGGCAGTTCAGCGCAGTCTGGCCACTCCGGCAGTTCAGCGCAGTCTGGCCTCTCTGGCGACTGTTGACTGGCAGGCAGCTCTGACGACGACTGTTGACTGGCGGGCAGCTCTGACGACGACCGTTGACTGGCGGGCAGCTCTGACGACGACCGTTGACTGGCGGGCAGCTCTGACGACGACCGTTGACTGGCGGGCAGCTCTGACGACGACCGTTGACTGGCGGGCAGCTCTGACGACGACCGTTGACTGGCGGGCAGCTCTGACGACCACCGTTGACTGGCGGGCAGCTCTGACGACCACCGTTGACTGGCGGGCAGCTCTGACGACGTCTGTTGACTGGCGGGCAGCTCTGACGACGACTGTTGACTGGCGGGCAGCTCTGACGGCGACTGTTGACTGGCGGGCAGCTCTTGCCCCGTCAAACAGCCCTTGTGCCCCCCCTAAAAAATTATTGGGGGTGCCTCTCGGTCTCCCTTACCCGTTGTGTCTCCCAGTCCTCGCCAGCCTTCTTCCGCTGCTTGGTCCTTTGTTGGTGGGGAATTCTGTCATAGAATAAGTCGTACTCATCCTTAAAAATGTCGTACTGGAGAGAAGAGGACCAAAACGCAGCAGGTATGTGTATGGTCATCGTGTGTATTTATTTACAGACTAAATGAACATCAAAACAACAAAACGAACTCACGAGAATGCACGAACAACCAACAGTCTGGCAAAGCATAGGCTCAACACAGAACAATTCCCCACAACCCCAAAGACAAACACACACACCTATATAGGACTTCCAATCAAAGGCAACTATACACACCTGCCTTCAATTGGAAGTCCCAATCATCAACCCAACATTTAACAAACACAAACCCCCTGCCACATCCTGACCTAGACTAAGCAATACGCCCTCTGCTGGTCAGGACGTGACAGGTTAACTGATTTTTGTCCTCTGATGTCCTTGGGTAGGCAGAGTGAGTCTGGAAGGGCATCAAGGAATCTTTGGGTTGTCTGAGAATTTATAGCATGACTTTTGATGCTCCTTGGTTGGGGTCTGAGCAGATTATTTGTTGCGATTGCAAACGTAATAAAATGGTGGTCCGATAGTCCAGGATTATGAGGAAAAACATTAAGATCCACAACATTTATTCCACGGGACAAAACTAGGTCCAGAGTATGACTGTGGCAGTGAGTAGGTCCAGAGACATGTTGGACAAAACCCACTGAGTCGATGATGGCTCCGAAAGCCTTTTGGAGTGGGTCTGTGGACTTTTCCATGTGAATGTTAAAGTCACCAAAAATTAGAATACTCTCTGCTATGATTACAATGTCCGATAGGAATTCAGGGAACTCCGTGAGGAACGCTGTATATGGCCCAGGAGGCCTGTAAACAGTAGCTATAAAAAGTGATTGAGTAGGCTGCATAGATTTCATGACTAGAAGCTCATAAGACGAAAACGTCGTAGTTTTTTTTTGTAAATTTAAATTTTCTATCGTAAATGTTAGCAACACCTCCGCCTTTGCGGGATGCACGGGGGATGCACGGGATCAGGCTTAAGCCATGTTTCAGTCAGGCCAGTCACATCAAGATTATGATCAGTGATTAGTTCATTGACTATAACTCACGTCTGTAGCCATGAAGTGCTTTGAAAGGCTGGTCATGGCTCACATCAACACCCTTATCCCAGAAACCCTAGACCCACTCCAATTTGCATACCGCCCCAACAGATCCACAGATTATGCAATCTCTATTGCACTCCGCACTGCCCTTTCCCACCTGGACAAAAGGAACACCTATGTGAGAATGCTATTTATTGACTACAGCTCAGCATTCAACACCGTAGTGCCCTCAAAGCTCATCACTAAGATAAGCACCCTGGGACTAAACACCTCCCTCTGCAACTGGATCCTGGACTTCCTGATGGGCCGCCCCCAGGTGGTGAGGGTAGGTAACAACACATCTGCCACGCTGATCCTCAACACTGGAGCCCCCTCAAAGGTGTATGCTCAGTTCCCTCCTGTACTCCCTGTTCACTCATGACTGCATGGCCAGGCACAACTCCAACACCATCATTAAGTTTGCCGATGACACAACAGTGGGTCACCGACAACGATGAGACAGCCTATAGGGAGGCGGTCAGAGACCTGACCGTGTGGTGCAAGGACAACAACCTCTCCCTCAATGTGATCAAGACAAAGGAGTTGATTGTGGACTACAGGAAAAGGAGGACCGAGCACGCCCCCATTTTCATCCACAGGGCTGTAGTGGAGCAGGTTGAGAGCTTCAAGTTCCTTGGTGTCCACATCACCAACAAACTAACATGGTCCAAGCACACCAAGACAGTCGTGAAGAGGGCACGACAAAACCTATTCCCCCTCAGGAGACTGAAAAGATTTGGCATGGGTCCTCAGATCCTCAAAAGGTTTTACAGCTGCACCATCGAGAGCATCCTGATGGGTTGCATCACTGCCTGGTATGGCAACTACTCGGCCTCCAACCGTAAGACACTGCAGAGGGTAGTGCGTACGCCAAGCTTCCTGCCATCCAGGACCTCTATACCAGGCGGTGTCAGAGGAAGGCCCTAAAAATTGTCAAAGACTCCAGCTACCCTAGTCATAGACTGTTCTCTCTGCTACCACACGGCAAGCGGTACCGGAGGGCCAAGTCTAGGTCCAAGAGGCTTCTAAACAGCTTCTACCCCCAAGCCATAAGACTCCTGAACATCTAATCAAATGGCTACCCAGACTATTTGCATTGCCCCCCCCCCCCCCGCCCTTCTACGCTGCATAGTCATTTTAATAACTCTATCTACATGTACATATTACCTCGACACCGGTGCCCCCGCACATTGACTCTGTACCGGTACCTCCTGTATATAGCTTCGCTATTGTTATTTTACTGCTGCTCTTTAATTATTTATTATTCTTAGCTCTTACTTTTTTGGGGGTATTTTCTTAAAACTGCATTGTTGGTTAAGGGCTTGTAAGTAAGCATTTCACTGTAAAGTCTACACCTGTTGTATTCGGCGCATGTGACAAATAAAATTTGATTTGATCAACCGTAAGGTTGTCTATGGACCAGATCAACAGTATTTTTGCCTATGGACCGGATCAACAGTAAGGTCATTGCTCAGCACCTTCAGATGTGACTGACTGTGTTCCTTTCAGGAGTGTATAGAGCCGGCAGGGCCCCCTAAAGCTCACCTCCTGTCAGGGTGTCTGCGGCGTAAGCGTCCCCGGATGGCCCCTGTGGAGAACACTCTGCTGCCCCCGGTGGACATCCAGGACTACTGCAGCATCAGCCACGCCTCCTGCTGCCACACTGAGCACGACTGCGCCGAGGAAGAGGTGGCCAAAGAGAAAGAGACTATTCCTGTGCAGAGGAGCTGCGAGGTCAAGGAGCTGTCCAATGGACGCATTCACACGGTACTCCGTCCCGCCCCCCACTCCCAGTCCCTGACCAGCCAACAACAACATCGAGTCAGGAGCATGCAGAACAGGGAGAAGAAGGCTACGCAGATGCTGGCCATTGTGCTTGGTGAGTAGCACTACTGTTTGTATTAGGCCTATCACCATCTGTATAATGTACTTAGCTCTATTAACTCTACCATGTGATTTGACTGAGAACACGTTGACCATGAGAATGGACCAGTAATTAGTAGAACATAGAAAAAAAATTGTTAAGCTATTGCTAAAGGACATTACATGTGTATCAGTGAGGCTGCTGAGGGGAGAACGGCTCATAATAATGGCCGGAATGGAGCAAAGGAAATGGCATGGAAACCATATGTTTGATACCATTCCTGGGCAGTAATTACCTAGAGCCCGTCCTCCCCAATTAAGGTGCCACCAACCTCTTGTGATGTGCATTGATGGAATGCACTTTAGGGATCTAGTGAGTGATTATGTATTTTTTTTAACAAAAAGGTCAAATGGTAGTGCACTGTTAAAATGTAGTGCTCTATAACACAAAAACTATTGGCAACTGAGCTGCCACCACCTTAGAAACGAAACCTTGACTTTTCTGGAGTATTGAAACACATGGTTCTGAGGGTATTGGGACAGATTTAAGGTGTACTGAAACGTTCATCCTGAGGCTTTCTGAAACATGACATGGTGTGTTGTAACACCACTTAATTAAGAGTTGCGCAACACCTTGCCAGGGACTGGGAACACTAACGCACAAAAGGTTGAAAACACTGGCGTTTCGAGCCCTGTCTAGTGCAGAATTAGACCCCTTCTGGTGTTTCGAGTCCTGTCTAGTGCAGAATTAGACCCCTTCTTCTGGTGTTTCGAGTCCTGTCTTGTGCAGAATTAGACCCCTTCTTCTGGTGTTTTGAGTCCTGTCTAGTGCAAAATTAGATCCCTTCTTCTGGTGTTTTGAGTCCTGTCTAGTGCAGAATTAGACCCCTTCTTCTGGTGTTTTGAGTCCTGTCTAGTGCAGAATTAGATCCCTTCTTCTGGTGTTTCCAAATACTGTGAATGGGAGTCCCTGCTCTTATATGGTGTGCTGATAAACGCCTCATCAGTAATTCCAAAAGGTCAAATGGACAGTATTATGCTCAAACAAAGGACACGAGAAAATACAGTTTTGTTAATAAGTTTGTCCAGGATAATAATGAGTACAAAATGTGTTTTTCAAGACGAGATTGAAGCTTCAAATGCTTTCTTATTAGCAAATGATCAAATGACAACAAAACATTAACAGGTCTCATTTTTACATTGATCTGTAAGGTATTTATCATATTCTTCCAAAATCAACAGAAATGTGACATTATATTTCACATTCATGGAATTAAAAAATACAGACAATGACTGCTAATGTTAGCAGGAGCAGTCATACAAAACTTCAGCCCCGTCTCAATGCAATCCACCAGTCATCCATTATGATAATGTCCAGACCTGAGTCTTTATATTAAGGTGATGGTACATGGAAGGTTGTACAGATGAATTGAATCACAGTACAGTTGAGTTAGAGGATATGATTGACAGTTGAGTTGGCATTAGTCTGTGATCCTGGCTGTGGTTAGGATTGGCCAGACAGTGTTTTTCTGCAGGGAAAGAGATGGCTAATAATAATGACAAGCAATAATGAATGTACATGAATGCATAATTAGGATATCAAATGCTATAATATTAATACAGTTAAATATAAATAACAATGTAAAAATAATATGTGATTAAGCTATGCAAATATAGCATCAAGATACTAATATGAATGTCAAGTAGGATGCTGTAGGCCAAAGCCAGAGCAGGCTAAAATGGCAGTGGCTAATTAGTTTAGCATATAGCATGTGGGGTATACATCAAAACAGTAGATACAACTCACGAAGCTAGTATTAACTAAAAAGCAGGCCTTCGTTTGCTGTCACAGTTGTCGTCGGTGAATGAGGACCAAAACGCAGCAGGTACGTGAATGCTCATCTTGATTTTTAATTATCTTCAAAAATGAACATACAAAACCGAAAAACGAACAACTAACAAACAGTCTGGCAAAGCAAAGCTCAACACAGAACAATCACCCACAAATCACACACACAAACACACCCTAATATATGGGACTCTCAATCAAAGGCAGATAGACAACATCTGCCTTCAACTGAGAGTCCCAACCCCAATTAACCAAACATAGAAACACACACACCAGACTAACCATAGAATACAAACACATAGACCATCAACCAAAAACCCGGAAATACTAAATCAAACACCCTTTACACAAACACACCACCCCGAACCACATAAAACAAATACCCTCTGCCACGTCCTGACCAAACTACAAAAACAATTAACCTTATACTGGCCAGGACGTGACAGTTTGCATTAAAAAAAAAGTGCACGAAAGGTGCAAATACATTACGTGTCAGTTAACTACAGTACATGTAGCATCAAGATCAATGTAGCTGTTTTACTTGGACTATTAGCATTTGTGGCCGAAAATGTTTATTTTTTATTTTATTTTTAAAAAATCATTTTACCCCTTTTTCTTCCCAATTTCGTGGTATCCAATTGGTAGTTACTGTCTTATCTCATCGCTGCAACTCCTGTACGGACTAGGGAGAGGCGAAGGTTAAGAGCCATGCGTCCCCCGAAACACAACCCAACCAGCCACACTGCTTCTTGACACAACGCACATCCAACCCGGAAGCCAGCCGCACCAATGTGTCGGAGGAAACACCGTACACCTGGCGACTTGGTCAGAGTGCACTGCACCCGGCCCGCCACAGGAGTCACTAGTGCGCGATGAGACAAGGATATCCCTGCCGGCCAAACCCTCCCTAACCCGGACGATGCTGGGCCAATTGTGCGTCGCACCATGGGCCTCCTGGTCGCGGCCAGCTGCGGCAGAGCCTGGGCTTGAACCCAGAATCTCTGGTGGCACAGGTGAGAGCACACCAAATGCTCAGCTGAAACAACCCAAGAAAGCATGGGTCAATGAAAACGTGAGCACAAAATGTTATCACATTAGACCACTGCGCCACCCGGGAGGCCCATGGCCGAAATGTTACACAAACCTAATGTTTTTATTTGACTGAATTCCTTTTCTGTTTCGTTCTTCAATGTGATAACATTTTGTGCTCACGTTTTCATTGACCCATGCTTTCTTGGGTTGTTTCAGCTGAGCATTTGGTGTGCTCTCACCTGTCTGAGTTGGTGAAGGACCTAAATACAGGGGAGGTGCCTGCAAACTTGTTTTTGTACTTGACCATGCTAGAGGGCAAACCTGCCGTGAATGCCCTCCATCTTCCTCCATGCCTCAGACTGGGGGAATTCTGAACACTACAGAAGCACAATGTCTGAAGTTCACATTTTGCCTTTAATCTATACATTTTTCTTCTGATATGAAGGTCTGAAAAAATAAAGGGGGAATTTCACAAATGAAAATTCTCCCTAGGCCCTTTTCAGACTTGAGATGAGTTGATTTAACGTGGAATGAATAAATAAATAAAAATGGACTTTAGTAAAACATTTATTCAGTCCATGTTAAGTCTACTTATGCCAAGTCTGAATGAAGCCCCATGTGCTCAGTGTAACAAGTGTGGTTCAGCACACCAGTTTAGTTGTGTGGAACCCGGAAGACTGGCTGAGTGGACTAAGGCAGGGTTTTGACAAGCAGGATAACCGGGTTCACATCCACCTTCTCACAAGAATAGCAGTGATGAAGGCCCACTTTATAAATGTTACCTCTGCTATAACTTCCATAGCCCTAAACATTTTGATTGTAACATGATTTATAATCTCGCAAAGTTGCCTGGAAACTGTAGCCTATAATTAGTGCCAAAGTCTACCTTAGGAAAAGCATACATCGCAGTGTCTTCTTTACAATCATAATGAAAATATTGACAGAACATTCCATATTTACAATCATTCAATATTTATGCTATAAATCATATGTAATTTAAAAGCATTGGATTGTATGAGAGACGTTTATTTTAGTGTTTTTGTGCTGCCTTTTACATGCACTGAAACACCAGAAAGGGTTTTCACAACACTCTCTAAAAAACACAATGACTCAGATTGAAGAGCCATTTTGGGTGTTTCAGAGTACTTCCATTCTGTTTTGAAGTACATTCATTGTATCATAACACCAGATGTCGGTTTAGATGCACTACTTTTCATGGTTTTACGACACAACGATGGTGTTTTGAGTCTTTCTATTTCAACAGTGTGGGGGATGATAGACTGTGAACACTGTTGTACAATACTGAGGTTACGGCCATGGGAATCAGAGGACAGAATCACTTTCCCTCGCAGATCTATTACCGCCATTATAACACCATTATACTCTACAGCACAATAGAGCAATGTCTGCAGTGCACTACAAAGCCAATATATTGCCTATGTGAGATATCAGTTACAATTCATTCTCTTCACTGCTAGTCTGCAGCTTTAGTGAGTCTTTAGTCAATCAGAACAAACCATTGGCAAGCTCAAATGTAAAATGGATGGGTGGATCCAAAGATAGATATCCACTCTATGAGACCAAACACCTGCTACCAAACATCTCTTTTTCACACACACACACACACACACCACACACACACACACACACACACACACACACACACACACACACACACACACACAGTAATGATTAGCGGTGGTGTTGACGGCCATTGGTCCAGGCTGTTCACTGTGACAGCTGACATGTTGGTGAGTTCAGGCCCTACTGAGTGACACTGAAGCTAATCAGAGGTGTCTACTTAATTAGACAGAGGAATCACACACACACACACACACACACACACACACACACACACACAGAGCAGATGTCCTCGGCCTCACACACTCCCTAGCTTCTCTGGCCATGAGAGAATTGGATTGGTCTTTGAACTGTGGGGGAGACACTTTCTAAATTCCACATCGACCCTTAGCCTCATCCCAGCCCTCTACCCTCTAAGCACTCACTCCCTTCCAACACCCCCCCAGCCCACTACCCTAAGAACTCCCCCCAACCCTCTAAGAACCCCCCCAGCCCTAAACACATGGCCCCCAAGCCGGATCTGGCCGGTGATACATTTCTATTTCTATCCAGTCTGCACAATGATTTGTGTTGTCAATTCAGCTCGGCCCGCTTCCATGCCCACCGCACGCGTTGCGCTGCACTACAAGTCACAGCAAGCACTGCCAACGTACTGCACGCCAAATGGCAGTGCATCGCCACACACACACACACACACACCCCTCCTCCCAGACCCACACACACAAGAGCCAGTCAGTGCGCTGTATCATATCATCACTAATAGCACTGGCCGAATCTTCTACCGAACCGAAAGTTAAAACGTGTTGTAGGCTAAATGTCCGTGCCAAGTTTCGGTTCCAACGGGTCATTGCTGTTGCCTACAGAAAATGTCATATTGGTAGTCAAAAAGTTATAAGATCAAGGATTATTCACATGCGAGCATAAGTTACTACTAAAGGAGAATAGGGCACACAAGCGACTGCCAGTATAAATAAGTCAACAGTTGAGTCATCTACTTTATGAAATTACAACCTGATGCGCTCACTTTGCTGAATTCAGCGTCAATTGCGCAGTTCGTGTCCGGTTTACAGCGCGCAGCAGAGGGAAAGTGTTCAGACACATGCCAGTCGTAACAAGGCTACTAAAATGTTGCAGTCTGCCTTCAGTTTTTAAAGCTTGACAATGAATAACCCAAAAACTAAACCTGCAACAAGACACAATACAAATGGGAAACATGTAGGCCTATTACAGCAACATTTAAGCAATAGCCTAGGCTGGCTCCTCAACTACTATACATGTTGAGTGGCCCACGTAGTAATGCTGCACTCAACTGCACCCGTGATCCATGCAGTGCGACAACGTAAAAAAACAGGTTTTACATTTAAAAGTTACTGTACGTTTTTTTTTTCATTCAACTTTTTGATTAGGGTTGAAGCATATTATGCACATCTGCAAGCCAGTGGCGGTTCTAGACCATTTCAACTGGGGGGGCCAAGCTGGGGCCAGTTGTACTGTTAGAGGGGCCAGTTACATTAGACGTTATTGTTGTCATATTGTTTTTTTCACTGCATTGCAGGCATTAGCAGGCAAAAGACCATGTTCATAATCATCATCGTTGCCACTGTCTAATAACGTCATACTCCACATTTAGGGGGGCCACAAGGGGGTCCAAAATTGTTGTCACAAGCATAGCAGCAAAGGCTGGACAAATGATTTCTCTCTATTAATATGTTACAATGCTATATACAGCATCCTATATACATCAGTGGACATTATAAAGGGACATATTTGTCCAAACAAAACAACAGCCAGTTTGGGCCAGTTGTATGCACCTTGTTTGTAAAAACAAACATAATAAGCTATATCTGGCCCGTAAATTCATTCTTTTTTTCAATATGGCCTGTGCGCTGACAGTTTGACATCCCTGCTCTAAGCACCCCCCCACCCCTCTACCCTCTAAGCACTCCATCCCCCCAACCCTCTACCCCCTCTACCCTCTAACCACCCCCTCCACCCATCTACCCTCTAAGCACACTCTACCCTCTAAGCACACCCTCCCCCCAACCCTCTACCCCCTCTAGCCTCTAACCACCCCCTCCACCCATCTACCCTCTAAGCACACCCTCCTCCCAACCCTCTACCCTCTAAGCACACCCTCCTCCCAACCCTCTATCCTCTAAGCACACCCTCCTCCCAACCCTCTATCCTCTAAGAACACCCTCCTCCCACCCCTCTACCCTCTAAGCACACCCTCCTCCCACCCCTCTACCCTCTAAGCACACCCTCCTCCCAACCCTCTACCCTCTAAGCACACCCTCCTCCCACCCCTCTACCCTCTAAGCACACCCTCCTCCCACCCCTCTACCCTCTAAGCACACCCTCCTCCCAACCCTCTACCCTCTAAGCACACCCTCCACCCAACCCTCTACCCTCTAAGCACACCCTCCTCCCAACCCTCTACCCTCTAAGAACACCCTCCTCCCAACCCTCTACCCTCTAAGAACACCCTCCTCCCAACCCTCTACCCTCTAAGCACACCCTCCACCCAACCCTCTACCCTCTAAGCACACCCTCCACCCAACCCTCTACCCTCTAAGCACACCCTCCCTCCCAACCCTCTACCCTCTAAGCACACCCTCCACCCAACCCTCTACCCTCTAAGCACACCCTCCACCCAACCCTCTACCCTCTAAGCACACCCTCCTCCCAACCCTCTACCCTCTAAGCACACCCTCCACCCACCCCTCTACCCTCTAAGAACACCCTCCTCCCACCCCTCTACCCTCTAAGCACACCCTCCTCCCACCCCTCTACCCTCTAAGCACACCCTCCTCCCACCCCTCTACCACAGCTAGAACAATGAGACAGATATTTCACCGTATGTATAAATGTGAAGCATCCGCTTGGCATTTCCACTCACTACCATATATGGCAGTGAGAGGAAGGCCAGTGGCCGGCAGTGGGAGAAGATGGAAGGAGATGTCCGACATTCTGCAAATGTTCTCATCGATAAAACATTTGATCTCAATACAGTTTTCTGCTCCCAAAACTAGAATATGCTATGAACAGAGTGGACTAAGTTTTGTAGACTTGTTTAGCGTTGTTTAGAAGGAGTGCCAAGGCGAATTCAGTTATTGCACATGTGCACTTCACAAAGTAGGCGTTCTCTAACGGAAATATACACGTGTGTTAGAACGGGCCAATAGGATCTCGCTAGCTCGTGTTTGGCTCTGCCCACCTCCTTGCTTATTTTGCCCACTATGACTCATTTGTTCCCATTGGAAACGACAGGCTGTGGTCTATCTTGGTTTACTTATCCAAATCTTTGCCTCTACCATCTAAGAACTCCCCCCCCCCAACACTCTACACTCTAAGAACTCCTGTGGATCTGAAACTATGAGAAGGTGTAAGCGAGCCAAGTACTACACTGCTTAAATCTATCTGATTCTTCAAAATCTACAGATATCATATCTTAATTTGATCACTCTGTTGTTGCTAAGAATCTTCCTGCGCAGCAGAAAATTCTAATGAGCCAAGTGATTTACATAAATTCATTGAAAACCTGCAGTTCTCTTTCTCTCTCGCTCAAATGCTGAAGCACCAAGTAGAATACATGTCCTGCTACTGTAGGTTCTACTACTGCGACATTCAAATGTATTTTTTTAAAATCTGAAATGCAGCCATACACATCAACAACTGTCCTTTCATATAACTTAATAACACAAGATAGATATTGATCTCCATTACGACATACAAGTGTATCCGAAATGCAGCCTCATGCTACAACTAAAATATAGCCTAGTGTTGCCTATCAAAACAAATTTCCCATTTTATATGATCAATTTTATGAGAATATTAAAATCCTCCTGCTGCAGGATTATTTTACTCCTGTGACAAAACTGGTCAAATTAAGATCCTACAACATAACACATCTATAGGGGTATTGATCTACTTGGAATTCTGCTAGGGTGTTGAAGTTGATGTGTGTTAAAACATATTATTATTATTATTATTATTATTAATGTTACTAATGTACTCCCTCTCTCTTTTACTTTTACTCTTTCACTCCCTCTGCCATGCTCTTTCTCTCCCTCTGTCAAGCTTGATCTCTTGTTCTGTCTCCCCCTCTCTCTCCTGCCGTCATGCTCCCTCTCTCTCTCTCTCTCCCTGTCACGCTTGATCTCTTGTTCTGTCTCCCCCTCTCTCTCCCTCCATCATGCTCCCTCTCTCTCTCTCCCTCTGTCACACTTGATCTCTTGTTCTGTCTCCCCCTCTCTCTCCCTCCATCATGCTCCCTCTCTCTCTCTCCCTCTGTCACACTTGATCTCTTGTTCTGTCTCCCCCTCTCTCTCCCTCCATCATGCTCCCTCTCTCTCTCCCTCTGTCACACTTGATCTCTTGTTCTGTCTCCCCCTCTCTCTCCATCCTTTTCTCGTTCCATCTTCCAGCGGTGTTCCTGATCTGCTGGCTGCCGTTCTTCGTGACCCACATCCTGAACACCCACTGCAGGACGTGTCGTATTCCCCCGGAGCTCTACAGCGCCTTCACCTGGCTGGGCTACGTCAACAGTGCCCTCAACCCCGTCATATACACCACCTTCAACATCGAATTCAGACGCGCCTTCATCAAGATCCTCAGCTGTTGAGAACACCATGGTCCACCATGACCGGGTCATAGCCATGCTCCTGACCTGTACTGGACTGGACCTTGGGCCCGGCATACCTGAGTATGGATAAGATACATGAGCCATGGCCTCAGCCTGAGTACCAATTATCAGGGCAATGACTGTCCTTTATCGAGATCATTGTCAGGCCAGGGTTCTGAGCTGTACTGGACCTCAGGCCAGCCACACCTGAGCATGGATACATGAGCCATGACCGTCCATCTTCAGGGTCAATGACTCGTCTTCATTGAAACCATCTCCTGCCGAGAGGATAGGTCCATAATGACCATGTCTGACCATTCTCTTCCACTGGACCTCTCAGCACACTGGACCTCCCAGCACACTGGACCTCCCAGCACACTGGTCCTCTCAGCACACTGGTCCTCTCAGCACACTGGTCCTCTCAGCACACTGGTCCTCTCAGCACTCTGGACCTCTCAGCACTCTGGACCTCTCAGCACACTGGTCCTCCCAGCACACTGGTCCTCCCAGCACACTGGTCCTCCCAGCACACTGGACCTCCCAGCACACTGGTCCTCTCAGAACACTGGACCTCTCAGCACACTGGACCTCTCAACACACGGGAGCACATCTGAGCAAGGACTCTCTGGCTGCCTCCTGACGGTACCTCAGGCCCAGCACACCTGAGCTGAACTACAAGTACTACATCTGGCTTGGCTTCCAGTTGGCTGGGAAAGGACCTCCTTCACCTGTGTTATACTGCACACAGGGGGCAGGAGACATGAAGGGAGGGGATGGGAGCGAAATTCAAACCATAAAAATGACGCTACAATACTGATGATTCAGAGATGGAAAAAATACTTTTTAAATTTGGACAAATGATGAAAAGGAAATAAAAATAAGTGTTCTGCACATCTATATGGCACAGGAGCTGGACACAATGTACAGCCATCAAAAAGAACCTGAATGTCCTCTTACGGTTTGTTCTTGCCTAATGCGATCTTTGTTTCAAGAAACAAGGGATTATACTCTGTCCTGGGTTTGGTGTTTTAGACATTTGTTGGATCAAATATAACGCTAGTTTAACTTCTATGGGCTAGGTGGGACGCTAGCCCATAGACGCTAGTCCCACCTGCGCTAGTCCCACCTGCGGGACACAGCCAGTGAAATATCAGGGCGGCAAATTCAAAAACAACAAAATGTCATAATTCAACTTTCAAACATACAACTATTTTACACCATTTTAAATATACACTTCTACTTGATGTAACCACATTGTCCGATTTCAAAAAGGCTTTACAGCGAAAGCAAAACATTAGATTATGTTAGGAGAGAACATAGACAAAAATAATCACACAGCCATTTTCCAAGCAAGGACATGTGTCAATAAAACCCAAAACACAGCTAAATGAAGAACTAACCTTTGACGATCTTCATCAGATGACACTCCTAGGACATTATGTTACACAATACATGTATGTTTTGTTCGATAAAGTTCATATTTATATCCAAAAACAGCATTTTACTTTGGCGCGTGATGTTCAGAAAATGTATTCCCACCAAAATGCCCGGTGAATGTGCACATCAATTTACAGAAATACTCATCATAAACGTTGACAAAATATATAACAATTATTTAAAGAATTATAGATGGACTACCCCTGGATGCAACCGCTGTGTCAGATTTTAAAATAGCTTTACGGAGAAAGCACATTTTTCAATATTCTGAGTACATAGCTCAGCCATCACGGTGAGCTATTCAGACACCCGCCAAGTTCGGGGCAACCTAAACTCAGAATTAGTATTAGAAATATTCTCTTACCTTTGCTGATCTTCGTCAGAATGCACTCCCAGGACTGCTACTTCCACAAGAAATGTTGTTTTTGTTCGAAATAATCCATATTTATGTACAAATACCTCCGTTTTGTTCGTGCGTACAGATCACTTATCCAAAGGCATAACGCGCGAGCGCGGAACGAGAGACGAAAAGTCAAAATGTTCCATTACCGTACTTAGAAGCATGTCAAACGCTGTTTAAAATCAATCTTTGTGGTATTTTTTACGTAAAATTGCGATAATATTCCAACCGGAAAATAGCATATTCATTCAAGAAGAAAAAGAAGGAACAGCGTGCTCTCGTGACCGCACATATCCAATCCCTTTGTTCCCAGGCAGACCACTCAGTAACTGAGCTCCTATTATCTGCCCAGTGACAGGAAAATGCTCAAACCACTTTCTGAAGGTTTTAGACAGCCAATGGAAGCCTTAGGAAGTGCAACGTCCCCCACAGACACTGTAGCTTCGATAGAGAATCAAAAGAAGAACTACAATTCTCAGACTTTCCACTTCCTGCTTGGAATTTTCTCAGGTTTTTGCCTGCCATATGAGTTCTGTTATACTCAGACACCATTCAAACAGTTTTAGAAACTTCAGAGTGTTTTCTATCCAAATCTACTAATTATATGCATATTCTAGTTTCTGGGCCAGAGTAGTAACCTGTTTAAATTGGGTACGTTTTTCATCTGGCCGTGAAAATACTGCCCCCTAGCCCAGACAGGTTAACTGGTGACATATGAAGAAAGACCTTCACTAATACTCAGCTACACAGATCAGACCAGAGTCACAATCCTCCGTTTGATGATGCTGGAACAGTGTAATGACCAATCATCTATACTGGCCACCAGAGGCCACTTATGCCGACGTCATGTGTCAATCAACACCACAGGGTTTTGCCTCAGTGGATATGAGTCTACAACTCCTAACGCAATCACAGATACAGCATGCCTCCCAAATGGCCCCCTCTTCCCTTTATAGTGCAGTACTTTTGACCAGACTTAGGGTGCCATTTGAGACACAGACCCTGTTCTATTTCTTACACACTACTCCAGTTGATGACTCACAGCTATTACTGTAGCAAGGGTCATGACTTCACTGTCATTTGTTCAAATGGTCACTGAGGTTATTGGGCCATTATATATTCAGAGCAGCAGTATTTACTGTTACTAGTGACATCGTCCACCCCTCTTCCAACAGTCACCCGCCCCTGCATGCTTGTCAGCGTTATCAGGCTGTTTTATATTTCAGTCGCTTAAAGGCTCCGTCCATCTGAATCACTATGAACACATTTTATATCTGTGGATGTGGGAGATGTTTGGATTGCTGTTGGAGTCGTTTAAATCGATGTGAACACTTATGGATCACAGAGGATGCATTTTGAAATGGTGCCACTGTAAAAGAAATTGACAAGACTTCAGAATAGAGGTGTCAAACTCATTTTGCCCTGGGGGCCGCATTCAGTCTTCAACGAGGTCCGGAGGGCTATATTTGGTTATTTGGTTATATTTCCTTGCCCTCAAAATTGGCAAAACATAGTCCTCTATCCATCGTTTAAACTTAGTCCTCTATCCATGCTCCCTAACTGTCTAGCTTTCATTTCAGTGATTAATAGCGACCTGGAAAGTTCCTTTAATTGTGGCGTCCTTAGGGGGCGGGGCTTTGTGGTGCCAGCGAATCGGACACGGGTGTGAATGGCGAAGTGGGCGGGGCTGTAACGGATAGGAAAAGCTTCTCTGTGTTGTGGTAAATAAAAGCTAAATGAAGCACTTCTCATGGGCTGCTTGTCATCTGTACACACACACACACACACACACACACACACACACACACACACACACACACACACACACACACACACACACACCACACACACAGAGATGTTTGGATCGCTGAAAAGATTTGGCATGGGCCCTCAAATCCTCAAAAAATTCTACAGCTACATCATTGAGAGCATCTTGACTGGCTACATCACCTCTTAGTATGGCAACTGCTTGGCATCTGACCACAACAGAGGGTAGTGCGTACGGCCCAGTACATCACTTGGGCCGAGCTCCCTGCCATCCAGAACCTCTATACCAGGCAGTGTCAGAGGAAGGCCCTAAAAATGGTCAAAGACTCAGTCAGACTGTTCTCTCTGCTACCGCACGGCAAGCGGTACCGATGCACCAAGTCTGGAACAAACAGGACCCTGAACAGCTTCTACCCCCAAGCCATAAGACTGCTAAATAGTTAGTCTGGGTAGCTATTTGGTTAACTATTTAACTATCTGCATTAACCCTTTTTGCACTAACTCTTTTTGACTCATCACATACTCTACTGCTAGTGTTAACTATCTGTCACTTTATTCCTAGTTATATGTACATATCTACCTCAATGACCTCGTATCCCTGCACATCCACTCAGAGCCAAGTTATTGTTACTCATTGTGTATTTATTATTACGTGTTATTACTTTTCTATTATTTCTCTCTGTATTGTTGGGAAGTAAGCATTTCACTGTTAGTCTACAACTGTTGTTTATGAATTATGTGAAGAATAAAATTAGATTTGATGTGTGTGTGGAGAGAGATCATGAGCGGTATGTCTAGTAGGGAGAGGCAGATTGGGATCTGGGGCAGTATCACAGCTGTACCCCAGCTGAGCCCTGCGAGAACCACAGAAACATGTAGAGATATAGAAAAAAATGAGAAGATGGATGGAGGGCTGAAGATACAAAAGGAGAGGAAATATGAACAGAGCTAAATATTTTTACAAAGAGAAAGACAAAGACAAAAGGAAGGAGAGAGAAAGAAAGAAAGAGAACGAGAGAGAGAGGCTAGCAGGGGATAGATGGAGAGTGGAGCCAGTCAGTCAGGTGTGTCTCAGTGGAAAGAACACCAGTGACACTCGCTCCACTTAGAGAGATCTGCACCTGTTCCCCTACCACAACCCACACATCACCTCACACCTCAGACTAATTGTGTACGTCTGTGTGTTTGTGCGTGCATGTGTGCGTCCGAGAGAGAGAGAGAGGGAGAGAGAGAGCATAAAGCATATTGATGTAATAGAGAGGATGAGACCATATGTGTTTGTGTGTATACATATGCATATTGATATTTGCATATGGATATCTGCATATTGATATCTGCATGTTATCTGTATACTGATATCTGCATATTGATATCTACCTCTGCATGGTGAACAGAATGGCGTCGGAGGGGATGGCTGCCGTTTTACAGGCTCCTAACCAAGTGTGCTATTTTCTGTGTTTTTTCGCATAGGTAACTTCTTTTGTACATAATGTTGCTACTACCTAATCTTATGACTGAAAAGAGGTTCTGGATATCAGAACATCGACTACTCATCTCAAACTGGACAAAGGTGTTTTATTTAATGAGTCTGACGCAAAGGATATACTGTTTCTCCCGGACCAGGCCCAAATTGCCGACATTCCCATGAAGAAAAGACGGAGATACGGGGGGGGGGGGGGGGGGCAGATCTAGGTGCCTTGTGAGAATTTGTAGGCGAGTGGGTAACCCGCGTCTGCCATCCGTTCTATCGGGCAACGTGCAATCACTGGAGAATAAACTGGATGAGCTCCGTTCGAGACTATCCTACCAACGGGACATTAGAAACTGTAATATCTTGTGTTTCACTGATAATATACAGTTGACTGGGTTTTCCATGCATCAGCAGGACAGAACAGCTACGTCCGATAAGATGAAGGGTGGTGGTGTGTGTCTATTTGTCAATAACAGCTGGTGTGCGATTGTCACAGTATCTAACGAAGGTGGCGCCCCTCCTCGGTCGGGCGGCGCTCGGCGGTCGTCGTCGCCGGCCTATTAGCTGCCACCGATCGTTGTTTCTGTGTCTTTTGGTTTTGTCTGTCTGTCTATCTCGCACCTGTTTTGTGTTTGTCATTAGTGGGGGGTTATTTAGTGTGTATTTTCAGTTGGGGTTCTCGTGCGGGATTGTTTATTGTCCACTCAGGACAGTTGTGTTTATAAATTGTTAGTATAGATTATTATTGCCGGGCTGCGCCCCGTGCGCTTTTCGTTTCCAGTGCGCGTATTTTGGGAAGGTGTTTTTCCCCTGGCAGACTTCGCCACGCGCCTGGTGCCCTACGGCTATTGCGTGTAAATCATATTATTAAAACACCGTTGCTCCGGCCCTCTGTCTCCTGCTCCTGATTCCACCTCTCCACTGGTCCTAGACAGTCGTGACAGCGATGTCTAATATTAAAGAATTCTCGAGGTATTACTCGCCTGAGGTAGAGTACCTCATGATAAGCTGTAGACTACACTATCTCCCAAGAGTTTTCATCTATATTTTTTGTAGCTGTCTATTTATCACCACAAACCGATGCTGACACCAAGAAAACACTCAACAAGCTGTATAAGGCCATAAGTAAACAAGAAAATGCTCATCCAGAAGCGGCGCTCCTAGTGACCAGGGACTTTAATGCAGGCAAACTTAAATCCGTTTCTACCAGCATGTCACATGTGCAACCAGAGGAAAACAAATTCTAGACCACCTTTACTCCACACACAGAGACGCATACAAAGCTCTCCCTCGCCCTCCATTTGACCAATCTGACCATAATTATATCCTCCTGATTCCTGCTTACAAGCAAAAAGTAAAGCAGGAAGTACCAGTGACTCATCTCAATACGGAAATGATCAGATGACGCGGATGCTATGCTACAGGACTGTTTTGCTAGCACAGACTGGAATATGTTCCGGGATTCATCCAATGGTATTGAGGAATACACCACATCAGTCAAAGGCTTCATCAATAAATACATCGACGACGTCGTCACCACAGTGACCATACGTGCATATCCCAACCACACATCTGCCACGCTGATCCTCAACATGGGGGCCACTCAGGGGTGCAGGATTAGTTCCCTCCTGTACTCTCTGTTCACCCACATCTGCGTGGCCAAGCATGACTCCAACATCATCATTAAGCTTGCTGATGACACAACTGATCACAATGATAAGACAGCCTATAGGGAGGAGGTCAGAGACCTGGCCGTGTGGTGCCAGGACAACAACCTCTCCCTCAACGTGAGCAAGACAAAGGAGCTGATCGTGGACTACAGGAAAAGGAGGGCTGAACATGGCCCCCATTCACAACAACAGGGCTGTAGTGGAGCGGGTCAAGAATCTAAAGTTCCTTGGTGTCCACATCACCAACAAACTATCACAGTCCAAACACACCAAGATAGTCATGAAGAGGGCACGACAATGCCTTTTCCCCCTCGGGAGACTGAAAAGATTTGGCATGGGTCCCCAGATCCACAAAAAGTTCCTACTGCTGCACCATTGAGAGCATCCTGACTGGTTGCATCACCGCCTGGTATGGCAACTACTCAATTTGTAAGTCGCTCTGGATAAGAGCGTCTGCTAAATGACGTAAATGTAAATGTACTTGGCACCCGACTGTAAGGCGCTACAGAGGGTAGTGCGTACGGCCCAGTACATCACTGGGGCCAAGCTTCCTACCATCCAGGACCTTTATACTAGGCGGTGTCAGAGGAAGGCCCAAAAAATTGTCAAAAACTCCAGTCACCCTAGTCATAGACTGTTCTCTCTGCTACTGCATGGAAAGCAGTACCGGAGCACCAAGTCTAGGTCCAAAAGGCTCCTTAACAGCTCCTACCCCAAAGCCATAAGACTGCTGAACAAATAATCAAATGGCCACCCAGACTATTTGCAGTGACCCCCCCTAACTTGCACCCCGCACATTGACTCAGTACTGGAATCCCCTGTATATAGCCTCGTTATTGTTCTTTTATTGTGTCACTTTTTTTCTACTTTTGTTTATTTGGTAACTCAATTTTATTATTTAACTCAATTTTCTTAAAACTGGATTGTAAACATTTCACAGTACAGTAAGGTCTACAGCTGATGTATTCAGCACGTGTGACAAATCAAATTTGATTTTGATATCTGCATGTTGATATCTGAATATTGATATCTACATTCTGCAACATGTGCTGCCATAATGTGTGGAAAATATGGTGCGTCTGCTAGAAATTGTGTGTGTGTGTGTGTGTGTGTGTGTGTGTGTGTGTGTGTGTGTGTGTGTGTGTGTTTCTCTCTACATTTCTACTAACTGAGTGTTTCTGCTGACTGAGTGTTTCTACTTACTGAGTGTTTCTACTGACTGAGTGTTTCTACTTACTGTTTCTACTTACTGTGTTTCTACTTACTGTTTCTACTGACTGAGTGTTTCTACTTACTGTTTCTACTTACTAAGTGTTTCTACTGACTGAGTGTTTCTACTGACTGAGTGTTTCTACTGACTGAGTGTTTCTACTTACTGTTTCTACTTACTAAGTGTTTCTACTGACTGAGTGTTTCTACTGACTGAGTGTTTCTACTGACTGAGTGTTTCTACTTACTGTTTCTACTTACTAAGTGTTTCTACTGACTGAGTGTTTCTACTGACTGAGTGTTTCTACTTACTGAGTGTTTCTACTTACTGTTTCTACTTACTGAGTGTTTCTACTGACTGAGTGTTTCTACTTACTGAGTGTATCTACTGACTGAGTGTTTCTACTTACTGAGTGTTTCTACTGACTGAGTGTTTGTTCAGACTCCTGGGTGGTCTGATGTTCTCCTGTAGTTCTAACTTTACTGTGTGAAGTGTCTCATGTTCCACGCTGTGTAGACTGAGGCTAAAGCTATCTAGACTGGGCCAGCTATGTAGACACTCACACACACCCCTTCCCCTCCGCCTCTCTCTCTCTCCTTCCCATTCCACCTCTCTCTTTCCCTTTCCTCTTCTGTTTCCCTCCCTCTGCTCTCGCTTCTCTTCTTTCTTCTTCACATGCTCTCTATCATCCAACAAAAACTCAGAGCCTTGACAAACTGTGTGTGTGTGTGTGTGTGTGTGTGTGTGTGTGTGTGTGTGTGTGTGTGTGTGTGTGTGTGTGTGTGTGTGTGTGTGTGGTGTTAGCATCCAACCTTGGGCAAATAAATAGAGCTGAAGGACAGTTATGGCACCTCTAATGGTGATAAAAGGAATGCAGGTGTGGGATAACTTTTATTCCTTTGCATTTCACTGTGTCCCTCTCTCCACCCACTAGCACTCACTGTTTCCTCCCACCACTGTCACAGAGCAGTCACACATGCAGTCACACACACACCCATACTCTGTGTTCTTCATACATACACACACAGACACATTCTCACAAAAACAGTCACACAGTTAACGTAAATTGTGTCTGCATATAAAGTATGTGCAGATTTCTGGCATAATGGTGTGAGATGAGGATTACGGTCCCAGAGATTTCCTCTTTAATGATTGTAACAGTTGTGAATAGAAACAGAGCAGTGGACTGGGAACCATTGCATGCCTATATACGGCTTTGAATATAGTAAATGTTCTTCTAAGTTCTCTCACACAGCTATATTTACAGTAACAGTAACTACTCAGCTCCACATATACATTCAGTGTACATAGTCACTGCACTCTACAAAGTAGAACTTGGTGGAACTTCAATAAAAAAGCAGAACTTAAAAAAAAATTACAACAAATCAGTATGCTGGAGCTGCTCCATGTTCGTAACCATGGCATGGTAACCATAGCGCAGTTGCCGTGGCGCTGTGCTGTGATCATGGTGCTGTTGTGCAGCAGTAGTGTAGCCGTGACTAGACTAGGGTTATCTACAGTGGCAGTCAGTGCTATCCTGCTGGGAGCCCTCTAGCTATGTACATCAAGACATGCTCTATCACTGTGGAATGCCTATACACCCTCTTCGCCCATTAACCCATGAAATGCATTCCCCCTCCTCCATCTCTCCCCCCCTCCATCTCCCTTTAGTGTAGTTTACTGTATTTATACTACTGTATTTATACTAATATCGCTTTTCAACATTAAAAGTTCATATCACTAGAGGATGTCTTTAAAGATCCAATGCAGACGCTTTTCTCTCAATATCAAATCATTTCTGGGTAACAATTAAGTAACTTACTGTGATTATTTTTTACCATTTTAATTGAAAACAAACAAAAATAGCTTCTTAGCTGAGGGCAATTTCTTAAGCAATAATTTTACTAGGACTGTCTGGGAGTGGTCTGAGTGAGGAGGGGAAAATGGAAAATTAGCTGTTAATTGCAGAAAGGTTTGGAACTATCTTTCTTATTGGTCTATTAACTAATTTGTTGCATGGTGATGTCACCAGGCAGGCCCAAACTCCATCCCATCAAAACAGGCTGAAATTTCAGGTAGTTTTTTCAAACAGCTCTAACACTAAAAGGGCATTATCATACTTTTCACAATTTCACAGTATTATTCAAACCAGTATTATTCCAAAACACAGGAAAATCACATTTGACTGCACTGGGCCTTTAAAGTAGCTAACCAGCCATACAGTACTGTTTCATGCTGCTGTATATCCACCTCTAGTAGAGATTAGAGGACCCAGAGAATTACAGCAGAATAGAACCTTGTGATTATCATCTGTAGGCCCAGGTCACAGCCAGGAAGCTGCCTGCCACTGCACACTCAACGTCAGGAGGAACAGAGGGAGAGAGAGGGGGAGTTAATGGAGTGATTGATTAAGAAAAATCCAACAATTTATCCCAAAATGTGTGAGAGAAAGGTAAGGGCAAATCAGCCTTCCCACTGGGTACAAACTGGTTGAATCAACGTTTCAATGTAATATGTCAACGTATAGTGATGTGGAATCTTCATGGAAATTGCATTGGATTTTTAAAAAGTACAAAAACTGTTGTTTTGAGGGGGAAATTTCAACCACAGGATTATATCATCAATGTAAACAAATTTCAACATAGACAACCCCTATATGAAATAGGTTGAATTTGTACCTTTGAAACAACGTCAAATCTTCAACGTTATATCCACTATCAGAAAAAAACTATAAACTGGGCAGCACCTCCTACTGGAGAGTTGATCCATCTACAGCTATTCTCCCATCCAGGTTTTTAACCAAGCCCAGCCCTGTTTAGCTTTGATATTTGTCACTGACTACAACCAACGTGTTATCATGAGAATGATTATTGAGAGATCTCTTAATAATGAAATATATTCACTGTTGCTATAAATTCATTCCAAATGGTAGGTTTAATAGAGTAAATGAAATATCATCAATGATACTATGGCCTATATAGCATTTTCAAAGTCATTGTCATGACTGTCCTGTGAGGATCCGATTGGGACATATTAGCTTGGCAACAGATGACAGTAACCAGACCTCTCTCACCCACAGAAAAGGGGAGGAGGGAGCTGGTTGGGGTTAACAGCTCACACCCTGTCGTAAATTAAAGGAGAGGAGATCCAGAGAGATCTCCCTCCAAAATCCACAAAGGAATGTGCTTTGTCTACAAAGACAGTCTTCCCACCGAAACTCTAACACGTCCTAAAGTGAATACTGGAACAATATTTCTAACATAAGACCGTGGGAATGGTCAGAGATGATCTATAGAAAATGAATGTCATATTGGTTTTATTTTGTGATGTCATTAAAAAGTTTATAAAGGAAATACTGTAACTTGGAAAGTATATCCCATTTATCTGTCAAGTTTCCATCCTTAATGTTGTACAGGAAAAATGATGCAAGTATGTTTGTTAAGATAGGGATGTGATTTTAGGAGCCATAAGAGAATTTGTCTTCTATGAACTGTGCACAGTAAGTAGCCACACCCCAAGTGAGGTCAGAGAGCGTGTCAGCCTGACGGAACCGCCCTTTTCGAGAGAGTGCATATAAGTATTGGTAAATAAATTCACATTAGACCAGAAAAAGATGAAGCGGTAGCTAAATGTTTGAAATGGTTGGAACGTTGAACCTCAACACGAGGTGAAGAAAATAAACTCACCTCCCAGACCAGAGAGGCGTGTAGAGCTGCAGCTCGCGTCCAGAGTTGTGAACCCTGAATACCAACACGATTTGCAGAAGAAAACTCCCCTCTCAGACAATCCCTGGTAGTCAAATATCTAGAAAAGCAAATTTAAGTGGTACCACTGTACTATTCTTCTCAAATCATTCTAGTACTCTACTCTCATCACCCAACGGGAACCGTAGACTTGGCTGGCTAACCTATCTTCCAAGGAGCATCTTCCAGAGTGAACAACAGAAGAAGACGGGAAAGGGGAGACCCCTTTCGGACAATCAGAGCCATACAAGCGTGCCACTGAAAGGCCAACAATCTTCCTAAGGAGAGCTGGTTCCGACAGAGATAAACGGCGAACAAAGGCATTCACACATAAATACATTTATGATTTCTTACTTCAAACGGGCGGCAGTTCATGTGCAAAGTATATGATTACTGTGAGAATAGTTTCTAAAATGTATCAACGATAAGTGTCTCTCTTTCTTTTTTCTCTCTCTCTCCATGTCATTGCGTAAAAAGCCACCATATTGTGTCAGTCCACTAGGGACTTTTTTGTCATGTAATAAGTGTGTATGTTTATTCTGTGATATTATTTAGTTAGCTAGTAAATAAATAATTAAACAAATTTGTGTAGTACTGAATCAAAAGTAAGGCTGGGGTTTTTGCAGATCCAAGAAGGTTACGACTGTTCAGAATGATAAGAGGTTATAATTAATATGTTGACTGTTTTATGGATGTGATAGGTAAAGACCTTTAGGGTTGTTGTGTGGGGTTGTTAATTATGACAGAGGTGTGGTATATTGAGTGTTTGTGTATATGTGTGTGGAGTGCATGTGTACAATGCTTTCAGAAAGTATTCACACCCCTTGACTTTTTCCACATTTTGTTGTGTTACAGCCTGAATTTAAAATTGATTTAATTTGTGTTTTACGAATTTAAAATGGGTTAATTAATTAAAACTGAAAAGCTGTCTTGAGTCAATAAGCATTCAACCCCTTTGTTATGGCAAGCCTAAATAAGTTTAGGAGTAAAGATGTGCTTAAATTGCATATGGACAAACTCTGTGTGCAATAATAGTGTTTAACATGATTTTTGAATGACTACCCATCTCTGTTCCCCCACACATACCATTATCTGTAAGGTACCTCAGCCAAGCAGTGAATTTAAAACACAGATTCAACCACAAAGACCAGGGAGGTTTTCTAAATGGTTTGCAAAGAAGGGCACCTATTGATAGATGGATAAAAAAGAAGCAGACATTTAATATCCCTTTAAACATGGTGAAGTTATTAATAACACTTTAGATGGTGTATCAATACACCCAGTCACTACAAAAATATTTTAATATCTGATCAATTAGTCTTCCATTAATGAATTATTCTTTAACTTATGTCAGTCTCATTTCAAACGTCGTAGAATTCTTGGTTATCTGCACGAACCCAGCCTAAACTTTGAATCATCCATACACCAATTGGCTTAATCATTTATTTACTAACTAACTAAATAATCACAGAAATGCATATCAAACAAACAGTAGATATTGGTGACTAACAATGATAGGGAATATCTCCAAGTGGCTAAACCGATATGATGGCTTGGTATACAAAGAAAAGGGGTGTAGACCAATAAAGGAGCGGAAAAGACTAAATGCATCACTACACACAGTTGATAATTATATTAATTGAAATGCTAATCCTTTGCACATGAACGCTCACTCATTCGGGAATAATTGCAATCAATATACACTGCTCAAAAAAATAAAGGGAACACTTAAACAACACAATGTAACTCCAAGTCAATCACACTTCTGTGAAATCAAACTGTCCACTTAGGAAGCAACACTGATTGACAATACATTTCACATGCTGTTGTGCAAATGGAATAGACAACAGGTGGAAATTATAGGCAATTAGCAAGACACCCCCAATAAAGGAGTGGTTCTGCAGGTGGGGACCACAGACCACTTTTCAGTTCCAATGCTTCCTGGCTGATGTTTTGGTCACTTTTGAATGCTGGCGGTGCTTTCACTCTAGTGGTAGCATGAGACGGAGTCTACAACCCAGACAAGTGGCTCAGGTAGTGCAGCTCATCCAGGATGGCACATCAATGCGAGCTGTGGCAAGAAGGTTTGCTGTGTCTGTCAGCGTAGTGTCCAGAGCATGGAGGCGCTACCAGGAGACAGGCCAGTACATCAGGAGACGTGGAGGAGGCCGTAGGAGGGCAACAACCCAGCAGCACGACCGCTACCTCCGGCCTTTGTGCAAGGAGGAGCAGGAGAAGCACTGCCAGAGCCCTGCAAAATGACCTCCAGCAGGCCACAAATGTGCATGTGTCTGCTCAAACGGTCAGAAACAGACTCCATGAGGGTGGTATGAGGGCCCGACGTCCACAGGTGGGGGTTGTGCTTACAGGCCAACACCGTGCAGGACGTTTGGCATTTGCCAGAGAACCCCAAGATTGGCAAATTCGCCACTGGCGCCCTGTGCTCTTTACAGATGAAAGCAGGTTCACACTGAGCACGTGACAGACGTGACAGAGTCTGGAGACGCCGTGGAGAACGTTCTGCTGCCTGCAACATCCTCCAGCATGACTGGTTTGGCGGTGGGTCAGTGATGGTGTGGGGTGGCATTTCTTTGGGGGGCCGCACAGCCCTCCATGTACTTGCCAGAGGTAGCCTGACTGCCATTAGGTACTGAGATGAGATCCTCAGACCCCTTGTGACACCATATGCTGGTGCGGTTGGCCCTGGGTTCCTCCTAATGCAAGACAATGCTAGACCTCATGTGGCTGGAGTGTGTCAGCAGTTCCTGCAAGAGGAAGGCATTGATGCTATGGACTGGCCCGCCCGTTCCCCAGACCTGAATCCAATTGAGCACATCTGGGACATCATGTCTCGCTCCATCCACCAACGCCATGTTGCACCACAGACTGTCCAGGAGTTGGCGGATGGTTTAGTCCAGGTCTGGGAGGAGATCCCTCAGGAGACCATCCGCCACCTCATCAGGAGCATGCCCAGGCGTTGTAGGGAGGTCATACAGGCACGTGGAGGCCACACACACTACTGAGCCTCATTTTGACTTGTTTTAAGGACATTACATCAAAGTTGGATCAGCCTGTAGTGTGGTTTTCCACTTTAATTTTGAGTGTGACTCCAAATCCAGACCTCCATGGGTTGATAAATTGGATTTCCATTGATTATTTTTGTGTGATTTTGTTGTCAGCACATTCAACTATGTAAAGAAAAAAGTATTTAATAAGATTATTTCTTTCATTCAGATCTAGGATGTGTTGTTTAAGTGTTCCCTTTATTTTTTTGAGCAGTATATTTCCGCCCATATGTCGTTATGATCTTCTCTGTTGGAATCGTCGGTCCGTAGACAGTTCATCAGAGAGTCTCTGGTTACTTCTGGTGGTTGCTCTATCGGCGGCTCCTGATAGTATCTGTTGTAATGGATACGTCAGGTGTCCATTGTCCTCAGAATAGATGTTTCGGCGGTTGTCAGGATTCGCATCCCAGGTTTACATAATTTCTAGCTGCAGACTAGTAATTAGTATCTAAGATTTGCTCTTATTCTGTAGGGATCGATAGTCTCAGAGTTGAACCACTTCCAGCCTTGTAGCCAATGCTCCACATGGTATGGTTTTCTAGTCTTGGTACTCAACAATTTGCAATCACAGCTCACGCTGTGGGTTTGCTTAGTCTTAAGAGGATTTCCGCAGGAGGGGTTTTTATTCATAACAATAGAAAAGGGCGGTTCCATGACGCCAGATCATGTCTTTGCTCACGAGGGCGTGGCAGGTGACTAGTTAAACTTTACAGGAAAAACAATTCTCTCAAAATTAAAGGTTAACATCACAATACATCATTTCATAAATAGTTTCATCTTTACACATTCATTTTATACGAGAATTAGATGCAAACACTATAATTGAGAAATGTACACATTGAGAGATATAGTTATGTGTGTTTCCTGTCCTTCATGAGGTCACCAAATGAAACACACTCAACATAACTGTCCCTTAAGTGTCCACGGACCATTCCCACAAGTGGACATATTGCTTCATTCTCCCATTTTGGAGATTTAGGAGTTCGACCACGTGAAATCCTTTGTTCACTCTGTGGTATCTCTTTCCACATGGCCAGGGGGAGAGAGTCTCCACCAGGAATTTAGGACCTGAGATAACAGAACCTGGGTGTAGGAGAGAGTGAGAGAGGGGGAAGCCATGATCTATACCCAGAAAGGGCCACGTCATGACACACCCTGTTTACAACAAGGCACTAAAATAATACTGCCAAAAATGTGGTAAAGAAATTAACTTTTGTCCTGAATACATAGTGTTATGTTTGGGGAAAATCCAACACCATCACTGCGTTCATATTTTCAAGTATGGTGGTGGCTGCATCATATTATGGGTGTGCTTGTCATCAACAAGGACTAGGGAGGTTTTTAGGATAAAAGGAAATGGAATAGGGCTAAGCACAGGCAAAATCCTAGAGGAAAACTTGGTTCAGTCTGCTTTCCAACAGACACTAGGAGACAAATTCACCTTTCAGCAGGACAATAACCTAAAACACAAGGCCAAATATACACTGGAGTTTCTTAACAAGACAATATTGAATGTTTCTGAGTTGCCTAGTTCCAGTTCTGACTTAAATCATCTTGAAAATCTATGTCAAGACTTGAAAATGGCTGTCTAGCAATGATCAACAACCAACTTGACTCTTAAAGATTTACCCAGAAAGAATCACAGCTGTAATCACTGCCAAATGTGATTCTAACACGTATTGACTCAGGGAGTTGAATACTTATCTAATCAAGATAAATCAGGGGTTTATTTTCCTTTTTTATTTTTTTATTTTTTGTACACCGTTGACAAAAAAATTACAATTAAATCAGTTTTAATCCCACTTTGTAACACAAATGTATTTATGCTTGCCATAACAAAAGGGTTGAATGCTTATTGACTCAAGACATTTCAGCTTTTCATTTTTTATTAATTTGTAAACATTTCTAAAAACATTATGGGATAGTGTGTGTAGATCCATGACACAAAGTGTCAATTTAATCAATTTTATATTCAGGCTGTAACACAACAAAATGTGGAAAAGTCAAGGGGTGTGAATACTTTCTGAAGGCACTGTATGTGCTAACAGGGGAGCCTGCTGGTTTTCTGTTCTGCCTGATCATTAATTGCACACACCTGGTGTCCCAGGTAAATAGGTCCCTGATTAGAGGGAAACAACAAAAAAATGAAGTGGAACTGGCTTGAAGGTCCAGAGACGCATTTGAGGGTGTTACTGAATACCAGCAGAAGAGAAAGAGAGTGGAGTTGGTTCTCTGTGTACATGCCACACACAGGGGATCTGATGAATTCAGAACCCAATATAATTACAGTGTAATTGGACCCAAACCATCATAATAGTTTGTTAATTTCACACTTCATTTTCACATTAATCATCATTTCCATTTGATATAGGCCGGCTAGGTTTCTTCTCCACAAATCAGATACAGAGTAAACACGATAGCCCCCATAGACAATAAAAACCTCTTTCCAGCCATCCTCCGTTTGTTCTGTTCATCAATATTTTCGGACGTCAGGCTGGGCTCTGATTCAGCAACTCTCTCTCCCTCTGTGCCCAAGTTTTCAACTTCAGTTTTATCACATCTACACACCATTCACTGTAGAGTAGAGCAGCCCTAGCAGCCTTAGCTGCATCTCTCTCTGTCTCTCTCTGTCTCTCTCTCTCTTGTTCTTTCTCTCTCTCTCTCTCTCTCGATTCAATCATCTAACACCATTCCATGTGTGCCCCATTCAACTTTGTAATTATGTTTGTGTGCGCGCGTGCACACATGCTCCTCACTCTGAGCACAGTGATTGCATGTCATGTATGTATTGATCGCTCCGTGATAATGCATGAATGTGACATGAAGAGTCAGTGAGTGATTGTGTGTGTGTGTGATTTTTGTTTTTTCTATTGTTGTGGGGACCAGAAGTCCTCACAAGGATAGTAAAACAAGGACAACTCAGACTAGTTGGGACATTTCGCCGGTCCCCTCAAGGAAAAAGGCTATTTTAGGTTTAGGAATTATGGTTAGGGTTTGGGGTGAAGGTTAGGTTAAGTGTTAGGTTTAGGGGTTAAGGAAAATAGGATTTTTAATGTAAATAAATTGTTTGGTCCTCACAAGGATAATAAAACAAACGTGTTTGGGTGTGCCTGGTATTGACAGTTGTGTCACTGTGAGGGACACTGGCTGTATGTCTTCTGCATGTAAAAATGAGAGTGAGATCTTCCAATAGTATGTACAGGGGCAACAACTTTCACTGGGGACGGGGGGAACATGTCCCCCCCACATTCTGAAATTGCATTTTTGTCCCCCCCAGTTTTAACATTGGAATGTAATACAAACGGCACCAACCGTTGCACCCCTGAGTAAATATATTGCGTGACAGGTCACAATAAGTTTAGAAATGACTTGAAGACATGCTGCTGGACGATACGGATCCTCTCTCTCTCTCTCTCTCTCTTTCCTTACCCTTTACTCTCTCTCTCTTTTCTTGCCCTTTAGCTCTCTCTCCTTTCTTGCCTTTTGTTCTCTCTCTCTCTTTACCCTTTGCTCTCTTTCTCTCTCTCCCTCTCTCTCTTTGATCTATCATCCCCTTTTTGCTCAACCTCCTCCTCCTATTTTCTCTATCACACAGTTCTCTATTCCTTTTCCCTTAAAACATGATATAATTCCACCCTTCTTTTCCCTCCCTCATAGCTCTTTCTTTCATTTAATCCTTTCTCTCCATCTCCTGTCTCCATCTCTCTGTGTCCCTCCTCCTCTCTGTTCATTCCAGCTGCAGGCCACTGTTACCCGTGTGAAACTCGTTATTTAAATCTGTAGATTCAGAGACCCACAAGGGAAACAATGTTTAATGGATGAACACAAATAAATAGCTTTGATTCCCTCCCTCAATTTCAGCACAATGCAACGTCAATTGGGACATGAGCATGAATGCACACACAATCACAAGCACACCCTCTTCATTCACACTTACACACACAGTGCACACTCAACACTTTCTCTCCCTGGCTTTCAGTCTGTTTTTCTCAGTCTCCCAGTCTCAGAATCACTCTCGTTGTTGCTACTAATCTCTCATGCACTCTTTAACTCTCTCTCTGTCTTCTCTTTTTAGTCTTTTTTTTAACCACATTTTTATTTCTTTTGTATTTTTTTGTTGGGGGGGCACATTTTCCATTCATATTATATGTTTAAGTTGTAGAAAAGAAAAACAGTAAGCAATACATACAGAGTTTAAGAGTTTAAGTGACAATAAATTCAGTATAAAAAGGAAAAAAAAAAAAAAAAAGTGGGCCTCCACCCCCAACCTCATCCACTCTCCCAACATGTTTCCATCCACCCCAACCTCTCATCCACTCTCCCAACATGTTTCCATCCACCCCCAACCTCATCCACTCTCCCAACATGTTTCCATCCACCCCAACCTCTCATCCACTCTCCCAACATGTTTCCATCCACCCCCAACCTCATCCACTCTCCCAACATGTTTCCATCCACCCTAACCTCTCATCCACTCTCCCAACATGTTTCCATCCACCCCAACCTCATCCACTCTCCCAACATGTTTCCATCCACCCCAACCTCTCATCCACTCTCCCAACATGTTTCCATCAACCCCAACCTCTCATCCACTCTCCCAACATGTTTCCATCCACCCCCAACCTCATCCACTCTCCCAACATGTTTCCATCCACCCCCAACCTCTCATCCACTCTCCCAACATGTTTCCATCCACCCCCAACCTCATCCACTCTCCCAACATGTTTCCATCCACCCCAACCTCTCATCCACTCTCCCAACATGTTTCCATCCACCCCCAACCTCATCCACTCTCCCAACATGTTTCCATCCACCCCAACCTCTCATCCACTCTCCCAACATGTTTCCATCCACCCCCAACCTCATCCACTCTCCCAACATGTTTCCATCCACCCTAACCTCTCATCCACTCTCCCAACATGTTTCCATCCACCCCAACCTCATCCACTCTCCCAACATGTTTCCATCCACCCCAACCTCTCATCCACTCTCCCAACATGTTTCCATCCACCCCAACCTCTCATCCACTCTCCCAACATGTTTCCATCCACCCCCAACCTCATCCACTCTCCCAACATGTTTCCATCCACCCCCAACCTCTCATCCACTCTCCCAACATGTTTCCATCCACCCCCAACCTCATCCACTCTCCCAACATGTTTCCATCCACCCCAACCTCTCATCCACTCTCCCAACATGTTTCCATCCACCCCCAACCTCATCCACTCTCCCAACATGTTTCCATCCACCCTAACCTCTCATCCACTCTCCCAACATGTTTCCATCCACCCCAACCTCATCCACTCTCCCAACATGTTTCCATCCACCCCAACCTCTCATCCACTCTCCCAACATGTTTCCATCCACCCCAACCTCTCATCCACTCTCCCAACATGTTTCCATCCACCCCCAACCTCATCCACTCTCCCAACATGTTTCCATCCACCCCCAACCTCTCATCCACTCTCCCAACATGTTTCCATCCACCCCCAACCTCATCCACTCTCCCAACATGTTTCCATCCACCCCAACCTCTCATCCACTCTCCCAACATGTTTCCATCCACCCCAACCTCATCCACTCTCCCAACATGTTTCCATCCACCCCAACCTCTCATCCACTCTCCCAACATGTTTCCATCCACCCTAACCTCTCATCCACTCTCCCAACATGTTTCCATCCACCCCAACCTCATCCACTCTCCCAACATGTTTCCATCCACCCCAACCTCTCATCCACTCTCCCAACATGTTTCCATCCACCCCAACCTCTCATCCACTCTCCCAACATGTTTCCATCCACCCCCAACCTCATCCACTCTCCCAACATGTTTCCATCCACCCCCAACCTCTCATCCACTCTCCCAACATGTTTCCATCCACCCCAACCTCATCCACTCTCCCAACATGTTTCCATCCACCCCAACCTCTCATCCACTCTCCCAACATGTTTCCATCCACCCCAACCTCTCATCCACTCTCCCAACATGTTTCCATCCACCCCCAACCTCATCCACTCTCCCAACATGTTTCCATCCAACCCAACCTCTCATCCACTCTCCCAACATGTTTCCATCCACCCCCAACCTCATCCACTCTCCCAACATGTTTCCATCCACCCCCAACCTCTCATCCACTCTCCCAACATGTTTCCATCCACCCCCAACCTCTCATCCACTCTCCCAACATGTTTCCATCCACCCCCAACCTCTCATCCACTCTCCCAACATGTTTCCATCCACCCCCAACCTCATCCACTCTCCCAACATGTTTCCATCCACCCCCAACCTCTCATCCACTCTCCCAACATGTTTCCATCCACCCCCAACCTCTCATCCACTCTCCCAACATGTTTCCATCCACCCCCAACCTCATCCACTCTCCCAACATGTTTCCATCCACCCCCAACCTCATCCACTCTCCCAACATGTTTCCATCCACCCCCAACCTCATCCACTCTCCCAACATGTTTCCATCCACCCCCAACCTCTCATCCACTCTCCCAACATGTTTCCATCCACCCCCAACCTCATCCACTCTCCCAGCATGTTTCCATCCACCCCCAACCTCTCATCCACTCTCCCAACATGTTTCCATCCACCCCCAACCTCATCCACTCTACCAGCATGTTTCCATCCACCCCCAACCTCTCATCCACTCTCCCAACATGTTTCCATCCACCCCAACCTCATCCACTCTCCCAACATGTTTCCATCCACCCCCAACCTCTCATCCACTCTCCCAACATGTTTCCATCCACCCTAACCTCTCATCCACTCTCCCAACATGTTTCCATCCACCCCAACCTCATCCACTCTCCCAACATGTTTCCATCCACCCCAACCTCTCATCCACTCTCCCAACATGTTTCCATCCACCCCAACCTCTCATCCACTCTCCCAACATGTTTCCATCCACCCCCAACCTCATCCACTCTCCCAACATGTTTCCATCCACCCCCAACCTCTCATCCACTCTCCCAACATGTTTCCATCCACCCCAACCTCATCCACTCTCCCAACATGTTTCCATCCACCCCAACCTCTCATCCACTCTCCCAACATGTTTCCATCCACCCCAACCTCTCATCCACTCTCCCAACATGTTTCCATCCACCCCCAACCTCATCCACTCTGCCAACATGTTTCCATCCACCCCAACCTCTCATCCACTCTCCCAACATGTTTCCATCCACCCCCAACCTCATCCACTCTCCCAACATGTTTCCATCCACCCCCAACCTCTCATCCACTCTCCCAACATGTTTCCATCCACCCCCAACCTCATCCACTCTCCCAACATGTTTCCATCCACCCCCAACCTCTCATCCACTCTCCCAACATGTTTCCATCCACCCCCAACCTCTCATCCACTCTCCCAACATGTTTCCATCCACCCCCAACCTCATCCACTCTCCCAACATGTTTCCATCCACCCCCAACCTCATCCCCTCTCCCAACATGTTTCCATCCACCCCCAACCTCATCCACTCTCCCAACATGTTTCCATCCACCCCCAACCTCTCATCCACTCTCCCAACATGTTTCCATCCACCCCAACCTCATCCACTCTCCCAGCATGTTTCCATCCACCCCCAACCTCTCATCCACTCTCCCAACATGTTTCCATCCACCCCCAACCTCATCCACTCTCCCAGCATGTTTCCATCCACCCCCAACCTCTCATCCACTCTCCCAACATGTTTCCATCCACCCCCAACCTCTCATCCACTCTCCCAACATGTTTCCATCCACCCCCAACCTCTCATCCACTCTCCCAACATGTTTCCATCCACCCCCAACCTCTCATCCACTCTCCCGACATGTTTCCATCCACCCCCAACCTCTCATCCACTCTCCCAACATGTTTCCATCCACCCCCAACCTCATCCACTCTCCCAACATGTTTCCATCCACCCCAACGTCTCATCCACTCTCCCAACATGTTTCCATCCACCCCCAACCTCTCATCCACACTCCCAACATGTTTCCATCCACCCCCAACCTCTCATCCACTCTCCCAACATGTTTCCATCCACCCCCAACCTCATCCACTCTCCCAACATGTTTCCATCCACCCCCAACCTCTCATCCACTCTCCCAACATGTTTCCATCCACCCCCAACCTCTCATCCACTCTCCCAACATGTTTCCATCCACCCCCAACCTCATCCACTCTCCCAACATGTTTCCATCCACCCCCAACCTCATCCACTCTCCCAACATGTTTCCATCCACCCCCAACCTCATCCACTCTCCCAACATGTTTCCATCCACCCCCAACCTCTCATCCACTCTCCCAACATGTTTCCATCCACCCCCAACCTCATCCACTCTCCCAGCATGTTTCCATCCACCCCCAACCTCTCATCCACTCTCCCAACATGTTTCCATCCACCCCCAACCTCATCCACTCTACCAGCATGTTTCCATCCACCCCCAACCTCTCATCCACTCTCCCAACATGTTTCCATCCACCCCCAACCTCTCATCCACTCTCCCAACATGTTTCCATCCACCCCCAACCTCTCATCCACTCTCCCAACATGTTTCCATCCACCCCCAACCTCATCCACTCTCCCGACATGTTTCCATCCACCCCCAACCTCATCCACTCTCCCAACATGTTTCCATCCACCCCAACGTCTCATCCACTCTCCCAACATGTTTCCATCCACCCCCAACCTCTCATCCACTCTCCCAACATGTTTCCATCCACCCCCAACCTCTCATCCACTCTCCCAACATGTTTCCATTCACCCCCAACCTCTCATCCACTTTCCCAACATGTTTCCATCCACCCCAACCTCTCATCCACTCTCCCAACATGTTTCCATCCACCCCCAACATCATCCACTCTCCCAGCATGTTTCCATCCACCCCCAACCTCTCATCCACTCTCCCAACATGTTTCCATCCACCCCAACCTCTCAGCCACTCTCCCAGCATGTTTCCATCCACCCCCAACCTCTCATCCACTCTTCCAACATGTTTCCATCCACCCCCAACCTCTCATCCACTCTCCCAGCATGTTTCCATCCACCCCAAACTCCCGGAAGCCATGTTTCCCACCCCCCATAACAATTAGGGTTGCCCCCCCCCCCACACTCCCCAAGTAGCCTATCAGTTAAGAGCATTGAGCCAGTAACCGTAAGATCGCTTGTTTGACTCCCCAAGCCGACTAGGTGAAAAATCTGTAAGTGGTCCTTGAGAAAGGCACTTAAGCAGAAACATATCTAAATCAGGTAAAACAAATCCTGCACTAGTCAAAAAATTGTTCCATTGTAGCCTACAGCGCATTTTCTATATTAGCGGGTTATAGTTGGGTGCCAGCCTCAGATTTTCACATATAGTTGGGTGGTTGCGGATGGGTTTATTAGCAGGTGCGAATGAACAAACAGTTGACCTGCGCACCACTACTGTGGACCATACTTTTTTAATGGCTAGCTCAGGATATGAACTTTCCAAAAGCTGTTTATATATTATAGAAATCAGTCCTTTTGGAAGCCCAGATAATTTATTTATACATCTCATCATTGGATGGTTCGGTAGTTGGGTTTCCAAGGGACTCCATAGCCAGCATAGCTGACCTAAGTTGTAAATATAGAAAAAAGGATTTGCCTGGTAATTTTTACCTTTATTTAACTAGGCAAGTTGGTTAAAACAAATTCTTATTTTCAATGACGGCCTAGAAACAGTGGGTTAACTGCCTTGTTCAGGGGCAGAAGAACAGATTTGTACCTTGTCAGCTCGGGGATTCAAATTTGCAACCTTTCGGTTACAAGTCCAACGCTCTAGACACCGTGCTTTCCCCTAGCCACCGTGCTTCTACACCTGCATTGCTTGCTGTCTGGGGTTTTAGGCTGGGTTTCTGTACAGCACTTTGTGACATCAGCTGATGTAAGAAGGGCTTTATAAATAAATTTGATTGGTTTGACTTGCAACGCCAGGGTTGTGGGTTTGATTCCCGGGGGACAAGTACAGACAAATATGAAAATGTATGCACTCACTACTGTAACTCTGGAGCATCTGCTAAATGACAAAATAATAAAGGGAATTTTCTTATCATTATGGATACATTTAAGGAAAGTGATTGTGCCTTCTTGGTCTTTGCCTTTACCAAGGATGGTGAGTTTGAGTTTCTTATGTATCATTATGATTACACCTTTAGTTTTGTTTGAGGCTGATGAAAAAGCAGTACTAATGGTTCTCTATTCTATACTGAACAAAAATATAAATGCAACATGTAAAGTGTTGGTCCCATGTTTCATAAGCTGAAATAAAAGATCCCAGTAATTTTCCATACGCACAAAAATCATATTTCTCGTAAATTTTGTGCACAAATGTATTTACATCCCTGTTAGTAACCATTTCTCCTTTGCCAAGATAATACATCCACCTGACAGGTGTGGCATATCAAGAAGCTAGTTAAACACCATGATCATTACACAGGTGCAACTTGTACTGGGGACAATAAAAGGCCACTCTAAAATGTGCAGTTTTGTCACACAACACAATGCCACAGATGTCTCAAATTTTGAGGGAGCGTGCAATTGGCATGGTGACTGCAGGAATGTCCACCAGAGATGCTGCCAGAGAATTGAATGTTAATTTCTCTACCATAAGCCGCCTCCAACGTCAGTTTAAAGAATTTGGCAGCACATCCAACCAGCCTCACAACTGCAGGTGTAACCGATGTGAAATGGCTAGTTAGTTAGCGGTGGTGCGCGCTAAGAGCATTTCAATCAGTGACGTCACTCGCTCTGAGACTTGAAGTAGGGTTTCCCCTTGTGTTGCAAGGGCCATGGCTTTTGTGGCGCGATGGGTAACGATGCTTCGTGGGTGTCAGTTGTTGATGTGTGCAAGGGTCCCTGGTTCGAGCCCAGGTTGGGGCGAAGAGAGGGACGGAACCTACACTGTTACACAGGCCACGTGTAACCAAGCCAGCCCAGGACCTCCACATCCGGCTTCTTCACCTGCAGGATCGTCTTGAGGAGGGGGTGTTGAGGGGTATTTCTGTCTGTAACAAAGCCCTTTTGTGGGGAAAAACTCATTCCGATTGGCTGGGTCTTGCTCCCCAGTGGGTGGGCCTGTCTCCCAAGTGGGTGGACCTACGCCCCTGCCTAGTCATGGGAAATCCATAGATTAGGGCATCATTTATTTATTTCAATTGACTGATTCCCTTCTATGAACTGTAACGCAGTAAAATCTTTGCAATTGTTGCATGTTGCGTGTATATTTTTGTTCAGTATACGGGTGACCTTTTGGAGCACTGCTATATCAATATGGTTTCTTGCTAGGATATCAAGACAGCTGGAATGCTTGATAGGAATATTAAGGCCTTTCAAATTCCATGAGAGAATAGCTAGTGCTGCCATTGTTTTTCTAAAATGTAATTGTTATTTTTAGTGTTGATAAGCCCATGGATGAAAAAAAAAGCAGGACCCACACAGAGTCACTCCCCTGGGTCGCTCCCCACCCAGAAGACCCTCTCTCTTTATAAATCGTCCCCCCCCTTCCCTGCCCCCCAATCCCAGCCCCCAGCCCCCTTCCTCTCTAGCCCCCAGTCCTCCTTGCCCCATCCAGTGCACTATAATTACAGGGTTGTGATGGCGAGTGGCAGCCTTACATATTAATTATCTTGCTCTCACCATCTCTTGCACTATTTTCCTCCCCCGTCTTTCTGTCTCTCTCTGGCTGAATCCGAAACCACTCCCTTCCCCCTCCATTTGCGCATTCACGCATACCTCCACCATATGCACAAGTGTCCCAAAGCTGAGGGAGTGAAAATTAGAGGGTGTAGGGGCTAATTAGACCCTCCGATAGCGACTTCGGCCAAGCCAGCAAGGTTGCAGGCTTCAGAGCGAAGTGCTATCCCGACGTGCACCGCAATATGTTTCGAGTTTGCACAATTTGATACAAAAGAATGGAGAGGCGTGCCTAATTGTAGTATGTGCCACCTGTATTTGTTTATGTCTGATGTCGAGGCTTGACATATAACAGAGGAAATACCTCCAAAATTAAACATTTAGCTGTTTATATCTTGTTGTTCATTTGAATTGAATGCTTGTTTTATTATTTAAAAGTGGAACACTAATTGCATCATTCAAGTCACCGTGGGACTAAACACCTCCCTCTGCAACTGGATCCTGGACTACCTGACGGGCCGCCCCCAGGTGGTAAGGGTAGGTAACAACACATCCGCCACGCTGATCCTCAACATAGGGGCCCCTCAGGGGTGCGTGCTCAGTCCCCTCCTGTCCTCCCTGTTCACTCATGACTGCACGACCACACATGACTCCAAAACCATAATTAAGTTTGCAGATGACACAACAGTGGTAGGCCTGATCACGACAACGACGAGACAGCCTATAGGGAGGAGGTATAATGGTCTTCTGATGGATGTAGGACCCTGTATAATCTGAGGCTGGCTCCTCAGCACTGGAGCAGGAAGTGGCTATGCTAGTTTTACAGTCAAGGCAACAGAAAGGGCTGAGAATACTGGTAGACCGTTGACGTATATAGTCACTGCTGGGATGATGCAAATTGGTATGCCAATGCACGCACACACTCTCTCCCTCTTTCTCCATGCATGCACACATGCCACACATGTGGAACACACACACAGTGTATATTGGATAAACAGAGGGAGTCCAGTATGCGATGCTCAGGGGTACTTAGTCTCAGCTGCAGGCAAGAACCCAGTTCTCCCAGCTGTCTCTTTGCCCTTCCAGGTCTGTCTGTCTGTCTGTCTGTCTGTCTGTCTGTCTGTCTGTCTCTCTGTCTGTCTGTCTGTCTGTCTGTCTGTCTGTCTGTCTGTCTGTCTGTCTGTCTGTCTGTCTGTCTGTCTGTCTGTCTGTCTGTCTGTCTGTCTCTCTGTCTCTCTGTCTCTCTGTCTGTCTGTCTGTCTGTGACCCCATCCCTGCACATTTGGCTTCAAGCATGAGAGAGGAGCACAAACATAAACAGTTGACACTCAAGAAAAAAAGAACAGAGAAACACAGACATAATCCTCAAATACACACAGTGGCGTACTCACACGCATAAACACACACGGGGTAATCAGGCAGCTGTCCTCATCACTCTGTTTGATGTCCTGTAGGGTGTTGAATCAGCGGGCAGTGGAGATTTGTGTGTGTGTGCTTACGCACCTGTGTGTGTCCATCAGACAGCAGTTTAATCAACAGAGGCATGGAGTGGTGTCTCTGTGCCGTTCTCCAAGCTGGACTGTACATCACTTTCTCTGGCTGACATTATTCACTCTGAGGGCTCAGCCAATGAGCTGAGAAATGAGACCATAATCACAGGCCACTAACTCACTATTAAAGTCAACTGCAGCTGGCTAAATCTTAGACCTTTAATTCATTCTGAGGGCAAAACGAGTCCATTATCCCCTTTGCCTTGGAAACTATTTATGCATGCAAGGTTGGGTGCATCCCAAAAATGTGATGGTAATTTATTTTCCTTGACACCTTTATCTGATCAAAAGGATATAATGGCAAATCCCCAGTTTGTCTCTGCCGATTTGCTTGGGATGCATTTGAATAGTAGAACAGGAACACAGAAGCCACTTTATAGTATATGAACCCACTGTGTCCCATGTCCCTAATAGATCAGCGATGTGACTACATCCCTTCCCGGTCCAACACAGCAGTGAACACGCTAAAAGGAGGACCAACAATCTCAGTGTTTGATCTCCCCTAAACCCCTGGCCAAGCCCTAATCCTGTCTGAATGATTTCTGCCCCCCTTCAGTCCTTATTAACAGGCAGAATGGAAACTCACCGCCCATCATGGAGCAGCGATATGGGGCTTAAATCCAGATCCTTGAATAATCCCTCAAAATAACTCTAGGCTAGAGAATTCCATACAGTGGCAATCTACTGGATTATCTCCCCCACCCAACCCCATCCTTCCATCCCCACACCGCTTCTCTCCTCCACCCAACCCCATCCTTCCATCCTTCCATCCTTCCATCCCCACACCGCTTCTCTCCTCCACCCATCCCCATCCTTCCATCCCCACACCGCTTCTCCCCCACCCAACCCCATCCTTCCATCCCCACACCGCTTCTCTCCTCCACCCAACCCCATCCTTCCATCCTTCCATCCCCACACCGCTTCTCTCCTCCACCCAACCCCATCCTTCCATCCCCACACCGCTTCTCTCCTCCACCCAACCCCATCCTTCCATCCTTCCATCCCCACACCGCTTCTCTCCTCCACCCAACCCCATCCTTCCATCCTTCCATCCCCACACCACTTCTCTCCTCCACCCAACCCCATCCTTCCATCCTCACACCGCTTCTCCCCCACCCAACCCCATCCTTCCATCCCCACACCGCTTCTCTCCTCCACCCAACCCCATCCTTCCATCCCCACACCGCTTCTCTCCTCCACCCAACCCCATCCTTCCATCCTTCCATCCTTCCATCCCCACACCGCTTCTCTCCTCCACCCAACCCCATCCTTCCATCCTTCCATCCCCACACCGCTTCTCTCCTCCACCCAACCCCATCCTTCCATCCTTCCATCCTTCCATCCCCACACCGCTTCTCTCCTCCACCCAACCCCATCCTTCCATCCTTCCATCCCCACACCGCTTCTCTCCTCCACCCAACCCCATCCTTCCATCCTTCCATCCTTCCATCCCCACACCGCTTCTCTCCTCCACCCAACCCCATCCTTCCATCCTTCCATCCCCACACCGCTTCCCTCCTCCACCCATCCTTCCATCCTTCCATCTGCACACCACTTCTCTCCTCCACCCATCCTTCCATCCTTCTATCCTCACACCGCTTCTCCCCCACCCAACCCCATCCTTCCATCCTTCCATCCTTCCATCCCCACACCGCTTCTCTCCTCCACCCAACCCCATCCTTCCATCCTTCCATCCTGTCATCCCCACACCGCTTCTCTCCCCCACCCAACCCCATCCTTCCATCCTTCCATCCCCACACCGCTTCTCTCCTCCACCCAACCCCATCCTTCCATCCTTCCATCCCCACACCGCTTCTCTCCTCCACCCAACCCCATCCTTCCATCCTCACACCGCTTCTCCCCCACCCAACCCCATCCTTCCATCCTTCCATCCCCACACCGCTTCTCTCCTCCACCCAACCCCATCCTTCCATCCCCACACCGCTTCTCTCCTCCACCCAACCCCATCCTTCCATCCTTCCATCCTTCCATCCCCACACCGCTTCTCTCCTCCACCCAACCCCATCCTTCCATCCTTCCATCCTTCCATCCCCACACCGCTTCTCTCCTCCACCCAACCCCATCCTTCCATCCTTCCATCCTTCCATCCCCACACCGCTTCTCTCCTCCACCCAACCCCATCCTTCCATCCTTCCATCCCCACACCGCTTCTCTCCTCCACCCAACCCCATCCTTCCATCCTTCCATCCTTCCATCCCCACACCGCTTCTCTCCTCCACCCAACCCCATCCTTCCATCCTTCCATCCCCACACCGCTTCTCTCCTCCACCCATCCTTCCATCCTTCCATCTGCACACCGCTTCTCTCCTCCACCCATCCTTCCATCCTTCTATCCTCACACCGCTTCTCCCCCACCCAACCCCATCCTTCCATCCTTCCATCCTTCCATCCTTCCATCCCCACACCGCTTCTCTCCTCCACCCAACCCCATCCTTCCATCCTTCCATCCTGTCATCCCCACACCGCTTCTCTCCCCCACCCAACCCCATCCTTCCATCCTTCCATCCCCACACCGCTTCTCTCCTCCACCCAACCCCATCCTTCCATCCCCACACCGCTTCTCTCCTCCACCCACCCCCATCCTTCCATCCCCACACCGCTTATCTCCCCCACCCACCCCCATCCTTCCATCCTTCCATCCCCACACCGCTTCTCTCCTCCACCCAACCCCATCCTTCCATCCTCACACCGCTTCTCCCCCACCCAACCCCATCCTTCCATCCTTCCATCCCCACACCGCTTCTCTCCTCCACCCAACCCCATCCTTCCATCCTTCCATCCTTCCATCCCCACACCGCTTCTCTCCTCCACCCAACCCCATCCTTCCATCCTTCCATCCCCACACCGCTTCTCTCCTCCACCCAACCCCATCCTTCCATCCTTCCATCCTTCCATCCCCACACCGCTTCTCTCCTCCACCCAACCCCATCCTTCCATCCTTCCATCCCCACACCGCTTCTCTCCTCCACCCATCCTTCCATCCTTCCATCTGCACACCGCTTCTCTCCTCCACCCATCCTTCCATCCTTCTATCCTCACACCGCTTCTCCCCCACCCAACCCCATCCTTCCATCCTTCCATCCTTCCATCCCCACACCGCTTCTCTCCTCCACCCAACCCCATCCTTCCATCCTTCCATCCTTCCATCCTTCCATCCCCACACCGCTTCTCTCCCCCACCCAACCCCATCCTTCCATCCTTCCATCCCCACACCGCTTCTCTCCTCCACCCAACCCCATCCTTCCATCCCCACACCGCTTCTCTCCTCCACCCACCCCCATCCTTCCATCCCCACACCGCTTATCTCCCCCACCCACCCCCATCCTTCCATCCTTCCATCCCCACACCGCTTCTCTCCTCCACCCAACCCCATCCTTCCATCCCCACACCGCTTCTCTCCTCCACCCAAACCCATCCTTCCATCCCCACACCGCTTATCTCCCCCACCCAACCCCATCCTTCCATCCCCACACCGCTTCTCTCCTCCACCCAACCCCATCCTTCCATCCCCACACCGCTTCTCTCCTCCACCCAACCACATCCTTCCATCCCCACAGCGCTTCACTCCTCCACCCAACCTCATCCTTCCATCCCCACACCTGACTGCCCTTGACCAGCACAAAAACATCCTGTGGCGTACTGCATTAGCATCGAATAGACGCCGTGATATGCAACTTTTCAGGGAAGTTAGGAATCAATATACACAGGCAGTTAGAAAAGCTAAGGCTAGCTTTTTCAAACAGAAATGTGCATCCTGTAGTACTAACTCAAAAAAGTTCTGGGACACTGTAAAGTCCATGGAGAATAAGAGCACCTCCTCCCAGCTGCCCACTGCACTGAGGCTAGGAAACATTGTCACCACCAATAAATCCACTATAATTGAGAATTTCAAAAAGCATTTTTCTATGAATGGCCATGCCTTTCCTTCCAGTTCTCTGCTGCCAATGACTGGAACGAACTGTAAAAATCACTGAAGCTGGAGTCTTATCTCCCTCACTAGCTTTAAGCACCAGCTGTCAGAGCAGCTCACAGATCACTGCACCTGTACATACAGTGAGGGAAAAGAGTATTTGATCCCCTGCTGATTTTGTACGTTTGCCCACTGACAAATAAATGATCAGTCTATAATTTTAATGGTAGGTTTATTTGAACAGTGAGAGACAGAATAACAACAAAAAATCCAGAAAAACACGTCAAAAATGTTCTCTATTATTCCTCAAGAAAGGGGGAGGCCGATGACATCACGGCTTCCCAACAGACCAACTCCTTGAATGCAATGCTTCTTGAAGTTGGCAGTTGTGTAAAAAATAAAAAAATATTTTGCTCAAAACATCTTTTTTTACCTTTATGTAACAGTGTAGGTTCCGTCCCTCTCTTCGCCCCAACCTGGGCTCGAACCACGCCACCAATGTAACAGTGTAGGTTCCGTCCCTCTCTTCGCCCCAACCTGGGCTCATATCCCTAGAGGATGTCTTTAAAGATCCAATGCAGACGTTTTTCTCTCAATATCAAATCATTTCTGGGAAACAATTAAGTACCTTGTACTTTACTGGGATCATTTTAAAAATGTATTAAAATTTTTACATTTTTGTTTTTTTATCACTTCTTAGCAAAGAGCAATTTCTTAAGCAAGAATTTTGCTTGGACTGGTCTGAGTGAGAAACTCAAAACTAGCTGTTATTGGAAGAGGTTTGTAACTCTTATTGGTCTATTAACTAATTTACCAGCTGGTGATGTCACAAGGCAGCCCAAAACTCCATCCCACCAAAACAGGCTGATATTTCAGCCGGTCTTTTTAAAGGCCATTATCATCATTTTCACAGTATTATTCCAACCTCATAGTGTGGAAATATACACTGACTATACAAAACATTAGGAACACCTGCTCTTTCCATGACATAGACTGACCAGGTGAATCCAGGTGAAAGCTATGATCCCTTTTTGATGTCTCCTGTTAAGGGGAGGAGACAGGTTAAAGAAGGATTTTTAAGCCAAGACAATTGAGACATGGATTGTGTGTGTGCGCCATTCAGAGGTTAAATGGGCAAGACAAAAGGTGTAAGTGCCTTTGAACAGGGTATGGTAGTGTCGTGTCTTTGGGGGTACCATTAAACGGAAGATATGTTTATCAATTAGCTCCCTGTAATTATTATCACGCGATTAAACTGATTAATCGTTTAATAGTAATTAACTAGGAGATCGGGGCACCAAGGAGAATATTCAGATTACAAAGCTATAATTTTCCTAATATAACTATAATATTATATTCTATTACAGTATAGGCCGATTATCTTCTAGTTTCAATGGTGTATTTACCTCTAGTCCAGTCTCATCCCAAACGTCGTAAATTGTTGTATCTGCACGAACCCAGTGTTTACTAAAATCATCCATACATCAATTGTCTTAAAATCATTTATTTACTACACTAAGTAATTAACAGAAAAACATACAAACAGTAATTATCGTCACAAAGGATTGGTATCGGAATGTGCCCTTGTGGGCTAAACAGGCAGGTCGGCCTGTTGAACAATGGATCATAAACGGTCAGGCTCAGAAGTTACACAGAGTTCATTAATATTAACAATTGACAATTGAAGGCTCACTCATTCGGGAACAATTGCAATCAATATATATTTACGCTCAGTGTGTCGTCGTTCTTTGTTGGAGAGTTTGGTTCTGTTGGGAAGTTTTGTCCGCGTTCTCTCTCTCTCTCTCTCTCTCGGTTAGAATGGATCTTTCAGAGCGACATTCATTAATGTAGTCATCGAATGGTTGTTTCGTTGGTCTTCGCGTTCAATGATATAATTTACTTAGCTGCAGACTAATAATTAATATCAAAGACTTATTCTTATTCTGTCGGTATCAATAGTCTAAAAGTTAACCACGTGGTATGGTTCACTTTCAGTAGAGGAATTGGATGTTAACCTATAGGCCATGGAGTGTAGGCCTGGTCTGGGGAAATTTAAATCAGGGGGTGTTTTATAGTGCCCATAGAACAGCTTGTCAAATGACGCCTGGTCCTGTATGGGTCCCTGGGGGCGTGCCTATGACTGAGTTAGATTTGGTTACAGAAATACAATTCTATCACATTACATCAGTACAATAGCATCTCAATGTCTTACAAAAGCTTTATCCTTATTAATACATTCCATACACCCATATGATGCAAGTCTTAAGCTGAGTCTATTATATAAACAGTTTTATGGTAATATGGCTATATTGTCTCTTCTGAGTATCACAAAATTGTACCAAGCGGATCAGTTCGTAGCTGGATTCTTCACCAATCTTCCATACCTTCTCCAGAACACAAAATGTCGCTTGGCTCTCCAATTCTATGAGTTGGAAGAATTTCCTGTGTCTCTTTATGGGCCATGTGGCCAGAGACTCTCCTGGAATTTTAGAGTTTTTACGACCCTTTACACACAGGGTCGATTGGGTGCAAAAGGGAGGGGTCAACTGTCCTCCCTGTACCAAAAGAGGCCAACGTCATGACAGTAGTAGGTGCCAGGCGCACCGATTTGAATGTGTCATGAACTACAACGCTGCTGTGGTTTTCACGCTTGACAGTTTCCTGTGTGTATCATGAATGGTCCACCACCCAAAGGACATGAGGTCAACTTGACACAACTGTGGGAAGCATTGGAGTCAACATGGGCCAGCAACACTGTGTAACGCTTTCGACACCTTGTAGAGTCCATGCGCCGACTAATTAAGACTGTTCTGATGGCAAATGGTGTGCTGCTCAATATTAGGAATGTGTTCCTAATGTTTTGTACACTCAGTGTATATAAAACACACAACAACCACAAAAATCTTTGAATGCACTGGACCTTTAAGTATTTTTCTTGTTAGAGTAAATCTCTTGGTAGTTATCACCACTGAAGGCAATTTGACCTTACATGTTTCAGCAGCAGGCTACAGATGTTTTAGACACCAGCTACATATCCCCAAAGGCATTATGTATGCAGACAGTAGATTACACTTTCAGTCTCCTCAACCAAGGAATAGTAGGCTTAAATTACACTAACACCATCCTTATCAGACTCTGCACTTCCCATCAAATACTGTAAGTCCCCAAACAAAACAGTGAAACCTTATGCTCCAGTACAATTTTAGGACCCCTAGTGACTTCAGCTCCAAACTCCCCTAACATAATCCACAGGACATCTGAGAGTCAAGTGTGTTTTGAAAATTGTATTTTATCGGTGTTCTCTGTGTCGTCGTGAAATAGACGTCACTCTCAGAGACCTCCGGTCAACCGTGAAAGAAGCCGCCAGATTATTACCGGTGTGGCGGGACTCTGCTGCATGGTGCCAGACAGCATGTTAATCCCCATGCCAGTCCCACGGTCATCATCACAGACAGCATGTTAATCCCCATGCCAGTCCCACGGTCATCATCATCACAGACAGCATGTTAATCCCCATGCCAGTCCCACGGTCATCATCACACAGACAGCATGTTAATCCCCATGCCAGTCCCACGGTCATCATCATCACAGACAGCATGTTAATCCCCATGCCAGTCCCACGGTCATCATCATCACACAGACAGCATGTTAATCCCCATGCCAGTCCCACGGTCATCATCATCACAGACAGCATGTTAATCCCCATGCCAGTCCCACGGTCATCATCATCACAGACAGCATGTTAATCCCCATGCCAGTCCCACGGTCATCATCATCACACAGACAGCATGTTAATCCCCATGCCAGTCCCACGGTCATCATCACACAGACAGCATGTTAATCTCCATGCCAGTCCCACGGTCATCATCATCACAGACAGCATGTTAATCCCCATGCCAGTCCCACGGTCATCATCACACAGACAGCATGTTAATCCCCATGCCAGTCCCACGGTCATCATCACACAGACAGCATGTTAATCCCCATGCCAGTCCCACGGTCATCATCATCACAGACAGCATGTTAATCCCCATGCCAGTCCCACGGTCATCATCATTACACAGACAGCATGTTAATCCCCATGCCAGTCCCACGGTCATCATCATCACAGACAGCATGTTAATCCCCATGCCAGTCCCACGGTCATCATCATCACAGACAGCATGTTAATCCCCATGCCAGTCCCACGGTCATCATCATCACACAGACAGCATGTTAATCCCCATGCCAGTCCCACGGTCATCATCACACAGACAGCATGTTAATCTCCATGCCAGTCCCACGGTCATCATCATCACAGACAGCATGTTAATCCCCATGCCAGTCCCACGGTCATCATCATCACACAGACAGCATGTTAATCCCCATGCCAGTCCCACGGTCATCATCACACAGACAGCATGTTAATCCCCATGCCAGTCCCACGGTCATCATCATCACAGACAGCATGTTAATCCCCATGCCAGTCCCACGGTCATCATCATACAGACAGCATGTTAATCCCCATGCCAGTCCCACGGTCATCATCATCACAGACAGCATGTTAATCTCCATGCCAGTCCCACGGTCATCATCATCACAGACAGCATGTTAATCCCCATGCCAGTCCCACAGTCATCATCACACAGACAGCATGTTAATCCCCATGCCAGTCCCACGGTCATCATCATCACAGACAGCATGTTAATCCCCATGCCAGTCCCACGGTCATCATCACACAGACAGCATGTTAATCCCCATGCCAGTCCCACGGTCATCATCACACAGACAGCATGTTAATCCCCATGCCAGTCCCACGGTCATCATCACAGACAGCATGTTAATCCCCATGCCAGTCCCACGGTCATCATCATCACAGACAGCATGTTAATCCCCATGCCAGTCCCACGGTCATCATCACACAGACAGCATGTTAATCCCCATGCCAGTCCCACGGTCATCATCACACAGACAGCATGTTAATCCCCATGCCAGTCCCACGGTCATCATCATCACAGACAGCATGTTAATCCCCATGCCAGTCCCACGGTCATCATCATCACACAGACAGCATGTTAATCCCCATGCCAGTCCCACGGTCATCATCATCACAGACAGCATGTTAATCCCCATGCCAGTCCCACGGTCATCATCATCACAGACAGCATGTTAATCCCCATGCCAGTCCCACGGTCATCATCATCACACAGACAGCATGTTAATCCCCATGCCAGTCCCACGGTCATCATCACACAGACAGCATGTTAATCTCCATGCCAGTCCCACGGTCATCATCATCACAGACAGCATGTTAATCCCCATGCCAGTCCCACGGTCATCATCATCACAGACAGCATGTTAATCCCCATGCCAGTCCCACGGTCATCATCATCACACAGACAGCATGTTAATCCCCATGCCAGTCCCACGGTCATCATCACACAGACAGCATGTTAATCCCCATGCCAGTCCCACTGCGTCAACACAGGGCACTCACAGTGGGTTCTTGAACATGTGTATGTATGAAATTACCAGTCATTGTTCAATAGAACTGAAGTGGTTCTCAGAAGTGTTATTGCATCATAGAATTACAGTACAAACATGATCTCTATTTCTCTTTTGGTGAATTACTTGAGACTCATGTAGGCTCCTATAGATCATGCTCAACAGGATAACGTGTGTTTTGAGTCTCCAGGCGTCACCAGGTAATGCACTCTGTCAAACGGTGTCGCTTCCCTCCACAATACAATGAATTGTCTTCCCACCTATCATACCACATCTATCCGTCATGAGCCGCTGGATGAAAGTGAGCCACTTAGGAAAAAGGTTACACCATTCAAGACTTTTTCATCGGTCCCTCCGACCTGCATCAGGAGACAAGTTGACCTTTTATACCTCTTCTTGTGACCTCTGAGGCTGTGGAATGCCAAGAGTGGGAGACGAAGACCTGGCCGAGTAACCATAGCAACATACAGTACTGCCACAGATAGATGTTTCATCGGATGTAGAAATTTGAAGCATCCGATTGGAATATGGTGAGGAGAGGAAGCACAGTGGCTGGCAGTGGGAGAGTATGGATCGAGATGAAACTGGTCCGGCATTCTGCAAATTTTCTCAACGATGAAACATTTGATCTCCATACAGTTTTCGGATCCCAAAAGTGGACTAAGTTCGTAGACTTTACCCTTCGCCAAAGTTTTTAAAAAATGCATTGTTTAGGAGTGCAAATTGAGTTATTGCTCTTGCGAACTTCACAAAGTATTTCCCTAACGGAAATATGCAAATACAGTTGAAGTCGGAAGTTAACATACACCTTAGCCAAATACATTTAAACTCTGTTTTTCACAATTCCTGACATTTAATCCTAGTAAAAATTCCCTGTCTTAGGTCAGTTAGGATCACCACTTTATTTTAAGAATGTGAAATGCCAGAATAATAGTAGAGAGAATGATTTATTTAAGCTTTTATTTCTTTCATCACGTTCCCAGTGGGTCAGAAGTTTACATACACTCAATTAGCATTTGGTAGCATTGCCTTTAAATTGTTTAACTTGGGTCAAACGTTTCAGGTAGACTTCCACAAGCTTCCCACAATAAGTTGGGCGATTTTTGGCCCATTCCTCCTGACAGAGCTGGTGTAAGTGAGTCAGGTTTGTAGGCCTCCTTGCTCACACACACTTTTTCAGTTCTGCCCACAGATTTTCTATAGGATTGAGGTCAGGGCTTTGTGATGGCCACTCCAATACCTTGACTTTGTTGTCGTTAAGCCATTTTGCCACAACTTTGGAAGTATGCTTGGGGTCATTGTCCATTTGGAAGACCCATTTACGACCAAGCTTTAACTTCCTGACTGATGTCTTGAGATGTTGCTTCAATATATCCACATAATTTTCCTACCTCATGATGCCATCTATTTTGTGAAGTGCACCTGTCCCTCCTGCAGCAAAGCACCCCCACAACATGATGCTGCCACCTCCGTGCTTCACGATTGGGATGGTGTTCTTCAGCTTGTAAGCTTCCCCCTTTTTCCTCCAAACACAACGATGGTCATTATGGCCAAACAGTTCTATTTTTGTTTCATCAGACCAGAGGACATTTATCCAAAAGGTACAATCTTTGTCCCCATGTGCAGTTGCAAACCGTAGTCTGGCTTTTTTATGCCGGTTTTGGAGCAGTGGCTTCTTCCTTGCTGAGCGGCCTTTCAGGTTATGTCAATATAGGACTCGTTCTACTGTGGATATAGACACTTTTGTACCTGTTTCCTCCAGCAACTTCACAAGGTCCTTTGCTGTTGTTCTGGGATTGATTTGCACTTTTCGTACCAAAGTACGTTCACCTCTAGGAGACAGAACGCGTCTCCTTCCTGAGCAGTATGACGGCTGTGTGGTTCCATGGTGTTTATACTTTAGGCATTTGGAAATTGTTCTTAAGGATGAACCAGACTTGTGGAGGTCTACAATTTTTTTTCTGAGGTCTTGGCTGATTTCTTTTAATTTTCCCATGATGTCAAGCAAAGAGGCACTGAGTTTGAAGGTAGGCCTTGAAATACATCCACAGGTACACCTCTAATTGACTCAAATTATGTCAATTAGCCTATCAGAAGCTTCTATAGCCATGACATAATTTTCTTGAATTTTCCAAGCTGTTTAAAGGCACAGTCAACTTAGTGTATGTAAACTTCTGACCCACTGGAATTGTGAGAAAAAAAAATGAAAAAATCTGTTAGCGATATCCGGCTCAGTTCTCAATGGGTGAAATGAGAGCGGAGTTCTCGTTATGTAAAATTATAGTTTTACTGAGCTGAAGAAAAACCTACTTGGCCAAGACACGGTCTCAAATCATCAGTTACACAAGCTGACTTGGTGGTGGAAAATATATTTCACAGCGGTTTAGATGGTACAATGATTCTCTACAATATACTTGCTTGTTTTGACACATAAACTGAAATTGCACAAACTATTTGAATTTTTGCAACCAGGAAATGGCTGATCGATTTCTTCAAAGTAAATCTTTAAAGGGATAATCCACCTTCAGAATTTGTTTTATGAAAGTCTTGTCAATTTGGTGAAAGCTTATAGAACAGTGGGTAAAACAAAACATTTGCCCATGATTGAACTTCTAAGTGGTCCGTCTCAAAATCAGGAAATCATGTTGGAACACATCCTAGCTACATCATTTCTGTCACTGGAGAAAGGGGATAACACATTATCATATTTCATAATGCTTTTTATGAACAATTACTTGCACTCCAGATCGCCAAATCAACCAATAGATGGTATAGGCATTCTGGTCTAGAACACATCCATCCGTTTGTAACCTCATGACAAAGTATATACACTATATATACAGTACCAGTCAAAAGTTTAGACACACCTACTCATTCAAGGGTTTTTCTGTATGTTTGCTATTTTCTACATTGTAGAATAATAGTGAAGACTTCAAAACTATGAAATAACACATATGGAATCATGTAGTAACCAAAAAGGTGTTAAACAAATCAAAATATATTTGACATTCTTCAAAGTAGCCACCCTTTGCCTTGATGACAGCTTTGCATACTCTTGGCATTCTCTCAACCAGCTTCATGAGGTAGTCACCTGGAGTGCATTTCAATTAACAGGTGTGCCTTGTTAAAAGTTAAGTTGTGGAATTTCTTTCCTTCTTAATGCATTATGACAAGGTAGGGTTGGTATACAGAAGATAGCCCTATTTGGTAAAAGACCAAATCCATCAATGAATGTCTCTCTATCCCCCAGATGTGTACCAAACTCACTAAAAGTGGCAGTAATAAAGCCTCTCTTGGAAAAACCAAACCTTGACCCAGAAAATATTTTAAAAACTATCGGCCTATATCACATCTCCCATTCCGCTCAAAAATTGTAGAAAAGCTGTTGCAAGGCAACTCACTGCCTTCCTGAAGACAAACAATGTATACGAAACGCTTCAGTCTGGTTTTAGACCCCATCATAGCACTGAGACTGCACTAGTGAAGGTGGTAAATTACCTTTTAATGGCGTCAGACCGAGGCTCTGCATCTGTCCTCGTGCTCCTAGATCTTAGTGCTGCTGTTGATACCATCGATCACCACATCCTTTTGGAGAGATTGGAAACCCAAATTGGTCTACACATACAAGTTCTAACCTGGTTAAGATCTTATCTGTCGGAAAGATATCAGGTTGTCTCTGTGGAGGGTTTGTCCAATGACAAATCAACTGTAAATGTCGGTGTTCCTCAAGGCTCTGTTTTAGGACCACTATTGTTTTCACTATATATTTTACCTCTTGGTGATGTCATTTGGAAGAATAATGTAAACTTTCCCTGCTATACGGACGTCACACAGCTGTACATTTCGATGGTGAAGCCCCAAAATTGCCCTCCCTGGGAACATGTGTTTCAGACATAAGGAAGTGGACGGCGGCAAATGTTCTACTTTTAAACTCGGACAAAACAGAGATGCTTGTTCTAGGTCCCAAGAAACAAAGAGATCTTCTGTTGAATCTGACAATGAATCTTGATGGTTGTACAGTCGTCTCAAATAAAACTGTGAAGGACCTCTGCGTTACTCTGGACCCTGATCTCTCTTTTGACAAACATATCAAGACTGTTTCAAGGACAGCTTTTTTCTATCTACTGTATGTAACATTGCAAAAATCTGAAACTTTCTGTCCAAAAATTATGCAGAAAAATGTATCCATGCTTTTGTCACTTCTAGGTTAGACTACAACAATGCTCTAATTTCCAGATACCTGGATAAAGCACTAAATAAACTTCAGTTAGTGCTAAACACGGCTGCTAGAATCTTGACTAGAACCCAAACATTTGATCATATTACTCCAGTGTTAGCCTCTCTACACTGGCTTCCTGTTAAGGCAAGGGCTGATTTGAAGGTTTTACTGCTAATCTACAAAGCATTACATGGACTTGCTCCTACCTATCTTTCCGATTTGGTCCTGCCGTACATACCTACACCTACGCTACAGTCACAAGACGCAGGCCTCCTTACTGTCCCTAGAATTTCTAAGCAAACAGCTGGAGGCAGGGCTTTCTCCTATAAAGCTCCATTCATATGGAATGGTCTGCCTATCCATGTGAGAGACGCAGACTTTGTCTTGACCTTTAAGGCTTTATTGAAGACCCATCTCTTCATTAGGTCCTATGACTGAGTGTAGTCTGGCCCAGGAGTGTGAAGGTGAACGGCAAGGCACTGGAGCAACGAACCGCCCTTGCTGTCTCTGCCTGGCCAGTTCCCCTCTCTCCACTGGGATTCTCTGCCTCTAACCCTATTACATGGGCTGAGTCATTGGCTGACTGGTGCTCTTCCATGCCGTCCCTAGGAGTGGTGCGTCACTTGAGTGGGTTGAGTCACTGACGTGATCTTCCTGTCCTTGGGTTTGTGCCATGGGGGAGATCTTCGTGGGCTATACTCAGCATTGTCTCAGGATCTCCACCCGGCACAGCCAGAAGAGGACTGGCCACCCCTCCTAGCCTGGCTCCTCTCTAGGTTTCTTCCTAGGTTCTGGCCTTTCTAGGGAGTTTTTCCTAGCCACCCTGCTTCTACACCTGCATTGCTTGCTGTTTGGGGTTTTGGGCTGGGTTTCTGTACAGCACTTTGTGACATCAGCTGATGTAAGAAGGGCTTTATAAATACATTTGATTGATATTGTGGAAAGAACAGCTCAAATAAGCAAAGAGAAAGGACAGTCTATAATTACTTCAAGACATGAAGGTCAGTCAATATGGAAAATGTCAAGAACTTTGGAAGTTTCTTCAAGTGCAGTCGCAAAAACCATCAAGCGGTTGGACGAAACTGGCTCTCATGAGGACCGCCACAGGAAAGGAAGACCCATAGTTACCTCTGCTGCAGAGGATACGTTCATTAGACTTACCAGCATCAGAAATTGCAGCCCAAATAAATGTTTCACAGAGTTCAAGTAACAGACACATCAACATCAACTGTTCAGAGGTGACTGCGTGAATCAGGCCTTCATGGTCGAAATGCTGCAAAGAAACCACTACCAAAGGACACCAATAAGAAGAAGAGATTGGCATGGGCCAAGAAACACGATAAATGGACTTTGGATCAGTGGAAATCTGTCATTTGGTCAGGTGAGTCCAAATTTGAGATTTTTTGTTCCATCCGCTGTGTCTTTGTGAGACGCCGAGTAGGTGAACGGATGATCTCCGTATGTGTGGTTCCCACCATGAAGCATGGAGGAGGAGGTGTGATGGTGCTTTACTGGTGACACTGTCTGTGATTTATTTAGAATTCAAGGCACACTTAACCAGCTGGGCTACAACAGCATTCTGCAGCGATACGTCAGCCCATCTGGTTTGCGCTTAGTTTTTCAACAGAACAATGACCCAACACACCTCCAGGCTGTGTAAGGGCTATTTGACCAAGAAGGAGAGTGATGGAGTGCTGCATCAGATGACCTGGCCTCCACAATCAACCAACCTCAACCCAATTGAGATGGTTTGGGATGAGTTGGACCACAGAGTGAAGGAAAAACAGCCAACAAGTGCTCAGCATATGTGGGAACTTCTTCTAGAGTGTTGGAAAGCATTCCAGGTGAAGCTGGTTGAGAGAATGCCAAGAGTGTACAAATCTGTCATCAGGGCAAAGAGTGGCTACTTTGAAGAATTTAAAATACATTTTGATTTGTTTAACACTTTTTTAGTTTACTACATGATTCCATATAGTTTTGATGTCTTAGCTATTCCTCTACAATGTAGAAAATAGTCAAAATAAAAAAAGCTTGAATCAGTAGGTGTGTCCAAACTTTTGAGTGGTACTGTACAAAAGTATGTGGAAACCCATTCAAATGAGTGGATTCGGCTATTTCAGCCATACCTGTTCCTGACAGGTGTATAAAATCGAGCACACAGCCATGGATCTCCATAGACAATCATTGGAAGTAGAATGGCCTTACTGAAGAGCTCAGTGACTTTCAACATGGCACCGTCATAGGATGCCACCTTTCCAACAAGTCAGTTTGTCAATTTTCTGCCCTGCTAGAGCTGCCCTAGTCAACTGTAAGTGCTCTTATTGTGAAGTGGAAACGTCTAGGAGCAACAACGGCTCAGCCGCGAAGTGGTAGGCCACACAAGCTCATAGAACGGGACTGTCGAGTGCTGAAGTGTGTAGCACGTAAAAATCGTCGGTCCTTGGATGCAACATCGGGAGTTTCATGAAATGGGTTTGCATGGCCGAACAGCCGCACATAAGCCTAAGATCACCATGCGCAATGCCAAGCGCCGGCTGGACTGGTGTAAAGCTCACCGCCATTGGAGCAGTGGATACGCACTCTCTGGAGTATTTGTATTAATTATGGATACCCACTCTTCCTGGGGTCCAGCACAATTAAGGCAGTTATAATTTTTTTTAAAGATTACAATACATTCACGACATATTAAGTGTGTGCCCTCAGGCCCCTACCCTACTACCACATATCCACACCACAAAATCAATGTGTACGTGTGTGTATAGTGCGTATGTTATCGTGTGTTTGTATGCATGTGTCTGTGTCTATGTTTGTGTTGCTTCACAGTCCCCGCTGTTCCATAAGGTGTACTTTTATCTGTTTTTTAAATCTAATTTTACTGCTAGCCTGAGTTACTTGATGTGGAATAGAGCTCCATGTAGTCATGGCTCGATGTAGTATTGTGCGCCTCACGCTTCACCATCTGGCAGTCCGACGGATTAATCTGGGTTTGGTGGATGCCAAATGTACAGTTTGGTGGAGGTGGAATAATAGTCTGGGGCTGTTTGTCCATGGTTCGGGCTAGGCCCAAACATTGTATGCTACAGCAATACAATGACATTCTAGATGATTCTGTGCTTCCAACTTTGTGGCAACAGTTTGGGGAAAGCCCTTTCCAGTTTCAGCATGACAACGGCCCTGCACAAAGCGAGGTCCATAGAGCAAGGGTTTGTTGAGATCGGTGTGAAAGAACTTGACTGGCCTGCACAGAGCCCTGACCTCAACCCCATCGAACACCTTTGGGATGATTTGGAATGCCGACTGCGAGCCAGGCCTAATCACCCAACATCAGTGCCCTGACCTCACTAATGCTCTTGTGGCTGAAGGGAAGCAAGTCCCCGCAGCAATGTTCCAACATCTAGAGTAAAGCCTTCCCAGAAGAGTGGAGGCTGTTATAGCAGCAAAGGGGGGACCAACACCAAATTAATAGCCATGATTTTGGAATGAGATGTGCGATGAGCAGGTGTCCACATACTTTTGGTCAAGTAGTGTATTTCACTTAGATGTGCTCAATCTAAATATTGCGAGTTTAATAATTTGGTACAATGCGCCCTGTGTGTCTGTGGGAAACAGAGCTATTACAGAAAGGAGGAGATAGGAATCCCATTGGGCAATGAATGAAGAAACTCCCCACTCCCCACTGTCTCCCCACAGCATTCATGTTGTCATGCTGGTCACACGGTTGCTAAGCTAATAGTCATGCAATCCCTTCTCAAAATCATGGTCGAGAAACCGGCCTATTTTCTTCGAAAGCAGGTAATGTCACGATTCCAAAGCTATACAATATTACAGAGAACAAGGTTAATTATCTCACATCTTGGAAAATATTTGCAATGAGGTACTTCTTGTTCACAAAATTCATGCTAATGTTCGGTTTTTGAGCTAGCACCCAATTGACCTCCATTCACTCCTTGAAGGAGACCTCTGTGTCCCAGAATGCACCGCGTGGCCCTTTGTCGACTTATGGGCAATGTACACAATGGGCGTTAATACGATTCTAATGGAGTTTCCCCATCTCCTCAAAAGTATCTCTGTGGGAGAGCAACATTACTAAAGATTTTTATAACTAACCCAAAATACACCACAGCGTGTCTCTTCCAATGGGAGCAGATTAATCATAGTGGGCAGAACAAACAAGGAGTAGTGCAGAGCCAAGCATGAGCTAGTGAGATACTATATCGGTGCTTTCTAGCATTTATTTGCATATTTCCGTAAGGGTACGCCTACTCCTACTCTGTGAAGTGCACATATGCAATAACTCAATTTGCCCTTGCACTCCTAAACAACGCAATTGGCAAAGGGTAAAGTCTACAAAACACAGAACACTATGTTCCAGATTCTAGTTTTGGAAACAGAAAACTGTATGGAGATCAAATGTTTAAAATCAATGAGAAAATGTGCATGTCAGCCAAAATCCATCTCACTCACATCTCATCACAATATTTGGTAGTGAGTGAAAACACCAACCGGATGCTTCACATTGATACATCCAGTGAAATATCTGGCTCATTGTTCTATCTGTGACGTTACTCTGCTCTCGCTCAGTGGCAGAGATGCTGTTTATAGCTCAGTGGCAGAGACTAACTGCAAGTTGAACTTGGTGAGTAAGACTCCTAAATTGATAGTGCAGTTTGTTAAAGCGATTTTACAGCTAGCTAGCTAGCTTCACATCCTGATATGGACTTTGGTATTATTGTGTGTAGCTATGTTTTCTAGCTAGTAAGCCAGCCCAGAGAAAGAGATCATTGCATTGTGGGTTTTGTAGTAGATTTGAGCTGCAACAGATTTCCAGAAACGATTTTCACATTTCTACAAACCTTGCTAAAAAAACAAAATGATTGTTTGAACATTTGTTCACAAAATTGTTTTCACATAGTGTTATTAAACACTGTTAAAACTTCTTATGGATACGTGGGGCGGTAGCGTCCCACCTGGCCAACATCCGGTGAAATGGCAGAGCGCCAAATTCAAATTAAATTACTATAAATATTAAATTTTCATGAAATCACAAGTGCAATACATCAAAATAAAGCTTAACTTGTTGTTAATCCAGCCAAAGTGTCATATTTCAAAAAGGCTTTACGGCGAAAGCAAACCATGCGATTATCTGAGGACAGCGTCCAGCACACAAATGCATAACAAATCATTTTCAACCAGGGAGTTGCGACACGAAAGTCAGAAATAGCCATATAATATATGTCTTACCTTTGAAGATCTTCTTCTGTTGGCACTCCAAAATGTCCCAGAAACATCACAAATTGTCCTTTTGTTCGATAATGTCTTTCTTTATGTCCCAAAAATGTCAATTTATTTGGCGCGTTTGATTCAGAAATACACCGGTTTCAACTCGTCCAACATGCCTACAAAGTATCTAATAAGTTACCTGTAAACTTGGTCCAAACATTTCAAACAACGTTCCTAATCTTTCCTCAGCTATTCTAAAACGTAAATAATCGCTAAAATTTAAGACGGGATAATCTGTTTTCAATACCGAAGAAAAATACCACGGAGCGCGCTCCTGTGTACGCGCAATAAAAGACTTCAGCCCTTCACAGTGACACGAACAATTTACAGCCGTACTTCTTCATTCCTCAAAAGAAAAACATCAACCAATTTCTAAAGACTGTTGAGATCTAGTGGAAGCCATAGGAACTGCAACCAGGGCCCTTATAAATCAGGATTCCCAATGAAAATAGTGGAAAACACAATGAGCTCAACAACAACAAAAAAATCCCTGGATGGATTGTGCTCGGGGTTTCGCCTGCCAAATCAGTTCTGTTATACTCACAGACATTATTCTAACAGTTTTAGAAACTTGTTCTCTATCCAAATCGACCAATTATATGCATATCCTAGGCCTGAGTAGCAGCCAGTTTACTTTGGGCACGCTTTTCATCCAAAATTTCGAATGCTGCCCCCTATCCTAAAAAAGTTAATCAATGGCATTAGTGGCTTGGGGTGGATTATCCCTTTAAACTGTGCTTTCCAGCTACACATTCTGCCTGTCTTTCAGGTACTTCCTCAGTGTCTAGAAGGGTTCCCTCTGCCACACTGACAACACCAGTTCTGCTCAATATCACAGGCACTTTGAAGCCATAGTAATGGCTGCACTTTGAAATGGCCTGACTATAAAACACCACCTTGTGTAACTGAACCCCCCCACAGCCTTAATCCTTATTAAACGCCACCTCGTGTAACTGAACCCCCCACGGCCTTAATCCTTATTAAACGCCACCTCGTGTAACTGAACCCCCCCACGGCCTTAATCCTTATTAAACGCCACCTCGTGTAACTGAACCCACCACGGCCTAAATCCTTAATTAACACCACCTCGTGTAACTGAACCCCCCACAGCCTTAATCCTTATTAAACACCACCTCGTGTAACTGAATCCAGCATGGCCTTAATCCTTATTAAACACCACATTGTGTAACTGAACCCCCCTCATTAGTCCTTGTTACACACCACCTCCCTGGCTCTTTGAAACAGGCAGCAGATAGCTGGCAGAGAGAGAGCAGGTTAAAGAGGGGGGCCAGTGGGTAGCTGCCATTGATGTCCATAGCAATCTGGCTGACGTGTGTCCAGGACCGATGTGAGACATCACACAGAAAAGTTGTGGAGAAACTTTAAAAGATTTGCTGAAGTCTGTCTGTGTAATAAGTTCAAGCAGGCTGTGGGGCCTACCTGCTACGCCGTGTGTGCCACTCACAGACCCCTTTCAAATGTAAATTGTAAAAAATTTAATATTTTTTAGCCGCTGTTATCCAGAGCAACTTACAGGAGCAATTAGGGTTGTGTGCTTTGTTCAAATACTGCCCGCTGTCAATCACACCACCACAGCTGGGCACACACACGCTCTAAAACCTTTCATAATACCCATGAACACACGCATGCATGCCTACACACATTCACACCAGAACTCAAACTCGCACGTGCCCACCTGCATTAGTGCTCAATCACTCACACACACACTCACCTGTCACACACACAAAAACTCAGTCACACGTGCATGCACACACACACCAATGCTCTCTCAATAATTCCACCCACCCCGCAGTCACACAGTCAATTACAGTCACAATCCTTCAAAAGACTCCAGTATTGTCTCCATCCCAAACTGCCGTGGTGACTTGCTGCCATATGTTGATCTGTTCTCAGCAGGAGCTGACAACTAAAACCTCCAGTTAACCTCAACCAAACCTCTGGGGAACATAACCACTGACAAACACTAGCGCATATGTATGCATGTAGGGAGTGTATCATTGTGTATAAAGTGCATTCGGAAAGTATTCAGACCCCATGACTTTTTCCTCATTTTGTTATGTTACAGCCTTATTCTAAAATGGATTAAAATTGTTTTTTTCCACCCTTCAATCTACACACAACACCCCATAATGACAAAGCAAAAGCAGTTTAGAAATGTTTGCTCATTTATAATAATAAAAAAACTCAAAACACATTTACGTAATTATTCAGACCCTTTAACTCAGTACTTTGTTGAAGCACCTTTGACAACGATTACAGCATCGAGTCTTCTTGGGTAGGATGCTTGTTACACCTCTTTTTGGGGAGTTTTTCCCCATTCTTCTCGCAGATCCTCTCAAGCTCTGTCAGGTTGGATGGGGTGTGTCGCTGCACAGCTATTTTCAGGTCTCTCCAGACATGTTTGATCTGGTTCAAGTCCGGGCTATGGTTTGGCCACACAAGGACATTCAGAGACTTGTCCCGAAGCCACTCCTGCGTTGTCTTGGCTGTGTACTTAGGGTCGTTGTCCTGTTGGACGGTGAACCTTGTGGTCGAATTATTGTAATCAAAAGGAGAGAGACTTAAGATTTCTTCAAAACAATCAAACTTTACTATTTAATTAGTTCAGAAATGGAGCTGGTCGGTAACCACCCCTGGAGGTGATCACTGAGAACTCAACCAGCTGGTTTAAGCCACAGCATTTTATAGCAAAGTCCCTCCTCCTTCAGTCTACATGACACACAACAGATGTATGGAATGGGTAACAAGGTTAAGATTTGAATGAAAGATACTGTCTGCTGTGAATTAATAGTATCTGCTGTAAAAACATGAGAACTCATTGTATAGAGACCAGTGTCTGGCCCCCCAACTCCATACTGGAGCCATCTCTCCCTGGTACCTTATAGAACAGAAACATTAACTCATGCTCTGGAATGCGGTATCACCAAAGGCATGGTAGATCTTCCAGAGGCCCATGCTCAGAACACACACAGATGACTGTTCTAACGACCCCTTATTCTGTTGCATAAAACAAATCAAATTTTATTAGTCACATGCGCCGAATAAAAACAATCATTTGATGCAATAAAAGTATTATAACATAATCTGATCCTGACTACTCTCCCAGTCTCTGCTGCTGAAAAACATCCCCACAGCATGATGCTGCCATCACCATGCTCCACCGTGGGGATGGTGCCAGGTTTCCTCCAAACGTGACGCTTGGCATTCAGGCCAAAAAAGTTCAATATTGGTTTCATCAGACCAGAGAATCTTGTTTCTCATGGTCTAAGAGTCTTTAGGTGCCTTTTGGCAAACTCCAAGTGGGATGTCATGTGCCTTTACTGAGGAGTGGATTCCATCTGGCCACTCTACCATAAAGGCCTGATTGGAGGAGTGCTGCAGAGATGGTTGTTCTTCTGGAAGGTTCTCCCATCTGTCGTGGCTTTGGCATCATTAAAAAGGAAGACATGTTTATCAAATAACTCTCTGTAATTATTATTACGCGATTAAACTGATTCATCGTGTAACTGTAATTAACTAGAAGGTCGGGGCACCAAGGAAAATATTCAGATTACAAAGTTATAACTTTCCTAATATAACTTTCAGATATCATACTATCTGATCTGAGTCTTCTGATTAATGACGTATTCGTTTACCTCACGTCAGTCTCATTCCAAACGTCGTAAATTGTTGGTTATCTGCACAAACCCAGTCTTCACTATGAGTCATCCATTCATCAATTGTCTTAAAATCATTTATTTACTAACTAAATAATTCACAGAAATGCATAAAACAGATATGGTTACAAGGAAATGATAGGAGAATGTGCCCTAGTGGGCTAAACCGGCATGGTGGCTTGTTACACAAAGAGGGAGTGGGGTCTGAAATTGAAATGCTAATCCTTTGCAGATGAACGCTCACTCATTTGGGAATTGCAATCAATATATATATTTACACTCAGTGTGTCGTCGGGATCTTTGTTGGAGAGTTTGGTTCTGTTGGAGAGTTTTCCGCGCTCTCTCTCTCTCTCTCTAGAATGGATATTGGATATTTCAAAGTGACATTCATTAATGTCGTTATAGGACGGATGTTTCGTCGGTCTGCAGACTAGTAATTAATATCAAAGACTTGTTATTATTCTGTCGGTATCAATAGTCTAAGAGCTTAACCACGTGGTATGGTTAAAGTTCAGAATGAGGAATGCATGGTCAAACCTTGGCCCTCTCTTCTCGAGGTAAGCTGGTCTGGTGATAGAAACCCTGGGCGGGGGTTATATTCGGAATACAGAAAAAGGCTGTCTCATGACGCCAGGTCCTGTCTGTGTCCCTGGGGGCGTGCCAAGGACTTAGTTAAGACTCCAAAGGGAATTTGAGTTTCCTTCATTAAACAGTCCAAAATCACATTTACACAATTTCACAAACAGTTCCATCCTTATTCATTCATTGTATACAACCATTAGATATAAGTCTCACAACTGAGGCTATTATATAAACAGAGCCATGGTAATGTGGCCGTATTGTCTCTCATGAGTTTCACAAAATTGTACCAAACGGACCAGTTCGTAGCTGGATTCTTCACCGATCTTTTATACCTTCTCCAGAACATAAATGTCGTTCGGTTCTCCAGTCCTGTGAGGTGGAAGAATTCCTTTGTCTCTCCGTGAAAACACCCTGTCTTTATACTGTGGCCATGAGGTGGGACATTTTCTTAGGAATTTACGACCCCTTCTGACCACAGCAGCCTGGGTGTAGGAGACAGAGGGAGATTGTGAAGAAGTGCAGGGGGAGGGGGTCAACTGTGCTCGCTGTACCCAAAGAGGGCAATGTCATGACACATCTTCACAGAGGAACTCTAGAGCTCTGTCAGAGTGACCATCAGGTTCTTGGTCACCTCCCTGACCAAGGCCCTTCTCCCCCGATTGCTCAGTTTGGCCGGGCGGCCAACTCTAGGACGAGTCTTGGTGGTTCCAAACTTCTTCCATTTAAGAATGATGGAGGCCACTGTGTTCTTGGGGACCTGCAATGCTGCAGAAATGTTTTGGTACCCTGCCTCAGATCTGTGCGTTGACACAATCCTGTCTCGGACCAATACGGACAATTCCATCGATCTCATGGCTTGGTTTTTGTTCTGACATGCACTTTCAACTGTAGGATCTTATAGACAGATGTGTGCTTTTCCAAATCATGTCCAATCAATTGAATTTACCACAGGTGGACTCCAAGTTGTAGAATCATCTCAAGGATGATCAATGGAAACAGGATACACCGGAGCTCAATTTTAAGTCTCATATCAAAGGGTCTGAATACTTATGTAAATAAGGTATGTTTATTTTTAATACATTTGCAAAAATGTCTAAAAACCTGTTTTGCTTTGTCATTATGGAGTATTGTGTGTAGATTGATGAGGATTTCTTTTTATTTAATACATTTCAGAATAAGGCTGTAGTGTAACAAAATGTAGAAAAAGTAAAGGGGTCTAAATACTTTCTGAAGGCCCTGTATAATACACTAAATAGTGTATTCCTCATGGACGATGCCCCGACAACCAATCATTCTCCACAGCTGTATACCAGGGTACAGGATGCATCAGTCACTTTTATACAGTGTGTGTGTGTGTATATGGAAAATGAATTAATAAAACCGTCAGGTATAAAGCACAATTACATTTATTAGATGTGGGAAAAAACTATCCAAGTTTTCATCAAATACTTAATTGAGTGCGAAAAATAATTACAGAAAAAGAGGGACCTAAATGAAAAGCAGATAAATAAAGCAATAGGTAATGATGCTAACAGCATCAGAGGTGGTTATAGACTGATGCTGACAGCATCAGGTGTATTTGTAGAATGATGCTGAAAGCATCAGAGCTGTTTGTAGAATGATGCTGACAGCATCTGAGGTGTTTATAAAAGGACAACATCGAGACCGATGTATAAAATGTATGTCAAACAAAAAACAATGATTGCAAAGTTAAACTAATGATACAGGTCTGCACAAGGACTACTTAACAATTTCCACAGAACATTTTACAAAAAGACATTTAATTGAACAGTGCAGATGTAGTTTGGTAACAGAACGACAGTTTGCTGTTTGAGCCGTTATTCTGTTACCAAACTTTGCATCTGCACTGCCCCATTTCCACTGGCCCTCCACCTGGTCCCCCTGCCCACTTTCCACTGGCCCTCCACACCCCTTCATCTGGTGCTCCTGACCCCTTTTTCCACTAGCCCTTCAGCTGGTCCTCCTGGCCCCTTTCCACTGGCCTGCCACCTGGTCCTCCTGCCCACTTTCCACTGGCCCTCCACACCCCTTCACCTAGTCCTCCTGCCCCTTTCCACTGGCCCTCCACACCCCTTCACCTAGTCCTCCTGCCCCTTTCCACTGGCCCTCCACACCCCTTCACCTAGTCCTCCTGCCCCTTTCCACTGGCCCTCCACACCCCTTCACCTAGTCCTCCTGCCCACTTTCCACTGGCCCTCCACACCCCTTCACCTAGTCCTCCTGCCCCTTTCCACTGGCCCTCCACACCCCTTCACCTAGTCCTCCTGCCCCTTTCCACTGGCCCTCCACACCCCTTCACCTAGTCCTCCTGCCCCTTTCCACTGGCCCTCCACACCCCTTCACCTAGTCCTCCTGCCCCTTTCTACTGGCCCTCCACACCCCTTCATCTAGTCCTCCTGCCCCCTTTCCACTGGCCCTCCACACCCCTTCACCTAGTCCTCCTGCCCCTTTCCACTGGCCCTCCACACCCCTTCACCTAGTCCTCCTGCCCCTTTCTACTGGCCCTCCACACCCCTTCATCTAGTCCTCCTGCCCCCTTTCCACTGGCCCTCCACACCCCTTCACCTGGTCCTCCTGCCCCTTTCCACTGGCCCTCCACACCCCTTCACCTAGTCCTCCTGCCCCTTTCCACTGGCCCTCCACACCCCTTCACCTAGTCCTCCTGCCCCTTTCTACTGGCCCTCCACACCCCTTCACCTAGTCCTCCTGCCCCTTTCCACTGGCCCTCCACACCCCTTCACCTAGTCCTCCTGCCCCTTTCTACTGGCCCTCCACACCCCTTCACCTAGTCCTCCTGCCCCTTTCCACTGGCCCTCCACACCCCTTCACCTAGTCCTCCTGCCCCTTTCCACTGGCCCTCCACACCCCTTCACCTAGTCCTCCTGCCCCTTTCCACTGGCCCTCCACACCCCTTCACCTAGTCCTCCTGCCCCCTTTCCACTGGCCCTCCACACCCCTTCACCTGGTCCTCCTGCCCCTTTCCACTGGCCCTCCACACCCCTTCACCTAGTCCTCCTGCCCCTTTCTACTGGCCCTCCACACCCCTTCACCTGGTCCTCCTGCCCCTTTCCACTGGCCCTCCACACCCCTTCACCTAGTCCTCCTGCCCCTTTCTACTGGCCCTCCACACCCCTTCACCTAGTCCTCCTGCCCCTTTCCACTGGCCCTCCACACCCCTTCACCTGGTCCTCCTGCCCCTTTCTACTGGCCCTCCACACCCCTTCACCTAGTCCTCCTGCCCCTTTCTACTGGCCCTCCACACCCCTTCACCTAGTCCTCCTGCCCCTTTCCACTGGCCCTCCACACCCCTTCACCTGGTCCTCTTGCTCCCTCTCTTGTTATATCTTTTTTATTTGTTGAGATGCCTATTTTGTTTTTAGGGATGACTGCCGCCCGCTGCAAAGCCAATTTCTCCTTGGAGTCCCCAAAATGCATCCTGACTGCCTGAAAGTAATCACTGATCTGACATGACTGGGTAGGTGAGCGCAATTAAACAGAAACTTTGCCTTCATCTAGCCACCTTCAAACCCACAGATTATCCTCAAGGAAGGAGAGAAAAGGTCTCCCAACACTTTCACCTGAATCACTCCCATTATTCCTCCCACCTTTTGCCCAGCCCCCTCCCTGTCCCACCCTTACCTCTCCAACAAACCTATCCATCCTTCTCCCCAGCCCCCTCCCCGCTCATCCCCTTGCCTGGTCCTTCTAGTACTCTTTTCTTGAGGTGGTCCAGCTTGTCGCTGGCTAGCGCCCCCCTGAGGGCGGTGAAGAAGGCGCAGTAGTGGGCCGTGTTGTGGAGCATGAGCAGTACTCCAGCCAGCAGCTCATTGGTCACCAGCAGGTGGTGTAGGTACGCCCTCTGGTGGTTCCTGCAGCAGTAGCAGCCACACCCCTCCACCAGGGGACTGAAGTCATCTCTGTACCTGGAGAGCAGAGGGTCACACACAGATGAAACAGGAAGACACACACACATTCCTTAGAATAGAGTGAGAGGGACAGAGGCACACACCAACTGGCACAAACACTAATGGACACAAACCTCTTATCTTTCAGGTTGATCTCAAAAAGAGTCATCTTGGTTTGTTCTTCTTGGGGATTATCAGTTCCATTCTTCTGACCTACAGCAGCTTCGGACTCGTCCAACTCCACAACTGCCAAAATACACACCAATCAAATCAATCCCTTTGGCCACACCCATTCAACTAGACCAATCTGATCCATTTACTAAACCCACACATTCCAAAGTCCATAGAAGTCAGATCATGTCCTAAAACCATACATCCTAAACCAATTATGGCCCATTGTGTTCCATTTTCACGATCTTCTCCTTTCCCACAAAGGAATATCAGTATTTGCTGAATTCAAGGCCCCGTCCACCAAAACACACATTCACTCACAAAAGCATCCCCCCCAACACAAGGGAAATTCCTCGCCCAACAGCTTCATTAAATAGTTATCAGGCACTTCCTTCTAGAGAGAGCAGCTGAGGTCAACTGAAGGGCAAACAGAATGATCCAGTCAGTGTGACAGAGAGAGAGCGTGAGCAAGCAAGAACAACAGGACGGGGGGGGGCAAAGGAGGTGGGAAAAGAGGTGAAAAATGGAGAGGAGAGAGAGAAGTCAGGTCAGGAAGGAATGATAGTAAAGAGAGGGAAGATGAGTTTGACAGATGGAAGGAGAGAGGGGAAAAAAGGGATGGAGGGAGAGTGAATAGAGGGAGTGATCTGAAGAGTAAAGAGAGGGATGGAGGGAGAGTGAATAGAGGGAGTGATCTGAAGAGTAAAGAGAGGGATGGAGGGAGAGTGAATAGAGGGAGTGATCTGAAGAGTAAAGAGAGGGATGGAGGGAGAGTGAATAGAGGGAGTGATCTGAAGAGTAAAGAGAGGGATGGAGGGAGAGTGAATAGAGGGAGTGATCTGAAGAGTAAAGAGAGGGATGGAGGGAGAGTGAATAGAGGGAGTGATCTGAAGAGTAAAGAGAGGGATGGAGGGAGAGTGAATAGAGGGAGTGATCTGAAGAGTAAAGAGAGGGATGGAGGGAGAGTGAATAGAGGGAGTGATCTGAAGAGAAAGGGAGGATAGCGAGAATGAGAGAGAGGACAAGGATGGCAGGTGGTAAACCGAGGGCCTGTGGTGCCAGAGAAGAGGAAGATTGGGGCGAGGGCTGTGACACCTCCCCACAGAGCCCTCTAATTAGCTGAGGGGGGATTTGGATGCTGTCTCCTCATTCGCTGATGGACCCCAGTCCTGTCCTAACACTCACCTCCAGTGAATCTCGATACACTCCCCCCGTGTAGAATCGATTAGTGCTGTCTGATCCTCACCTTCTGAATCTGTTACTTTGGCCTGATATAAAAACTTTTACAGTTCTCAAACGGAAAATCCCACGGGAGGTTTCAATTTCCCTCAGGAACGCTTTAATCATATTGTGTTTTCTTTTCCTTTATCAGAGATTAACGGCAGGGCATGATTTAATTGTTATCAGTTTACTGGGGTAACAGTGAGATCATTTATTGATTTAATTTCACCATCTGACCCGTTGGGATTGTATCTCCACCCATTTATTTGATTTAACCGAGGGCTAGAAAACGCATATGGCATCTTATCCCTGCAAACACACACACACACACGTCTCTATTTATCTTGTTCACACACACAGCAAGGGACGCAATTATAAAGAAAGACACTTTCTATCATATTCACACAGTAATTAAAAAACACACACACACACACACACACACACACTGGTCTTTGCTGCCATAATTCCCAGTGGTATTGAACTGGAAGCTGGTTGGGAACAAAGTTTGTTGATTAATTCATGACGTTAAGCCAAAGAAGCCTCTCTTCAACAGAGAGATCTGTCTACACTGGCAGAAGGATCTGAGTGAATTAGAGACTGCTGTACTCTGCTGGACTCCCTGCAGTGAGGGGAAAGCCCAACGCCCCATGACTCTTAACTTCATCATCCTCCTCATCATCATACTGATTAACATCAATTAACTTCAACAGCGTGATCACAGCCTTCGCCCATGAGAGCCCACTGTAATGTTTAATCATGTACAGTGCCATGCAAAAGTATTAATCCCCGTTGGCGTTTTCCCTATTTTGTTACATTATAACCTGTAATTTAAATTGATTTTTATTTGGATTTCATGTAACGGACATACACAAAACAGTCCAAATTGGTGAAGTGAAATGCAAAACAATAAAACACGGAAAAGTGCATATGTATTCACCCCCTTTGCTATGAAGACCCTAAATAAGATCTGGTGCAACCAATTACCTTCAGAAGTCACATAATTAGTTAAATACAGTCCACCTGTGTGCAATCTCAGTGTCACATGATCTGTCACATGATCTTAGAATATATACACCTGTTCTGAAAGGCCCCAGAGTCTGCAACACCACTAAGCAAGGGGCACCACCAAGCAAGCGGCACCATGAAGACCAAGGAGCTCTCCGAACAGGTCAGGGACAAAGTTGTGGAGTACAGATCAGGGTTAAAAAATATCCAAAACTTTGAACATCCCACGGAGCACCATTAAATCCCTTATTAAAAAAATTGAAAGAATATGGCACCACAACAAACCTGCCAAGAGAGGGCCGCCCACCAAAACTCACGGACCAGGCAAGGATGGCATTAATCAGAGAGGCAACAAAGAGACCAAAGATAACCCTGAAGGAGCTGCAAAGCTCCACAGTGAAGATTGGAGTATCTGTCCATAGGACCATTTTAAGCAGTACACTCCACAGAGCTGGGCTTTACAGAAGAGTGGCCAGAAAAATGCCATTGCTTAAAGAAAAAAATAAGCAAACACGTTTGGTGTTCGCCAAAAGGCATGTGGGAGACTCCCCAAACATATGGAAGAAGGTACTCTGGTCAGATGAGACAAAAATTTTGCTTTTTGGCCATCAAGGAAAACACTATGTCTGGCGCAAACCCAACACCTCTCATCACCCCGAGCACACAATCCCCACAGTGAAGCATGGTGGTGGCAGCATCATACTGTGGGGATGTTTTTCCATCGGCAGGGACTGGGAAACTGGTCAGAATTGAAGGAATGATGGATGGCGCTGAATACAGGGAAATTCTTGAGGGAAACCTGTTTGTCTTCCAGAGATTTAAGCTAGGACGGAGGTTCACCATCCAGCAGGACAATGACCCAAAGAATACTGCTAAAGCAACACTTGAGTGGTTTAACCTGTCTGGGCTAGGGGGCAGTATTTTCACGGCCGGATGAAAAACGTACCCAATTATAGAATATTTCTAATACTAATTCTGAGTTTAGGTTGAACTTGGCAGGTGTCTGAATAGCTCACCATGATGGCTGAGCTATTTACTCAGAATATTGAAAAATGTGCTTTCTCCGTAAAGCTATTTTAAAATCTGACACAGCGGTTGCATCCAGGAGTAGTCCATCTATAATTCTTTAACCTCTATGGGCTAGGTGGGACGCTTGCGTCCCACCTACTCAACAGCCAGTTGAATCCTGTGGCGCGTTATTCAAATACCTTTTTCAAAAATATGACTATTTTACACCATTTTAAAGATAAGACTCTCGTTAATCTAACCACACTGTCCGATTTCAAAAAGGCTTTACAACGAAAGCAAAACATTAGATTATGTCAGCAGAGTACCCAGCCAGAAATAATCAGACACCTATTTTTCAAGCTAGCATATAATGTCACATAAACCCAAACCACAGCTAAATGTAGCACTAACCTTTGATGATCTTCATCAGATGACAACCCTAGGACATTATGTTATACAATACATGCATGTTTTGTTCAATCAAGTTCATATTTATATCAAAAACCAGCTTTTTACATTAGCATGTGACTAGCATGTGACTAGCATTCCCACCGAACACTGCCGGTGAATTTACTAAATGACTCACGATAAACATTCACAAAAAGCATAACAATTATTTTAAGAATTATAGATACAGAACTCCTCTATGCACTCGATATGTCCGATTAAAAAAAATAGCTTTTCGGTGAAAGCACATTTTGCAATATTCTCAGTAGATAGCCCGGCATCACAGGGCTAGCTATTTAGACACCCAGCAGGTTTAGCACTCATCAAAGTCAGATTTACTATAAGAAAAATGTTATTACCTTTGTTGTCTTCGTCAGAATGCACTCCCAGGACTTCTACTTCAATAACAAATGTTGGTTTGGTCCAAAATAATCCATCGTTATATCCAAACAGCGGCGTTTTGTTCGTGCGTTCTAGACACTATCCTGAAGGGTAAATAAGGGTGACGAGCATGGCGCAATTCGTGACAAAAGAATTCTAAATATTCCATTACCGTACTTCGAAGCATGTCAACCGCTGTTTAAAATCAATTTTTATGCCATTTTTCTCATAAAAAAGCGATAATATTCCGACCGGGAATCTGCGTTTAGATAAACAGACAAAGGAAAAGAAAGCATTCGGTCGAAGCGGGCACGCGCCTAAGCCCATAGTACTCTGAGTGGCCACTTGCCAAAAGCGATAAAGTGTTTCAGCCAGAGCCTGCCTCGATATCGTTCAACTTTTTCCTGGGCTCTGAGACCCTATGGAAGACGTAGGAAGTGTCACGTTATTGCACAGATCCTGAGTCTTCAATAAAAAGAGCCAAGATGAAACACTACTTCTCAGACAGGCCACTTCCTGCTTGAAATCTTCTCAGGTTTTGGCCTGCCATAGGAGTTCTGTTATACTCACAGACACCATTCAAACAGTTTTAGAAACTTTAGGGTGTTTTCTATCCAAAGCCAATAATTATATGCATATTCTAGTTACTGGGCAGGAGTAGTAACCAGATTAAATCGGGTACGTTTTTTATCCAGCCGTGTCAATACTGCCCCCTAGCCCTAACAGGTTAAATAATTGTTATATATTTTGTCAACGTTTATGATGAGTATTTTTGTAAATTGATGTGCACATTCACCGGACGTTTTGGTGGGAATACATTTTCTGAACATCACACGCCAATGTAAAATGCTGTTTTTGGATATAAATATGAACTTTATCGAACAAAACATACATGTATTGTGTAACATAATGTCCTAGGAGTGTCATCTGATGAACATCGTCAAAGGTTAGTGCTTCATTTAGCTGTGTTTTGGGTTTTATTGACACATGTCCTTGCTTGGAAAATGGCTGTGTGATTATTTTTGTCTATGTTCTCTCCTAACATAATCTAATGTTTTGCTTTCGCTGTAAAGCCTTTTTGAAATCGGACAATGTGGTTACATCAAGGAGAAGTGTATCTTTATAATGGTGTAAAATAGTTGTATGTTTGAAAGTTGAATTATGACATTTTGTTGTTTTTGAATTTGCCGCCCTGATATTTCACTGGCTGTGTCCCGCAGGTGGGACTAGCGCAGGTGGGACTAGCGTCTATGGGCTAGCGTCCCACCTAGCCCATAGAAGTTAAGGGGAAACATTTAAATGTCTTGAAATGGCCTAGTCAATGCACAGACCTCATTCCAATTGAGAATCTGTGTTATGACTTCGATTGCTGTACCTCAGCAGAACCCATCCAACTTGAAGGAGCTGGAGCAGTTTTGCCTTGAAGAATGGACAACAATCCCAGTGACTAGATGTGCCATGCTTATCAAGACATACCCCAAGAGACTTGCAGCTGTAATTACTGCAAAAAAGGTGGCTCTACAAAGTATTGACTTTGGGGGGGCGAATAGTTATGCACGCTCAAGTTTAAAAAAAATATTTTTATTATTTCTTGATTGTTTCATAATAAAAAATATTTTGTATCTTCAAAGTGGTAGGCATGTTGTGTAAATCAAATGATACAAACCCCCCCAAAATCTATTTTAATTCCAGGTTGTAAGGCAACAAAATAGGAAAAATGCCAAAGGGGGTGAATACTTTGCAAGCCACTGTACATTTTCAAATCAAATCATCACCCTAACGTCAAAGACATCATTTTAACAAAACACTGTCTGTCACGTGAGTCACTTACACCATCACACACAACGAGTCCGACACGGGTTCTGAAAGGTCCGAATTAGGTGTAACAATATAATGCTACAGGCTTAGGCAGACCTACAACCAGGCCCAGAGGACGGTCCATGGTTCTGACAGCACTGTATCACACCTGTCAGTGTGGAGCGGGTCCATGGTTCTGACAGCACTGTATCACACCTGTCAGTGTGGAGCGGGTCCATGGTTCTGACAGCACTGTATCACACCTGTCAGTGTGGAGTGGGTCCATGGTTCTGACAGCACTGTGTAACACCTGTCAGTGTGGAGGGGGTCCATGGTTCTGACAGCACAGTATTACAGCTGTCAGTGGTCTATGGTTCTGACAGCACTGTATCACACCTGTCAGTGGTCCATGGTTCTGACAGCACTGTATCACACCTGTCAGTGGTCCATGGTTCTGACTGTACTGCATCACAGCTGTCAGTGGTCCATGGTTCTGACAGCACTGTATCACACCTGTCAGTGGTCCATGGTTCTGACAGCACTGTATCACACCTGTCAGTGGTCCATGGTTCTGACAGCACTGTATCACACCTGTCAGTGGTCCATGGTTCTGACAGCACTGCATCACACCTGTCAGTGGTCCATGGTTCTGACTGTACTGCATCACACCTGTCAGTGGTCCATGGTTCTGACAGCACTGTATCACACCTGTCAGTGGTCCATGGTTCTGACTGTACTGCATCACAGCTGTCAATGTGTTCTCAAAACATCACAAGTAGCCAGCAGAATGAAAATAATTGAATTGGGTGGCATCTGATGCACCCCCATTTGTTGAAGTCATTCAAGTAGCAGGCCACATAAGGGTTAGTAGTCAGCTATTGGCGCTTATGGAACACACAGACCTGTTGGGGGTGCCTGTACACCTGTACCTGCTGCCTCTGGGTCAGTGGTGATGTTGAAAGGGAAGATGAGAGCACAGCCTCGCTCTGTCACCTGGAAGGGGAAGAAGCTCTCAAACAGGTCCACTCCCGCCTCCACGCACGCCAGCACCTCGTCTGGCCGCCCCACACCCTGCAGCAGCCTGACAGACAGAAAGAGAGAGGCAGGCGGGCAAACAGACAAACGTATTACACTGTTGATCAATGATTGAATTATCAGACAAACTGAAAGAGACTCTTACCCATCTCTCTTATCCATCAGTGTTATCCCTGAAGCACTACAGATGCAGCATCTCTCCCTCTCTCACACACACACCAAAACCAATACAAAAACAGAACATCCACACACAGAACACATGCATGCTCACAGCAGACAGAAAAAAAACAGGTTGCATCCTCCTGAAACCCATTCCCCCTTAACCCACCTCAGTCTCAAAATCACTCACGTTTCCCCCTCACTCTCTCTACTCCACTGCCTCGAGTTTCCAGGGCCAAACTAATTTACCATCCCATAATGTTGGCCAGAGGGAGGGAGTGGATCTCCCAGCACCACCACAACCCAGGGGCAGGCCGACCCAGCACAGGCCGACCCAGCACAGGCCCGATGGAGCCTCTTTTCATTAAGGAACCGCAGTACGGCCCAAAGGGAGCATCTGGGGGTCTCTGATACGACCTGCAGCACCACTCTCTCCACTACTCCTTCTCCTTCCCAGAGCCCCAGTCGGCTCCCTCACCTCCAGGGCAAGGAGGAATAGGACAGAGGGAAGCAGGCTGAGTTCAGTGGGGAGTCTACTCTCTAGCCAGACCAGTATTCCCAGTGCGGCTGGAAGAAGAGTCGGAACGGGGTTGCCATGGCTCCCAGGAGGGAAGGCAGGGGTTGCCATGGTTTCCTGGAGATTCTGAGTGCAGAGTGATGGAAGGATAGAGGGAGGGGTGTCCGTCTTCCTCTTAGTCTCCCACTGTGAGAGTAACAGCAGTCCACTAGGGGGTTTTAGGGTTGAGTGTGTGCGGGGTAGGATTTAATAATAGTGTATAATATGGGGATGGGGTGGGGGTCGCCGTTTTTTCACCAGGGGTTGGAACTGAAATTAAGTTCCGTTCCACTGTTCCGACCTGCAAAATAAAGTCCAGAACCAGTACCGGTTATATCGTTGCTTTGTTTGTTTCTGTAATTTATTTTTTACATTAGCTCGACCTTAAATTACTTGAATCAGTGCGGACAGAGCAGCTTGCTATAAGCGGGCAAGTTATAGTTCTTTTAGTCTAGGCAGCCGATGCATGGGCGCTATCGGCTGCCTAGGCTATAGTTGTTTACATGCGCAATGGACAGACAAGTGTAGGGTGCGAGATACGACTGAAATGTTGAGGGTGGGGAGAGGGCATTGTTATGACGTGCATTATCTGAATTAGGCCCACAGAATTATACCTAGGAAGGAGCGGCTTCTATGAAGGAACTTTGAATGTTTATACACTGCAGAGACTTGGCTTAGTGTTGGGACAGGCTAGCTAACAAGCGTGTGTGTGCAGAGCGGCACAAGAAATAAAAACACGTCTTTTCGTAGTTAATAAATCAAAATGTGAAACGTGATAACAATAGCATCTGTAACTAGCATGGACAAAGTTAATCCATTCTTCTCTAATTAAAAATCTCTCCCTATTTTCGGAATCACACTTGTAACGTCAGTAGGCTACCTTGGCCTAAGCTTCGGCAGGGGGAGGGGCAGGTAGCCTAAACACACACTGGCAAAGAATTTCAGCTGGCAGGCAGACACGAACACGTTTCTGAGTGACGGACTGAGGGCTTTGCATAGGCGCCTTGTTGCGTTTTTTTTTGTGAAACTGAAAATAATGCCTGGAATGAAAGTTATTACCGTAATTTCCGGACTATAAGCCGCAACTTTTTCCCCACGCTTTGAACCTCGCAGCTTAAACAATGACACGGCTAATATATGGATTTTTCCCGCTTTCAATTTTTTTTTCTCAAAAAGAAAACACATTCTGTGACGTGCTCAGTTTTTTGGCGGCATGAAGCTTTTATTAGACCAATGAAATTGCCAAACGGGTTAAGGTCAAACAACTTTTTTGTTTACTGTTTAGATTAAATCGAGCGCTCTCAAACTTCCCATCATTCTTATTATGGTAGTCATTTTGTCACCCTCATCATGGCAAAGACACGGAGAAATGCATATGATGCAGCTTTCAAGTTGAAGGCGATTGATCTGGCTGTTGGAAAAGGAAATAGAGCTGCTGCACGGGAGCTTGGTCTTAATGAGTCGATGATAAGACGTTGGAAACAGCAGCGTTAGGAATTGACTCAGTGCAAAAAGACAACTAAAGCTTACTGCTAATTATTTTTTTTTGTTACAAGCCGTTTTTCGTTAAAGCATATTTTTGTTACAAGCCGTGTTTCGTTAAGGCCTGTAAAGTTCATTTGTTTCAATGTACCGGTAGGCACCTGCGGCTTATAGACATGTGCGGCTTATTTATGTTCAAAATAATAATATACAAAAATAAAATTGTGGGTGCGGCTTATATTCAGGTGCGCTCAATAGTCCGGAAATTACGGTAATCAGTTCCCATGCTTTTAAAATAGTGGTTCTGTTCCAGAACAGTATAAGTCACTTCTTCCTGGTTCTGATTCTGTTCCTCTAAAAATGTATTTATTTTTCGGCTTCAATTTCCCTGAACCGTTTCCAACCCCTGGTTTTCACAGGTGTCACGATCACTCAATTAGAGCCATTAATTGGTCAGTCAGTCCTCTCCCCTTACCTGGTCCCTGCTGTACGTTCTAAAATCGGTCTGAGTGGAGAGAGAGAAGAGCCAGACTGCAGACGAGAGACAAAGAGGAGTAGAGAGCGGGAATAGACAGACTGGAACAGTGGAGAGAAGAGACCGAGAGGAGTGGAGAGGGAGATAATTAAAGCGTTAAAGGAGGTATGGATTGTTTTTGAAGAACATCCTGCTTTGGGGGGGGGTGGAGCGAGGGAAGGAGAAACACAAATAATTGGTGCTGTAAGGGGAGGAGGGGTGAGTCAGGGAAGGAGAGAGAGTGGGATGGGATGAAGGAGCATTCATATTTAGGGTTTATGGGAGTGTAGGTGTGGACAGGGTGAGTAAGAAGGGTAAAAGCTGCTAACTGGAGCTGGTGTGGCAACTCAAGCTAGCTAGAGCGTATAAAGCGTTAATGGGCAGGGTTGCCAACTCAGTAGCTTTGATCTATGTCATTGTGACATTGACTCCTGCCGGCAACTTTTCTTCCCTCTGAAAGCGATTAGCAACATATTCAGATACTTTTTTTAAGGCAGCCTCAGTTTTTCCTCAGAGTTGTTGATAGATTTACCAACTAACTTTTACTGCCGTGAAGCAGCCGAGAGGAGGGAGAGAGAGAGTGGGAGAGATCAGCTGCCTGAGGCAGAGCTGCAGCACACACAATGTGCTGACAAAGAGCACATCGTTCTGTTTTGACAGTTTAGTCATAATAGACATAACATAGTGGGATATGTCATTCCTGCCAATGCACTCTACAGAGGGAGCTGTTATGTCACAAGCTTATAGACCCCTTTCCAGTACACGACACACTGATGTCACGCACAGATGCGAGCAACTCTTGGCTGCAGTGAGGGAGCCATCGTCATCTGCGCTCATTCAACAGATTTACGTTTTTATTACTTCTAAACAAAATAACTTTTTGGGGTTCTCACACGATTAAAATGTTTTGATTATTGCTTGAACATTAGCTAAGATTATATTTGGTTGTATAACTATTTTGGATGCAGCATTTGTTAGCTAGAATGCTAATGCTCAATGACATTGGCTGTAACAAAACCTAGCCAATGTGTTCTTTAAGTATAATTCAGTTGATTTGCGATGATGACGCAAACATTATACACTGCTCAAAAAAATAAATGGAACACTTAAACACAATGTAACTCCAAGTCAATCACACTTCTGTGAAATCAAACTGTCCACTTAGGAAGCAACACTGATTGACAATAAATTTCAACAGGTGGAAATTATAGGCAATTAGCAAGACACCACCAATAAAGGAGTGGTTCTGCAGGTGGTGACCACAGACCACTTCTCAGTTCCTATGCTTCCTGGCTGATGTTTTGGTCACTTTTGAATGCTGGCGGTGCTTTCACTCTAGTGGTAGCATGAGACGGAGTCTACAACCCACACAAGTGGCTCAGGTAGTGCAGCTCATCCAGGATGGCACATCAATGCGAGCTGTGGCAAGAAGGTTTGCTGTGTCTGTCAGCGTAGTGTCCAGAGCATGGAGGCGCTACCAGGAGACAGGCCAGTACATCAGGAGACGTGGAGGAGGCCGTAGGAGGGCAACAACCCAGCAGAAGGACCGCTACCTCCGCCTTTGTGCAAGGAGGAGCAGGAGGAGCACTGCCAGAGCCCTGCAAAATGACCTCCAGCAGGCTACAAATGTGCATGTGTCTGCTCAAACGGTTAGAAACAGACTCCATGAGGGTGGTATGAGGGCCCGATGTCCACAGGTGGGGGTTGTGCTTACAGGCCAACACCGTGCAGGACGTTTGGCATTTGCCAGAGAACACCAAGATTGGCAAATTCGCCACTGGCGCCCTGTGCTCTTCACAGATGAAAGCAGGTTCACACTGAGCACATGTGACAGACGTGACAGAGTCTGGAGACGCCGTGCCTGCAACATCCTCCAGCATGACCGGTTTGGCGGTGGGTCAGTCATGGTGTGGGGTGGCATTTCTTTGGGGGGGCCGCACAGCCCTCCATGTGCTCGCCAGAGGTAGCCTGACTGCCATTAGGTACCGAGATGAGATCCTCAGACCCCTTGTGAGACCATATGCTGGTGCGGTTGGCCCTGGGTTCCTCCTAATACAAGACAATGCTAGACCTTATGTGGCTGGAGTGTGTCAGCAGTTCCTGCAAGAGGAAGGCATTGATGCTATGGACTGGCCCGCCCGTTCCCCAGACCTGAATCCAATTGAGCACATCTGGGACATCATGTCTCGCTCCATCCACCAACGCCACGTTGCACCACAGACTGTCCAGGAGTTGGCGGATGCTTTAGTCCAGGTCTGGGAGGAGATCCCTCAGGAGACCGTCCGCCACCTCATCAGGAGCATGCCCAGGCATTGTAGGGAGGTCATACAGGCACGTGGAGGCCACACACACTACTGAGCCTCATTTTGACTTGTTTTAAAGACATTACATCAAAGTTGGATCAGCCTGTAGTGTGGTTTTCCACTTTAATTTTGAGTGTGACTCCAAATCCAGACCTCCATGGGTTGATAAATTGGATTTCCATTGATTATTTGTGTGTGATTTTGTTGTCAGCACATTCAACTATGTAAAGAAAAAAGTATTTAATAAGATTATTTCATTCATTCAGATCTAGGATGTGTTATTTTAGTGTTCCCTTTATTTTTTTGAGCAGTGTATTAAGCAGGACATTCATGCAAGCTTTAAAATCCAATTATAATCCGAATGTAGTGTGAAATACACTCATAAGCAAATAAATAGGAACTATTAAGAACTCCCATGTGTTCTGCCACCAACTTGTGCGGCAATTTTTTCTAACACAGAAAAGGGTCTGTGATGCATCCATGTAGTGCCTATGAAGAGTTTTTGTATGCTATATAGCCTTTATAAGCGCACACACACCTGGGTTTGTCCTCAGGCAGCTCCTTGATGATGGCAGTGATGAGCTGGGTCCGGAGGTGCTGCTCCATGGCTGCAGTATGGAGCCCGTCCAGACAGAATCCTCCTACTGGCCGCTTGGCCGTCTCCCTGGCCGACCGCACCCTCTCCTCCAGCACATCTCCTCCCTCCACCACCCCCAACACCTCCACCCCACTCAGCTCCTGGAGACCACAGAGCAAGAAAGACTGGGTTCATACACATTTTGACAGATGGTATTTTATGACTTTTCCATGACTTTTAACCAAATTTCCATGACCAACAATTGGCGGTCTCTCTATGTACAGAAGGTATAAAAAGTAAGCGTAATGTGGTATCGACACTGGGAGGCTGCTCTCTGATTCCATGTACCATCTCCTGTCTCTGAGCAAGGCACCTCCCACAAAGTAGAATACCTGTTAGGCAACTGTATGAAACATGTGGTCAACCCTCAGACTGGAGAGATACTGGGTGGTCAACCCTCAGACTGGAGAGATACTGGGTGGTCAACCCTCAGACTGGAGAGATACTGGGTGGTCAACCCTCAGACTGGAGAGATACTGGGTGGTCAACCCTCAGACTGGAGAGATACTGGGTGGTCAACCCTCAGACTGGAGAGATACTGGGTGGGCAGGCTTCTGATCAAGCCCTGCTCAAACACGTCAGAGACAGTTTATCAGGGTCGGTTGAGCAGCTTACTTCTAAAATGTAGTTTGCTAGAAGAGGACAAGAATAAAAGCCTGTACACCCATTGGCTCTCCTGGAGGATGGTTGACCACCCTTGATGTAAAACATTGCAACCAAATACATTTTATGCCTTTTTAAATAAGTTACTCATTCAATATATTATAGATAAAGAATCCACACATTCTCTTCAGTCATATTTAGCTACCTTAGCAGTGTTTACTTTGCAGGCTGACTAGCATCTATTGAGTTACAATGCCTCAAACTTGATGCCCAAATCAACTGGAAGTATCTACAAAACAAGATCCACATCATCCAAAATAAATGGTACATATCACTAATTTTCCTAAAATTAAATGTTCCCGATTCACAAATTATTCTGATTCACATGATTCAATTCAACGCGATTCAACCAAACCCCAACTAATACAATGACAAAGTGAATCGTTCGTTTCATTAAAATATAATTGTTGAAATGAATCACATAATTAGTTCAAAAAAGTAAATCAACTTTGCATTTATTTTTATTTAAACTAGGCAAGTCAGTAAAAAATAAAAAACACACACACACACACACATTTTTTTTGGGGGGGGGGGGTGACAATGATGGCCTACCAAATGGCCTCCTGCGGGGCTGGGGGATTAAAAATAAAATAAAAATATTGGACAACACACACACGACAGTATGGCCTTATTTTTTGGGGACATTGACATGACAAACATGTATAGCTTAACGGTTAACTAGAGAGTACAAAATACAGTTGAAGTCGGAAGTTTACATACACCTTAGCCAAATACATTTAAACTGAGTTTTTCACAATTCCTGACATTTAATCCTAGTAAAAAAAATCCCTGTCTTAGGTCAGTTAGGATCACCACTTTATTTTAAGAATGTGAAAATGTCAGAATAATAGTAGAGAGAATTATTTATTTCAGCAGTTATTTCTTTCATCACATTCCCAGCGGGTCAGAAGTTTACATACACTCATTTAGTATTTGGTAGCATTGCCTTTAAATTGTTTAACTTGGGTCAAACGTTTTGGGTAGCCTTCCACAAGCTTCCCACAATAAGTTGGGCGAATTTTGGCCCATTCCTCCTGACAGAGCTGGTGTAATTGAGTCAAGTTCGTAGGCCTCCTTGTTCACACACGCTTTTTCAGTACTACCCACAAATGTTCTGGTTATGTCAATATAGGACTCGTTTTACTGTGGATATAGATACTTTTGTACCTGTTTCCTCCAGCATCTTCACAAGGTCCTTTGCTGTTGTTCTGGGATTGATTTGCACTTTTCGCGCCAAAGTACATTCATCTCTAGGAGACAGAATGCGTCTCCTTCCTGAACGGTATAACGGCTGCACGGTCCCATGGTGTTTATACTTGCATACTATTGTTTGTACAGATGAACGTGGTCTTGGCTGATTTCTTTTGATTTTCCCATGATGTCAAGCAAAGAGGCACTGAGTTTGAAGGCATGCCTTGAAATACATCCACAGGTACACCTCCAATTGACTCAAATTATGTCAATTAGCCTATCAGAAGCTTCTAAAGCCATAACATCATTTTCTGGAATTTTCCAAGCTGTTTAAAGGCACAGTCAACTTAGTGTATGTAAACTTCTGACCCACTGGAATTGTGATACAGTGAATTATAAGTGAAATAATCTGTCTATAAACAATAGTTGGAAAAATTACTTGTCATGCACAAAGTAGATGTCCTAACCGACTTGCCAAAACTATAGTTTGTTAACAAGAAATTTGTGGAGTTGTTGAAAAACGAGTTTTAATGACTCCAACCTAAGTGTATGTAAACTTCCGACTTCAACTGTATGTTTTGAATTGTCTACCTACCTAGTTAGTCTGTTCTCTATCACATTTTATAGGCCTGCTACCTGCTGAATTGTCCGACTGTCTGTCTCTTCTTGAGCAACAACCCACTCGTCTCACACAGACACACTTTGTCATTCCGAACCTGGCTGATATGTTTATTTTTATATGACTGTTAAAATATATAACTGAATAAATAAATTACATTAAACAGAAATATAATTCATTCTATGACTTTTCTTAACCTTTCGGATTTTATTTACAAATTCCATGACTTTTCCAGCATTTTCATGACCGTACATCACAAATTGTGATAGAGAGACAGAGATATTTTGACAGTAAAAGTAGCCCGTGTCTGTACAGTATACTTATAAATGACTGCCACACCCCATGTAAGTGAAGCTTTTAATTTAATTCCTCTAATATTGGGAGCATCATCATGGCCTTGTGTGAGGCTCCAGCAGCATGAGTCCCAGACAGACCTGTGTTTTGTGGTGGAGGAGCAGACACTCATCCAGGTGGGCCAGGGTGCGGTCCACTGACTTGCGGACCCTCTTGCGAGAAGTGTTGATCTGCCAAGTCTCTCCGTCTGCCATGCTCTGGTACAGGTCTGGCTGGACAGCCTTCTGAAGAGCCATGAACTTCGCAACCGTCAGCTCGATACGACCGCCACTACCCCACACAGACACCGTCTGGAACAAACACAGACAGTGTTAGCACAGATAGAATAATGAGCCAGATAATTCACCGGATGTATAAATGTGAAGCATCCTCTTGGCGTTTCCTCTCACTACCAAAAATGGTGATGAGAGGAAGCACAGTGGCCGGCAGTGGGAGAAGATGGAACGAAAAGGGGTTTGGCCGACATTCTGCACATTTTCTCACCGATAAAACATTTGATCTCAATACAGTTTTCTGTTCCCAAAACTAACTTGGTATGCAGTGCCTTCGGAAAGTATTCAGACACCTTGACTTTTTCCACATTTTGTTACATTACAGCCTTATTTTAAAATGGATTTTGCAAATGTATTACAAATTAAAAACACCTTACTTACATAAGTAATCAGACCCTTTGCTATGATACTCGAAATTGAGCGCAGGTGCATCCTGATTCCATTGACCATCCTTGAGATGATTCTACAACTTGATTGGAGTCCACCTGTGGTAAATTCAATTGATTGGACATGATTTACAAATGGCACTCACCTGTCTATATAAGGTCCCACAGTTGATAGTGCATGTCAGAGCAAAAACCAAGCCATGAGGTGGAAGGAATTTTCTGTAGAGCTCCGAGACAGGATTGTGTCGAGGCACAGTTCTGGGGAAGGGTACCAAAACATTTCTGCAGCATTGAAGGTACCCAAGAACACACCGGCCTCCCTCATTCTTAAATGGAAGAAGTTTTGAACCACCAAGACTCTTCCTAGAGCTGGCCGCCCGGCCAAACTGAGCAATCGGGGGAGAAGGACCTTGGTCAGGGAGGTGACCAAGAACCCAATGGTCACTCTGACAGAGCTCCTCTATGAAGATGGGAGAACCTTACAGAAGGACAACCATCTCTGCAGCACTCCTCCAATCAGGCCTTTATGGTAGAGTGGCCAGACAGAAGCCACTCCTCAATAAAAGGCCCGCTTGGAGTTTGCCAAAAGGCACCTAAAGGAGTCTTAGACCATGAGAAACAAGATTCTCTGGTCTGATGAAACCAAGATTGAACTCTTTGGCCTGAATGCCAAGAGTCACGTCTGGAGGAAACCAGACACCATCCCTACAGTGAAGCATGGTGGCAGCATCATGCTGTGGGGATGTTTTTCAGTGGCAGGGACTGGGAGACCAGTCAGGATCAAGGCAAAGATGAACGGAGCAAAGTACAGAGAGATCCTTGATGAAAACCTGCTCCTGAGCGCTCAGGACCTCAGACTTGGGTGACAGTTCACCTTCCAACAGGACAACGACTGTAAGCACACAGAAAAGACAACGCAGGAGTGGCTTTGGGACAAGTCTCTGAATGTCCTCGTGTGGCCCAGCCAGAGCCCGGACTTGAACCAGATCAAACATGTCTGGAGAGACCTGAAAATAGCTGTGCAATGACCCTCCCCATCCAACCTGACAGAGTTTAAGAAGATCTGCAGAAGAATGGGAAAAACTACACAAAAACAGGTGTGCCAAGCTTCTAGCTTCATACCCAAGAAGACTCGAGGCTGTAATCGCTGCCAAAGGTGCTTCAACAAAGTACTGAGTAAAGGGTCTCAATACTTATGTAAATGAAATATTTCCTGTTTAAAAAAAAAAAAAGAATTGTAAACATTGAAAAATAAAAGTTATTGCTTTGTCAGTGGGGTATATTTGAGAAAAAAAAGTAATTCATTTTAGAATAAGGCTGTAACATAACAATGTGGAATAAGTAAAGGGGTCCGAATACTTTCCGAATGCACTGTAGTTATAACAACCTATGTTGTTAGTGTCAACTCTGACACATACAACTACACACACACACACTCAATCACACTTAACTCCCAGAAATGTAAAGCATTTAGACTGACACCAATGCTTAGTCTAAAATATCATTTTTGCTGGATAAGTAGAACCCCAAACATGACCGCTGACCTTGTTGGTGATGTGACCTGGGGGGCATGAGGTCGCAGGGTCGTGGAGAGAGCAGTACAACACTGTGTCATGAAGACCTGTGAAAAGGTCAACCGCAGTATTAAAGCATGCATAACACTGCATTCATTCTACTGCAGAACAGACAGCACAGCCGGTCCAGTAGCATGAGTAAAAGACGCATCACCTAATAGTATACACAGCAGCAGGAGGTAGAAACATAGACTTGTTGGTATTGTCAGATAGTTCATTCATTCTGTTAAATACACACTGGAAGCCATGCAAGAGAGGAGGCGTGGCCTTATCAGAGGCCAGCTGTGAGAGAAGATCAGAAGGTGACAAAACCAGAACCTAAACAAAAGCAACAATCACTGGCAGGCGGTGGCACGCTCACTTTTAATTACCCAATCAGGTTGCTCCCTCCCTGCCTGCCTGCCTCAAGACACAATGTAATAATTCTCTGCGTGTGAACAAGTGCTGGGACGCCAATTATATTTTCTCATTTCAACTTGGCTTGCCCAGGGGCAGGAAACAGCTCAGTGGTGCCACACTACAGCCAGCCATCTCGGTTAGAGAGTGATGACATTTGACTTTCCTACATGAGGGCTGTTTCAAAGCCATTCGGGACTTACGAAGCATACAATCGGAGCTCTTAGAAAGGGCTAAGGCGGATTGTGCTTTTCAACAACGCACTTCTGCATCTTCCATTCAAATATTCAGCAACAAAGTGATGTACTTTTCTCTTTATGTCCAACTGCTTTCTAGTTACGCTGAGACAAAATGTATAGAAAGTTCTGTACATGTGTTCATGTTAAAAACTTAAGACACTTTCACTTACATTAATGAAAATGTGGTCACTTAGTAGCGCATGTCTAATAGGATATGCTCTAAGCATATGAATGCATGACATGTTCGACTTTCCTACTGCAACGGCACAGTCAGTGTAGAGCGGACAGTAGATGTAGTGAGGGGGTGAGTACAATTTGTGGAACGTTCCAACAGGAATCTGTTACAAAACTTCGTAAATTACAAGGTTGCCAACCAAGGTTGCCAACAAACAACGCATACAAAGTTGTATAGCGGCAGAATAAGATACCGGGTAGGGCGTGGGCCATTTCATTATGTTTTTCACTCACCATGTTTATTCCGAAAAATGTCTGTCCTCACTCTGGTAGCCTATGGACAAACATTAAGAATAAGCTAGGTGGTGAATTGATGCCTTTTCGGCAGCTAGTTAGCTAGGTTTGTATGCGTTGCTACTTTGTATGCGTTGTTTGTTGGGAACCTCGTACTTTACCAAGTTTTTGGAATAGATTCCTGTTGCAACGTTCCACAAATTATACCCACCCGTAGTGAGGCATAATATCAACAAGAATAGTCAGTGCCAACCTGCAAACTTCCTGACTCCCTCCTTGAACTCCTCCAATACTTCCTGGTGTTCCGCTCTAAACGAAGTACACACAAAGCAAGTACTTTAAATACTATTTTGATGTGTGTGTGTTTTAGAGAGAGAGAGACAGGGAAAGAGTGTGCTAATGGAAGAGGCTCTCACAGTGTGTTCAGGGTGAGCTGTGTGACGGAGGGCAGGTTGTTCAGTGTGTGCAAAGTGTCCTGGGTGAGGTGTGGCACGGTGCCGCAGCGGGTGTACAGCAGGCACCCCGGCACCTCTAGGGAGTGTTGTCCTGCCTTGCCGAGTCCCGTCAGCACACCTAGCCGACAGCCCTGCACCACCAGGGACAGCTCCAACTTCATCCTGCCTGACAGACAGAGGAGCGAAACAAGGTGGATGATGACAGATGACGAAAGAGAGTGGGCTTGTTTGACATCGACTGACTGATCTACTACTCATTATTATTTGTAGATCAGTCAGTCAAAATATACCCACAATGCATCACAGATTTGATGCCCTCTAACACGCAAGTGTGAAAGATGGAGTATTGACATTTGTGGTGCAAGTAGAAAGGCATATTATAAGCATATAATAGAACATAATAGAAACGGCTGATGCCAGTAATTAACAGATATTTACGGTTTAAATGTTTGTCCATACGTACTATGGCCAAAATGGAAAAACAACTGGCTAACTTGACGATGTTGTTAGCAATCGCTATCACTACTGTAGCTACATTCAGTGGCGTTTTTAATAGTCCAGCATAATAACAAATGTTAACATTTGTCTGATTTTCGAAAACCTAGACAAAGCTCAACAAGATAAAGTAACGTTTTGATATTTTCAAAACATAGTAATTGAACATTAATCATCTTTCGCTTACCAGGAACCAAAGCACGTGAAAACTACACGTCGCGGAGTTAAGAACGGCGCACGCACTCCTGTCACTTCCATTGTACGTCATCATTTTCGGCGAGAGAGAAAATCGTCACGATTTAACAAATCCCAGTCATAATTATGGCTGAAGCCCGCCTATTTGTACAATTTATCTTCTTCAAATATATTGCTGCCCCTAACGGTATGCCTAACCCTAACCTTAAATGAAGACTAAAAAGCACATCTTAGTTTCCATAAATGTGAACGATATTTTGACTTTGTGGCTGTGGTAACGAGTGACAATTTGCAGAGCTCTCATTACAAAACCTAATTTGCTGTTGAGTAAACAGAGTGTGTGCATACATTATAACATCTGCAAACCCTTTCTGTGGGACTATGATAATGCTGTGTGGACTTTTGCACATTCAACCAAGGTTGACTTGGGGTCTATTTTTACAACACAGTCAAACGTTCAACATTTGGGGAGGGATCCAAAGTCACTATAGTTACCAAAGGGACGCTTCTGTTGACAAAAGGTTGGAATGGGACTTGTAGTTTACTAATGCCACTATCAAGCAAACAGTGCGTTTGAGAAACGTGGCTATTGACTACATTACCAAGGCATCTCGTTCTATTTTCAGCGCACTAGCAAACAGCAGGACAGCATGGAGCTAGCTGCATCACTTTTGGATTAGCTTCAGATACCTATTTCAGTGCAAAATTAGACTTTTTTTGTTGCTGTAAGCGTAGCTAGTGCAATAAGTAGTTAATGTAAATTATGTAGCAAGTAAAATTGTATTCCTCTGTATTAATTAGGTAATAAGTGGCAGCTAATTTGGCGTCAGAAATGGCATATCCACATAACCCTGATATTTTTCGCTGGAAAAGAGTTACTAAGACCAAAAAACCCACTGCAGATAAGGTACGGTGTTATTGTCAATATACTGTATGTGTGCACTGTGTGTGTGTCTGGGTGAGTGAGAAACTTTCTACTTTTGACAGGTATGAGGTAAAGTCAAATATTGTTGAGTGTCACCTAAACTTAGTGATGCACAAATCATTAATTGATTACCTCGAACTGATCTTTCAATGCATGATCAAATACTGCATGACTGCAAACAAAACTTTTAAAGGTCTGGTGCAGTCAAAAACATGATTTGCCTTTATTAAAAAAAAAAGTATTTCCCGCCCCTTTTGTCGTGATATCCAATTGCGATCCAATTACGATCTTGTCTCATCACTGCAACTCCCCAACGGGCTCCGAAGACCCGAAGGTCAAGTCATGCCTCCTCCAAAACATGACCCGCCACATGGCGTTTCTTAACACCAGCCCTTCTTAACCCGGAAGCCAGACGACCGAAGTCGGCCTGCAGCAGTGCCGGTTCTAGACCATTTCAACTGGGGGGGCCAAGCTGGGGCTAGTTGTACTGTTAGAGGGGCCAGTTACATTAGACTATCGTTTTCTTCACTGCATTGCAGGCATTAGCAGGCAAAATACCATGTTCATAATCATTAGTGTTCCGCGTTGCCACTGTCTAATAACAGATGTAAAAAAAGAAAGATAGCAAAAAGTTGTTATGTAAAAATTATTTCATACTCCACATTTAGGGGGACCACAAGGGGGTCCAAAATTGTTGTCACAGGGGCACTGCCCCCCCCCTGCCCCCCAGAACCGCCCCCAATTATGCTAATGAATTTTTACCATTTGAATTGAAAACAAACACAGGAAGGTACTTAATTGTTACCCAGAAAGTTTTTATATACTGAGATAAAAACAGCTGTGTGGGACCTTTAAATATATTCAACTGTATCATATTTTCTGTCTCCATCTCTCAGACATTTCCTTATTGGAAGAAACCTATCGAGATGGGTAAACCATAATAAAAGTGCCCTCAAAGCTATCTTTAGAAATAAGGTGGGGCTTCAGAATGTATGGATTTTTACGTCCCAGTGACTGGAGAAGGCTGAAGAAGCCCTTACAGTTTAAATGGCCTTTTTGATGTCGTGACTTTACTTTAATTAACATGAATCTGAAGACTGTTATTTAGCTAATGAACTATGTTTAATTGTTACCCGATTAAATGAATCATGTAACAATTAACTCATTAGGATCTGGGACACAACGAGAGCGATTCTTTAAAGAGTTACCATCTCCTGAATTAAACTCAAAGATCTTTACCTATCACATCTATAAACAGTCAACTTATTAATCATAACCTCGTATCATATCCCATTCTGAACAGTCGTAACCTCCTTGCATCTGCAAAAATCCGAGCACCGGTTATTGACTGAAGCCTTAATATGCTGAAAACAGATCCCTAGCGGAATGAAGGCAACATGGCTGCTTGTTAACTAGTATGGGCTATGTGGGACACTAGCGCCCCACCCGCGGTACAGCCAGTGAAATAGCAGGGCGGCAAATTCAAAACAACAAAAATCTATAATCAATCATTCAAATTTCTCAAACATACAAGTATTATACACCATTTTAAAGATAAGATTCTCCTTAATCTAACCACAGTGTCCGATTTAAAAAAGGCTTTACGGCGAAAGCAAAACATTAGATTATGTTAGGACATCACCTTGACAAGAAAAACCACACAGCCATTTTCCAAGGAAGGAGAGGCGTCACAAAAACCAGAAAGACAGCTAAAATGAATCACTAACCTTTGACGATCTTCATCAGATGACACTCCCAGGACTCAATGTTACAAAATACATGTATGTTTTGTTCGATAAAGTTCATATTTATATCCATAAACCCCATTTTACATTGGCGCGTGATGTTCAGAAAATATATTTCCACCAAAACGTCTGGTGAATGAGCACATCAATTTACAAAAATACTCATCATAAACGTTGATAAACTTTACAACAGTTATTGAAAGAATTATAGATATACTACTCCTTAGTGCAACCGTTGTGCCAGATTTTAAAATAGCTTTTCGGCGAAAGCACATTTTTCAATATTCTGAGTACAGAGCTCAGCCATCAAAGCAAGCTATACAGTTACCCGCCAAGTTCTGGAGTCAACTAAACTCAGAATTAGTATTATAAATCTTCCCTTACCTTTGCTGATCTTCGTCGGAATGCACTCCCAGGACTCCCACTTCCACAAGAAATTTTATTTTTGTTCGAAATACACCATATTTATGTCCAAATACCTCAGTTTTGTTCGCGCGTTCAGGTCACTAATCCAAAGGCATAATGCCAGAGCGCAGAACCAGAGACGAAAAGTCAAATAGTTCCATTACCATTCATAGAAACATGTGAAACGATGTTTACAATCAATCCTTAGGGTCTTTTTAACATAAAACGTCAATAATATTCCATCCGGACAATAGCGTATTCATTACAGAGGAAAAAGAAGGTGAGGCGCGCCAATGTGCCCACGCAGTAAACAACTCACTGGTCCCAGGCAGTCCACTGATTGACTGACCTCCTATTCTCTGCCCAGTAACAGTAGACGGATGAATCAAGTTTCTAAAGGCTGTTGACAGCCAATGGAAGCCTTAGGAAGTGCAAAATGACCCCACAGACACTGTAGTTTGAAAAGGGATTAGATAGAAGAACTACAAGTCACTTCCTGGTTGGATTTTTTTCTCAGGTTTTTGCCTGCCATATGAGTTCTGTTATACTCACAGACATCATTCAAACCGTTTTAGAAACTTCCGAGTGTTTTCTATCCAAATATACTAATAATATGCATATCCTACCTTCTGGGCCCGAGAAGCAGGCAGTTTAATTTGGGCACGTATTCATCTGAATTTCCGAATACTGCCCCGTCACTAAAAAGTTAAAGAAGAGATGAAGAGGGGGAGAGGGACACTTAACATTGGTACATTCAGAAACTACTTTCACCTACAGTAACCATATACTTTGCACACGAACCGCCGCCCGCTTTAAGTAAGAAATCATGAATGTATTTACGTGAAATGCCTGGGTTCGTCGGAGATCTCCTTGGAAAGGGGGTTGGGCCTTTTCGCGGCACGCTTGTAAGGCTCTGATTGTCCGAAATGGTTCCAACAAGTCTTCTACTGTTGTCCTTCTTTGTAGTTGTCCGTTATCCAGTGACTTGTCGTGTAGTCCTGAACAGAACTATAGAGTTAATTTTCCTTCCATTCGCTCTTGAAGATGCTTCTTTGAAGATAGGCTAGCCAGCCGTATCGATGGTTCCCCAGTGGTTTGATGAGAGTAGCGTAATACGATGGTTTGAGCAGAGTAACAGGATGGTCCTACTTAAATTCGCTTTTGAAGATACTTTACTTAGGACAGCTAATCAGCCGTACCAGTGATTGTCCGGGAGGTGATTTTATCGTCTCCGCTTCGTGTTGAGATTCAAAGTTCAAACCGTTTTAAACGTGCAGCTGCCCATTCACACTTTTCTGGCCAATGTGTTTTTTCCTTAACCCATCATTTATACCTTTTGCTTGAAGGGCGGTCCCAGCAGGCTGTCACACTCTCTGACCTCACTCCGGGGCGGTGATTACTCACTGTGCAAAGTTATGGAAAACAATTATCTCTTATAGCTTCTCACATCACATCCCTCTCTTAACGAAAACACTTTCATCATTTTTGATATTACATGCACAACCCATAGTATGGAAACTTCATATATGTAGTGGGTATACTTTCAAAGTTACAGTATTTCCTTTATAGCAGTTTTTTATGACATCACAAAATGAGTGTTCTTTTGATCGCCTCTGACCATTCTCCACGTTATACGTTAGAAATATTGTTCCAGTAGTTGCTTTTGAACGTGTTAGAGTTTCAGAGGGAAAAAGGTCTGTTGAGACAAAGCACATTCCTTTGGTGAATTTGGAGAGCACAGGCCTGGATCTTTTCCCTTGATTTATAACAGGACGTGAGTTGTTAATCCGCACTAGTTCTTTCCTTCCCCTCTACGGGTGATTGAAGTTATTCATTGCAAACCTGATCTGACCTGTTTGGATTCTCGTGGGCAGTCATGACATTGAGATCCTCTGGTAGTGCTCAGGGTGACACAGGGATACTTGAATCATGCTTAGAAGAGAAAAACCTTTTTCAACTGCTATAGGAAATGAATCTGAAATAATCCTCAGACATTAGGCATTGGCTGGGCTCTCTTGGTTTTACATCCACCGGTTAACCACTCTCACTGTCTGTGAAACTGTCTGAGCTCCTGTTCTTGTCATGATAAATAAGTCTCATTTTCTACAATAGCAGGTGCAGCTCAATAATGAGGAGATCAACCAATGGATGAAGGTGAGAACTCTTTCACTTTGTCCATCTTTACCTCCTGAAACCAGAGATGGACTGTTTGTGCTTGTGTGCAGAGGATATTATTCTGCTATATCTGTCTATAAGGCCATATGTATTCATGAGGTGTGCTTTTGTGTCCCCAGGCAGTGGAAATGGCCTCAGACTTTGCATTGACTGAGGTTTTTTCCCTGAAGAAGCCCCATCCAGTGATAAGCAGTCAGTCAATGGCACTACACAGCACAGAGCAGCTGTTGGATCATGACCAAGCATACGGGGAAGGTAGGCCACACACACACACACACACACACACACACACACACACACACACACACACACACACACACACACACACACACACACACCTTTTTGGTGACTCTTTTTTTCCTGTAGCCCAGGCTCTTCTTAGTGATTGGATGAACAGCAAGTTGCGTCTGGAGATGGAGATGGAGGAAGAGGAGGATGTGATTGTCTCCCCTGAGAAGAACAGTCCAGAAGCCATGCCACCTGCCCAGCCTGTCTCCCTGGACTACAGCAACTTTGATGGTACAGAGACACTAACCTACACAACAACACACATTTAACTCTTAACTTCCATTTGACAATATGTGGTTCAGTTAATACATCATAGCACCGTCAGTGGGTCCATAAGGACCATATGTCATACAGTACACCCTCCGTCTCTTTCTCAGACCTGTATTCTCACCTCGCTGAGGAAGAGGAGAGCTCAGCGGTTAACAACTTCCTTCAAGACCTCATGGAGCGGGAAGTAGTGGATTCTGGGATAGTGGAGGATCTGGTACTAGACTCTGAAGAGCGAGACAGGAGGATGAGGAGGGACCCGAGCCTCACCATGGAGGCACGTCACCGACAGGTACAGAACCAGAGAGACGTTACGCAGGATTGCACAGTCTCAGGATTCCCAAGATTTTTGACAAAAGTTGAAAACATTGTAGTATCTGCATTGGGAGCCAAATGGAAGTCCCAGTGAATGGAAGTCAATTAAACTGTTTACTACAACAGCTGGACTTACGTTCACACCTTCTGCTCTCTTTTATGACATCATCCACGTCTAATTCCTCCTTTTTTCTCATTCCAGGTGCGTGAGAACCGTGCACGGCGGGACGAGGAGCGGGAGAGGTTGCACAGGGAAAGGGTGGCGCGGAGGCAGGCCAGGGAGGAGGCACAGAGAAGGGAGCAGGGGGAGGAGAGGCGGAGGAGGCAGGAGGCACGCAGGCAGGAGGAGATGGTGCAGCAGGAGATGGTGCGACTGCGCCACGAGACGGAGGAGAGGAGGAACCTGGAGAAACTAGCCAGGCAAATGTACAGTAACCCTGGAAACAGCAAGACAAACAAAACCACGCATTTACTTCCACACTCCTACAATCACCTGCATCACGCCCATGCAATGAGCTCTTATTCAGAATGCTGGGTCTCGAAAATAAGCCAATCTGTTTGGAGCTAGGTCAGGGCCCTGTAGGTCTGACTGTGTCTGGGTGTCTCCCCCCAGGGAGAGGGAGAGGATCGCCAGGAAGACGGCAGCTAAGAGCTCTCTGGTACTCCAGCCAGGCCCTTCATTCTCTACTGCACAGAAACAACATGACACTGAGAGACCACTCAGACTACAGCAAGCAGAGGTCAGGGTTCAGATGCACAACCTTAAGGTTAGTAGAATACTTGTGTGGAGGGGAAGGACATAGTTCTGTTGGTGGTGTGTGCTTAGTGCTCACAGCATCTGAACAACACATTGGTGTGTGTTTCAGTGTCTGCAGAGGCACTTCTCTGGCTGGTACTCAGTGCTGTTGGAGAGGAGGTTGCAGATGGGCAAGGCGGCGGCGCTCTGTGATTGGAGGAGACAGCTGAGGGCGTGGCGAGACTGGTGGGCACTGGTGTGGGCAGGGCGAGAGCAGCGGGAAGCAGAGAGAACAGAGGAGGAGTTACGGACCCAGAAAAGGTAAGCACAGAATGGAGTCTGTCCCAACATTACAATCTGCATACTTTATTTAGCTGGCCTGGTGTTCTGGGAGGGTGAAGTTTTATGTTTCGCACTTTGGTTCAAAAAGTGAAAACTATACCTACTTGGCGCGCAGGCTGAATTTAATATTATCACTGAATCTGACTTCTGAACATTGAGGAAGAAAACCTGGACAGTTTTAAATTAGGTCATTTGTTTTGCCTTGCCAAGTTTTGCCTTGCCAAGCCTGTAAACACCTGGGGAAGATGATTAGCAAATCTGGCTCTCAAACTCGTCACAGTCACACCAGGTCTTTTGTCTCTAATGGTGCGTAATCCCTCGTAGACGCTCCCAGGTGGCGATGGTGAGTGACCGGAGGCGTTTGCTAAGACGATGCCTGAGTGATTGGCGGCTGTGGTGTCGGGCGGAGAGAGAACGCCGGGAGCTGTTGTCACAGCAGCAAGAGACGCGGCGCAAGATGACAGCCCTGATCAATGCCGCGGCAACTGGGAAACTCAAGATGATCGAGGAGACGCATACTCCTGAGCCAATCACTGCCCTGCCTGAGCCTTCTGACCAATCAGAAACTGTAGAACTGGTGAGTGACACTTGTAGAGCCCTCCCACTGAGGAAAGTCAACACAATCAAAGTATAGGCATAGCTACGTAGGAGGACACAGACAAAATGACAGATACAGATTCAGACTCTCTCACACACACACACACACATTGTTGTGTCTGCCCATTGGATATACATTAGCGTATCACAGTACAGACAGAAGCCCGAAGGTGGTAACGATCTGTAGTCATGAATTAAATATTAGCTATAGCTTATATCTGCAATGGTAAAATGAATCTGCAAGGCAATAAAATGTTCTATTGTATTCATTTGGTGAAAGTCATGCATTAGTCTATCAGTATCTACTGAATAAACAAGTTCTGTTTCAGAGTTCCTCTCCTCGTATGAGTTGGCCCGTACTTTTCTCTCTGGGAGTTGATGAAATATTCACAACACTGCAAGGTTTGCTTTCTCCTCAGAGAGAGAGAGAGAGAGAGAGAGAGGAAGTGACTGACAAATAGGGAGATACTGAATAGTGGAATAGAGCTTGAGGGAGAGAGGAAAAGGAGAGGGAGAGAGGCACAGCAACTTCTATCTAGATCAGGGGTGTCAAACAAATTTTGCCATGCCGCATTTGGTCTTCACTGAGGTACAGAGGGCCGCACTTAAAATTGGTTATAATATTTCCTTGCCATCAAAATGTCTTAAAATTAGTCCCATATCTATCACTGTTGGAATTTTCTATGCTCCCTGACTGTCAAGCATTCATTAGATGACTGTTAGAAGAGACTATAAATGTAGGTCATTATCATTTCTATAAGTTTTAATTTAGTTTTAGTTGTTTCAATGTCAATTGAGATTGTTCTTCCCAAGAAAAACAGTATTTGTATTTTTTTATGATCAACTTCATCCCATTTCCCGTATTTCCATGTGACCCGTACACTTCACAATTCCTGTCTCTGCAGAAAGGTCAGCCAGGGTCACAACCTGCTGGCCCCACCCCCTCTCCTGCCTGTCAAGGGGACGGACAGCTGGGGGCTGTGGTCCTGCACACCCTCCCCTGGCAGGTGACACGGCGTAACGCGGCGCTGAGTGCAGGTGAGTGATCAAAGTAAATGTTTAAATATGTTAGGGGAAACTCCTACCTACAGTTGAAGTCAGAAGTTTACATACACTTAGGTTGGAGTCATTAAAACTTGTTTTTCAACCACTCCACAAATTTCTTGTTAAAACTATTGTTTTGGCAGTCAGTTAAGGACATCTACTTTGTGCATGACAAGTCATTTTTCCAACAATTGTTTACAGATAGATTATTTAACTTATAATTCACTGTATCACAATTCCAGTGGGTCAGACTAAGTTGACTGTGCCTTTAAACAGCTTGGAAAATTCCAGAAAATGATGTCATGGCTTTAGAAGCTTCTGATAGGTTAATTGACATCATTTGAGTCAATTGGAGGTGTACATGTGGATGTATTTCAAGGCCTACCTTCAAACTCAGTGCCTCTTTGCTTGACATCATGGGAAAATCAAAATAAATCAGCCAAGACCTCAGAAAAAAAATTGTAGTTCATCTGTACAAACAATAGTACGCAAGTATAAACACCATGGGACCGTGTAGCATGTATACCGCTCAGGAAGGAGACGCGTTCTGTCTCCTAGAGATGAACGTATTTTGGTGCGAAAAGTGCAAATCAATCCCAGAACAACAGCAAAGGACCTTGTGAAGATGCTGGAGGAAACAGGTACAAAAGTATCTATATCCACAGTAAAACGAGTCCTATATCGACATAACCTGAAAGAGCACTCAGCAAGGAAGAAGCCACTGCTCCAAAACCTCCATAAAAAGCCAGATACGGTTTGCAACTGCACATGGGGACAGAGATCATACCTTTTGGAGAAATGTCCTCTGGTCTGATAAAACAGAAATAGAACTGTTTGCCCATAATGACCATCGTTATGTTTGGAGAAAAAAGGGGGAGGCTTGCAACCCGAAGAACACCATCCCAACCGTGAAGCACGGGGATGGGAGCATCATGTTGTGGGGGTGCTTTGCTGCAGGAGGGACTGGTGCACTTCACAAAATAGATGGCATCATGAAGAAGGACTACCGACGTAATCTGCCTGAGGGTTTTTTTAAACTGGCTCTTCTGTTGCGACGTCCCCTGAATGCCCATCTGCTAGCTGCGGCCCGCTAGCTAGAGCATATCGGACTGTTAGCTGAAGAGGCCCGTCGGACAAATTCTTTGGCCACTATACCTATTTTGCCAATTGGCCTGGACCCTCTTACCACACATAGCCCTGCTGATCCTTCACAACTGGTCTGCCGACGTAACAGCACGAGGGGGCTACAACAGACTTCTTCCGCCGCGACGTCCCTCTAAGGCCCTTCTGCTAACTTGCTATCCCCGGCCCGCTAGCTGTCTGAATCGCCGTGTCTCCAGCCTGCCGAGCTACTCACTGGACCCCTACGATCACTCGGCTACGTATGCCTCTCCCTAATGTCAAAATGCCTTGTCCATTGCTGTTTTGGTTAGTGATTATTGCCTTATTTCACAGTAGAGCCTCTAGCCCTGCTCAATATGCCTTAGCTAACCCTTTAGTTACACCTCACAAACATGCGGTGACCTCACCTGGTTTAAATGATGTTTCTAGAGGCAATATCTCTCTCATTGTCACTCAATGCATAGGTTTACCTCCATTGTATTCACATCCTACCATACCTTTGTCTGTACATTATGCCTTGAATCTATTCTACCGTGCCCAGAAACATGCTCCTTTTACTCTCTGTTCCAAACGTACTAGATGACCAGCTCTTATAGCCTTTAGCCGTACCCTTATCCTACTCCTCCTCTGTTCCTATGGTAATCCAGGCCCTGCAGTGCCTAGCTCCACTCCCATTCTCCAAGCGCTCTCATTTGTTGACTTCTGTAACCGTAAAAGCCTTGGTTTCATGCATGTTAACATTAGAAGCCTCCTCCCTAAGTTTGTTTTAAGCACTGCTTTAGCACACTCTGCCAACCCGGATGTCCTAGCCGTGTCTGAATCCTGGCTTAGGAAGACCACCAAAAACCCTGAAATTTCCATCCCTAACTATAACATTTTCCGACAAGATAGAACTGCCAAAGGGGGTGGAGTTAGCCTGCAGAGTTCTGACTTACTATCCAGGTCTGTGCCCAAACAATTTGAGCTTCTACATTTAAAAAATACACCTTTCCAGAAACAAGTCTCTCACCGTTGCAGCTTGCTATAGACCACCTTCTGCCCCCAGCTGTGCCCTGGACACCATATGTGAATTGATTGCCCCCCATCTATCTTCAGAGCTCGTGCTGTTAGGTGACCTAAACTGGGACATGCTTAACACCCCGGCCATCCTACAATCTAAGCTAGATGCCCTCAATCTCATACAAATTATCAATGAACCTACCAGGTACAATCCCAAATCCATAAACATGGGCACCCTCATAGATATCATCCTAACCAACCTGCCCTCCAAATACACCTCTGCTGTCTTCAACCAGCATCTCATTGATCACTGCCTGCATCCGTAATGGGTCTGCGGTCAAACGACCACCCCTCATTACTGTCAAACGCTCCCTAAAACACTTCAGCAAGCAGGCCTTTCTTATCGACCTGGCCCGGGTATCCTGGAAGGATATTGACCTCATTCTGTCAGTAGAGGATGTCTGGTTATTCTTTAAAAGTGCTTTCCTCACCAACTTAAATAAGCATGCCCCTTTCAAGAAATGTAGAACCAGGAACAGATATAGACCTTGGTTCACTCCAGACCTGACTGCCCTTGACCAGCACAAAAACATCCTGTGGCGTACTGCATTAGCATCGAATAGCCCCCGCAATATGCAACTTTTCAGGGAAGTTAGGAACCAATATACACAGGCAGTTTGGAAAGCAAAGGCTAGCTTTTTCAAACAGAAATTTGCATCCTGTAGAACAAACTCCACAAAGTTCTCGGCCACTGTAAAGTCCATGGAGAATAAGAGCACCTCCTCCCAGCTGCCCACTACACTGAGGCTAGGAAACACTGTCACCACTGATGAATCCGCGATAATTGAGAATTTCAAAAAGCATTTTTCTACGGCTGGCCATGCTTTCCACCTGGCTACCCCTACCCCGGTCAACAGCCCTGCACCCCCCATAGCAACTTGCTCAAGCCTCCCCCATTTCTCCTTCACCCAAATCCAGATAGCTGATGTTCTGAAAGAGCTGCAAAATCTAGACCCCTACAAATCAGCCGGGCTAGACAATCTGGACCCTCTCTTTCTAAAATTATCCGCTGAAATTGTTGCAACCCCTATTACTAGCCTGTTCAACCTCTCTTTCGTATCGTCTGAGATCCCCAAAAATTGGAAATCGTCCGTGGTCATCCCCCTCTTCAAAGGGGGAGACACTCTAGACCCAAACTGCTACAGACCTATATCTATCCTACTCTGCCTTTCTAAGGTCTTCGAAAGCCAAGTTAACAAACAGATCACAGACCATTTCGAATCCCACCGTACCTTCCCCGATATGCAATCTGGATTCCGAGCTGGTCATGGGTGCACCTCAGACACGCTCAAGGTCCTAAACAATATCATAACCGCCATCGATAAGAGACAATACTGTGCAGCTGTATTCATCGACCTGGCCAAGGCTTTCGACTCTGTCAATCACCACATTCTTATCGACAGACTCAACAGCCTTGGTTTCTCAAATGACTGCCTTGTCTGGTTCACCAACTACTTTTCAGACAGAGTTCAGTGTGTCAAATCAGAGGGCCTGTTGTCCGGACCTCTTGCAGTCAATGGGGGTGCCACAGGGTTCAATTTTCGGGCCGACTCTCTTCTCTGTATACATCAATGATGTCGCTCTTGCTGCTGGTGATTCTCTGATCCACCTCTATGCAGACGACACCATTCTGTATACTTCTGGCCCTTCTTTGGACACTGTGTTAACTAACCTCCAGATGAGCTTCAATGCCATACAACTCTCCTTCCGTGGACTCCAGCTGCTCTTAAATGCAAGTAAAACTAAATGCATGCTCTTCAACCGATCGCTGCCCACACCTGCCCACCCGTCCAGCATCACTACTCTGGACGGTTCTGACTTAGAATATGTGGACAACTACAAATGCCTAGGTGTCTGGTTAGACTGTAAACTCTCCTTCCAGACTCACATTAAGCATCTCCAATCCAAAATTAAATCTAGAATCGGCTTCCTATTTCGTAACAACGCATCCTTCACTCATGCTGCCAAACATACCCTCGTAAAACTGACTATCCTAACGATCCTCGACTTCGGAAATGTAATTTACAAAATAGCCTCCAACACTCTACTCAGGAAATTCGATGCCGTCTATCACAGTGCCATCCGTTTTGTCACCAAAGCCCCATATACTACCCACCACTGCGACCTGTATGCTCTCGTCGGCTGGCCCTCGCTTCATATTCGTCGCCAAACCCACTGGCTCCAGGTCATCTATAAGTCTTTGCTAGGTAAAGCCCCGCCTTATCTCAGCTCACTGGTCACCACAGCAGCACCCACCCGTAGCACGCGCTCCAGCAAGTATATTTCACTGGTCACCCCCAAAGCCAATTCCTCCTTTGGCCGCCTTTCCTTACAGTTCTCTGCTGCCAATGACTGGAATGAACTGCAAAAATCAATGAAGCTGGAAACTCATAACTTTAAGCACCAGCTGTCAGAGCAGCTCACAGATCACTGCACCTGTACATAGCCCATCTGTAAATTGCCCATCCAACTACCTCATCCCCATACTGTTATTTATTTTGCTCCTTTGCACCCCAGTATCTCTACTTGCACACTCATCTTCTGCACATCTATCACTTCAGTGTTTAATTGCTATTTTGTAATTATTTCGCCACTATGGCCTATTTATTGCCTTCCCTCCCTTATCCTACCTCATTTGCACAATGTATATAGACTTTTTCTATTGTATTATTGACTGTATGTTTGTTTATTCCATGTGTAACTCTGTGTTGTTGTTTGTGTCACACTGCTTTGCTTTATCTTGGCCAGGTCGCAGTTGTAAATGAGAACTTGTTCTCAACTAGCCTACCTGGTTAAATAAAGGTCAAATAAAAAAAGGAAAATTATGTGGATATATTGAAGCAACATATCAAGACATCAGTCAGGAAGTTAAAGCTTGGTCGCAAATGGGTCTTCCAAATGGACAATGACCCCAAGCATACTTCCAAAGTTGTGGCAAAATGGCTTAAGGACAACAAAGTCAAGGTATTGGAGTGGCCATCACAAAGCCGTGACCTCAATCCTATAGAAAATGTATGGGCAGAACTGAAAAAGCGTGTGTGAGCAAGGAGGCCTACAAACCTAACTCAGTTACACCAGCTCTGTCAGGAGGAATGGGCAAAAATTCACCCAACTTATTGTGGGAAGCTTGTGGAAGGCTACCCAAAACATTTGACCCAAGTTAAACAATTTAAAGGCAATTGAGTGTATTTAAACTTCTGACCCACTAGAATGTGATGAAATAAATAAAAGCTGAATTAAATCATTCTCTCTACTATTATTCTGACATTTCACATTCTTAAAATAAAGTGGTGATCCTAACTGACCTAAGACAGTGAATTTTTACTAGGATTAAATGTCAGGAATTGTGAAAAACTGAGTTTAAATGTATTTGGCTAAGGTGTATGTAAACTTCCAACTTCAACTGTATATCTTAGTTAAGGGCAACTTGTCTATCCTCTAGTGCTATCAAGCAGCGGTTGGAACCAAAACGATTTTTCAATCATTTGTTCTGAACAGAACCACTATTTTTTAGTTCCGTTCCAGTGTTCTGACCAAGGTAGTTAAAATATATATTGGTGAAAAGGGGAAACTTTAAATATATATATATATATATAATATATATCAGTGATTAGATTTCTACTTCCACAAATGGTTAAAAATGTGCATCATTTCACAATGGATGATAAAGTTATATTCTATTCAATAGGCGAGCTGAGGCGAGCACGGCAGAGGGGCGAGGTGGGCGATGGGGACGGCAGTGTAGGTGCTGCCCCCCGGTCTCATAGAGCAGCGGGGTGTGGGGGACGGTTCGAGCATCGCCATGCCAGCCAGCAGCGGACCATTGCAGAGCAGAGGATGCTCCTCAGGGAGCAACAGAAGCAGATCGCACGCCTGCAGGAGGAGCAAAGCATGATGGGACTGAGGCAGGAGGCCCAGACAGCCACCCAGATCGCTGTCCCAGCATCCCCAAGGCCCAGAGGGATGACCTCTGACCCCAAAGAACCCAGGTTGGTCCCTCTTCACATTACCATGGGAACCCAGGTGAGGAGAAGAGGCACACAGGTTGCCAATGTGGGGTGTGTCTGACCTTAGCCCGTCGTTATAGGGCCGGGTAGGGCCTGTTTTTCCATCAATAACTAGGGTACAGGTAGGGCTCGAGTATCACTAAATTGATCACTAACATTTTGAAGCTGAGCTATTTGCTCCTGCTTGTCTTATCTGACTAAGATCATAACATGGTGTCACAAGTGCTTCAACCTCGTCAAATATAAGACAGGAGAGATTATTTCACAAAGTTTAGTGTGACGAAAAGTAGCTTACAGCCACTGCTCTCTCATGTCTCATCATTGAGGAGAGCAGCCCAAGCGGAGCCGTTGCTATGGATATTCACCCACTCAGAGCCACCATGAGCAGAGTGGAGCAGCGTGCAGGGAGTGAGTGACAGAGCAAGCAGCGTGCAGGGAGTGAGTGACAGACAGAGCGGAGCAGCTAATGGATTTAGTTATAAAGTTATTTCTGATTTTTGGCAGGACCGGGCTTTACATTTGGCAGAAGCAATCTGGCCTGGGTAGAATAGGGCCTGAATGTCGCGGGCCTGGGTAGGTTAGGGCCTGAATGTCGCGGGCCTGGGTAGGTTAGGGCCTGAATGTCGCGGGCCTGGGTAGGTTAGGGCCTGAATGTCGCGGGCCTGGGTAGGTTAGGGCCTGAATGTCGCGGGCCTGGGTAGGTTGGGGCTTGAATGTCGCGGGCCTGGGTAGGTTAGGGCCTGAATGTCGCGGGCCTGGGTAGGTTAGGGCCTGAATGTCGCGGGCCTGGGTAGGTTAGGGCCTGAATGTCGCGGGCCTGGGTAGGTTGGGGCTTGAATGTCGCGGGCCTGGGTAGGTTAGGGCCTGAATGTCGCGGGCCTGGGTAGGTTAGGGCCTGAATGTCGCGGGCCTGGGTAGGTTAGGGCTTGAATGTCGCGGGCCTGGGTAGGTTAGGGCCTGAATGTCGCGGGCCTGGGTAGGTTAGGGCCTGAATGTCGCGGGCCTGGGTAGGTTAGGGCCTGAATGTCACGGGCCTGGGTAGGTTAGGGCCTGAATGTCGCGGGCCTGGGTAGGTTAGGGCCTGAATGTCGCGGGCCTGGGTAGGTTAGGGCTTGAATGTCGCGGGCCTGGGTAGGTTAGGGCCTGAATGTCGCGGGCCTGGGTAGGTTAGGGCCTGAATGTCACGGGCCTGGGTAGGGCTCGGGCTTAAAAGCCAATCGATACCAATGCGGGACTGACTAGAAATGACAGTTTCGCTTGGACGGAATGACGTGTTAAAAGTGGCTGATTTCCGTCATAGGTCATAGGACCCAAGGGGATCAGCAGCACTCGCATTGGTAGATCAACATTTAGTATGCAGCAAACATGAATTGGTACGAAAGCTCATGACTTGTGGACACTCCTCCGCTACTTGTAGGCAGCTAAGTGTTCTCGTTTTGAAGGCTGTATAAGGCTTTTACATCGTGCTCACGTCTGAAGACGAGACATTATCCTGGTGTAGGCTTGGGTAGTAGTGATTTATATTATACTACCGAACACTCAAGTGTAGGAGTATGAAACATTTAGTTACACATGGAACTCGTTTGCGGTAATTCTCTCATGAATTAAGTCATCAGCAGAGGATACGCAGAGGATTCATTTTATTAAAACAACACACCACTTCCCCTTGAGAATAAAACTCAGGCTAATTAGAGATTTACTAAGGTAATAAACGTGATGCTCTATGGTAAACGTGATTTACTATGGTAATAAACGTGATTTACTATGGTAATAAACATGATTTACTATGGTAATAAACGTGTTCTGCCCCCTGCATATTACTCCAGGCGTGAGAACATGTCTGCTGAAGGGTTCACTAATTAAAAGTTAATTGACTGATAAGAACACGATGTCCTCCTCACTACCATTCAGATAAAACAGGAGATACCCTCTTCTTGTACCCTCCCTGCAAACAAAAACAAGTCCTTAGAATGCCCCCTGTGTGCAGGGCTGGTTGGGTCAGTCTGGTAAATTGGGAATAGAGTAGATCGATATTAGAGAGTGAATATTTAATGTGTGTTTCTGGGTGATGTTCTGTGTTTCAGGGCTGGAAGAGTCGCTCGGGGGAACGATGGCCGTTCCCCGGCCTCCAGGAAACCAGCTGTCCGTCAGCCATGTCGTCATCCCACCGTCATGGGTCAGTCAGCACATTCACCTCCATGTTAAACTCTGAGTAGAGCTAAACTACACACACACACACATCGCTTCCATATGGTTGATCACACAATGGTCTGACTATGTTGTCGTGGAGAATAATAGGAAAGAGGATAAAATGTATTTCATGTCCGTGAGTCGGATGTATAGTGCCGTAGCTGTATAGAGCTGTAGCTAGCGTACATGGAGGAATAAAGAGTCTCTTTTACTCTCGTTGCCTGAAGTTTCCTATACATAGGAATAGAAGGGCTGTGGCGAGAGCAGTGGCAAGGCCTGTAGATACTCTCTCTCACACACGCTCTGTCAAACACACATTCTCCTTTGGAACAACACACCACAGAAATGTACAGTGCATTCGGAAAGTATTCAAACCCCTTGACTTTTCCCACATTTTATTACGTTTCAGCCTTATTCTAAAATTGATTAAATTGTTTTTTTCCCCCTCACCTCTTCACACAATACCCCATAATGAAAACGCAAAAACAGGTTTAGACATTTTAGCAAATTTCTTAAAAATTGTAACAGCAGTCTTCAAGAATGGACCAAGGCGCAGCGGGAATGTGGATACTCATAGTTTCTTTAATAAACTTAAGTAAAGCATCCACAGGCAAAAACAATAAATAATACTCACGACGACAGGAACAGTCTTGAAGGCACACAAAACGCAATGCAAGAACAACTACCCACAACCCCAAAGAAAAACACACTACTATATAGGACTCCCAATCAAAGGCAACTCAACACACCTGCCTTCAATTGGGAGTCCAATCACCCACACAACATTAAACACACACAAACCCCCTGCCACATCTTGACCAAAACTAACACAATTACGCCCTCTGCTGGTCAGGACGTGACAGTAATAAAAAACTGTACCAGTCAAAAGTTTGGACACATACTCATTCCAGGGTTTTTCTTAATTTTTTACTATTTTCTACATTATAGAATAATAGTGACATCATCAAAACTGAAATAACACACATGAAATCATGTAGTAAACAAATCTAAATATATTTTACATTTGAGATTCTTCAAAGTAGCCACCCTTTGCCTTGATCACAGCTTTGTATTCCTGGCATTCTCTCAACCAGCTTCACCTGGAATGCTTTTCCAACAGTCTTGGAGGATCTAAAATATGAAATATATTTTGGTTACTACATGATTCCATGTGTTATTTCATAGTTGATGTCTTCACCATTATTCTACAATGTAGGAAAAACCCTTGAATGAGTAGGTGTGTCCAAACCTTTGACTGATACTATAAGTATTCAGACCCTTTACTCAGTACTTTGTTGAAGCACCTTTGGCAGCAATTTCAGTCTCGAGTCTTATTTGGTATGATGCTATAAAGCTTGGCACACCTGTATTTGGGGAGTTTCTCCATTCTTCTCTGCAGATCCTTTCAAGCTCTGTCAGGTTGGACGGGGACTGTCACTGCTCAGCTATTTTCAGGTCTCTCCAGAGATATTCGATCGGGTTCAATTCTGGGCTCTGGCTGGGCCACACAAGGACATTCAGAGACTTGTCCCGAAACCACTCCTGCGTTGTCTTGGCTGTGTGCTTAGGGTTGTTGTCCTGTTGGAAGGTGAATCTACGCCCCAGTCTGAGGTCCTGAGCGCTCTGAAGCAGGTTTTCATCAAGGATCTCTCTGTACTTTCTCTCTGTATCTTTCCCTCGATCTTGACTAGTCTTCCAGTCTCTGCTGCTGAAAACATCCCCACAGTATGATGCTGCCACTGTAGGCATGGTGCCAGGTTTCCAGACGTGATGCTTGTCATTTAGGCCAAATATATAAATCTTGGTTTCATCAGACCAGAGAATCTTGTTTCTCATCGTCTGAGAGTCTTTAGGTGCCTTTTGGCAAACTCCAAGTGGGCTGTCATGTGCTTTTTACTGAGGAGTGGCTTCCGTCTGGCCACTCTACAATAAAGGCCTGATTGGTGGAGTGCTGCAGAAATAGTTGTCATTCTGGACGGTTCTCCCATCTCCACAGAGGAACTCTGTTAGGTCTGTCAGAGTGACCATCGGGTTCTTGCTCACCTCCCTGACCAAGGCCCTTCTCCCCTGATTGCTCAGTTTGGCCGGGCGGCAAAAACTTCTTCCATTTAAGAATGAAGGAGGCCGGTGTGTTCTTGGGGACCTTCAATGCTGTAGAAATATTTTGGTACCCTTCTACAGATCTGTGCCTCGACACAATCCTGTCTCTGAGCTCTACGGACAATTCCTTCGACCTCATGGCTTGTTTTTTTCTCTGACATGCACTGTCAACTGTGGGGCCTTATATAGACAGGTGTGTACCTTTCCAATTAATTTAATTTACCACAGGTGGACTCCAATTAATTTGTGGAAACATCGCAAGGATGATCAATGGAAACAGGATGCACCTGAGCTCAATTTCAAGTCTCATAGCAAAGGGTCTGAATACTTATGTAAATAAGGTATGTTTTTTATTTTTAATACATTTGCAGACATTTCTAAAAACTTGTTTTTGCTTTGTCATTATGGGGTACTATGTGTAGGTTGATGAGGGAAAAAATAATTTAATAAGGTGTAACAAAATGTGGAAAAAGTCATGGGGTCTGAATACTTTCCAAATGCACTGTATGTACATTATTAGAAAAAAAGTGCTATCTAGAACCAAAAAGGATTCTTCGGATGTCCCCATAGGAGAACCCTTTGAAGAACCCCTTTTGGTTTCAGGTAGGACCCTTTCCAAAGAGGGTTTTACAGTATATGGACCCCAAAATAGTTCTACCTGGAACCAAAAAGGTTCTCCTATTGGTCTCTCTCTCTCTCTCTCTCTCCCCTTCTCAGCCATGGAGGAACGTGCTCATCAGCGAGTGGAGCGCAGGAGGGAGGTGGAGGAGCTGAAGAGAAAGAAGGAGGAGGAGAGGCTGGTGAGAAATGTTTAGGCCAGTGGGGGATATGGAATAGTTTGGTGTTGTTCAGATAGGTCTTTAGAGGCTGGGAATTAGAGAGGCTATTGAAAGTTATTGAGGACAATTAAACTGCTTGCAGGGGAGTGTGTGCGCGGTCCACTGGAGAGTTTGGGGAAGTGTGATATGTAATGCTTCCTAGCACACTTAAACTTTCTTCTTTTCTCAGGCCCAGCTGAAAACAGCAGTGAAGGAGAGGCAGAGGGAGGAGGAGGATGAGAAACGTAGAGCAAGGGAAAGGAGGAGGGAGGAGAAGAGACAAGAGAGAGAGGTGACGCAATGTTTACAGTGGAACTGTGCTGGGGACAACTTTCAAGTTGAAAGGCGTATTTGAAAAAAAGCTTCCACTTCACTGAGAGTGTATTTAGTTCTTTAGATCCTAGATCAGCACTCCTACTCTGTGACGCTTGATACATACGGACCCAGATATTATTTCTTGCCATCACAGGGACAGTACAGAAACACATACTGAACAAAAATATAAATGCAAAATCTAAAGGGTTGGTCCCATGTTTCATGAGCTGAAATAAAAAGGTCCCAAAAAGCTTTTCTCTAAAATGTTGTGCACAAATGTGTTTACATCACTGTTAGTGAGCATTTCTCCTTTGCCAAGATAATCCATCCACCTGACAGGTGTGGCATATCAAGAAGCTGATTAAACAACATGATCATTACACAGGTGCACCTTGTGCTGGGGACAATAAAAGGCCACTCTAAAATGTGCAGTTTTGTCACACAACACAATGCCACAGATGTCTCAAGTTTGGAGGGAGTGTGCAATTGGCATGCTGACTACAGGAATGTCCACCAGAGCTGTTGCCAGATAATTGAATGTTAATTTCTTTACCATAAGCTGCCTCCAACATCGTTTTAGAGAATTTGGCAGTACGTCCAAAACGGCCTCACAACCACCGACCACGTGTAACCACGCCAGCCCAGGACCTCCAGATCCAGCTTCTTCACCTGCGGGATCGTATGGGACCAGCCGCCCAGACAGCTGATGAATCTGAGGAGAATTTCTGTCTGTAATAAAACCCTTTTGTGGGGAAAAAACTCATTCTGATTGGCTGGGCAGTGGCTCCCCAATGGGTGGGTCTGGTTTACCTAGTCATGTGATATCCAAAGATTAGGGCCTAATGAATTGATTTCAATTGACTGATTTCCTCAGTAAAATCATAGAAATTGTGCATTTTATATTTTTGTTCAGTATATATACACATAGATGTCATTAACACCCATGCAATAAATAATAATAACATAATATACCGTTAAACGTCTGTCCCTTTTAATAGCCGGGCAACGGCACACATTTGAGCACATAAACACCGGGTCTAAATTATAAAAAATATATATATTTTAAATTAATTGTTTACGAGGATACCATGAATTGTTTGAGGTTTAATGTTTGATTTGTTATATTAAATCATTTAGCAATGACTCGATAATTTTTAAATCCTCAGTTTTTAAATCGCCAGTAAGAAATTGCTAGCCATTGGCTGCTAACAGCTGAGAATTACCAGCAAACCTGCAAGCACAAAAACAGTCAAACTTTGGGAGTACAGACCCACAGAAGTTGTCCGATCGCCCTCTAGTGGTGAAAGTAATAATGGTCAAATGCACAGTCAGATGAGGATAATTATTCTGTCATGGAAAAGTACATTTTTTTCCTGAAACAAAGCCATACTAACACAAAAGAAATGTAACAGTAACCACATTTCCATCCACAGTTTTTATGCAAGTTATAACGTATAAAACAAATCTAATAATCACAACAGCTCTGATGAAACAGGAAGTTTCAGTACAACGTTGTAAATGCAGACAGAAAGATGGTGAGATCTATGTGTTGGTAAAATTCATTATGCGAGAAATGGCGGTGGGAACGCCTTAATGCGCAAATATTGAGTCACACGATGATGTGGTGTGTGGTCCTCCCACTACGACTCTGGAAACCAAACAGTTTATTAGGCTACAGATTAAATCAATTAAAATGCTGAAAGTGCATGGTGAAGAGCTTGATGTGCTTTTCATTCTGGTGACATGATGATCTATGCTTGACTGCTGTTTGACTAATAGAAAGCCATAATAATCTCATGGTGTAGACTAGACAACCCTCACAGCCTACCTGCACTGTATCTGTGAGCTGTTGGCTAGAGCGCAGGTGCCAAGACCAGAGTAGGCACATTTACTATTTAACACAGTTTTTGTGACAAAACAATCGCTAGAGTTGAAAATGCGATGGAAACACAATGAACATTCAATTTTTATTCTCTTAGATCTGTAGTGATGTTTTGATGGTAGCTGTTCAAAGCAATGATGCAATGGTTGGTCAATACTGTGTGTGATAATGTTGGCCTTACATCCCACTGACAAAGCTTGGTGGTCAGATCTAACTGGACATTTAGAAGCTCTTGAAAATGTGGTTCCTAGCTCTGATACTAGCAGCTTAATCACAAACATAAAACAGAGCCATGTGTGCATAAAGCAGCTACACAGTAAGTACCTGTGTGTGTGTGTGTGTGTGTGTGTGTGTGTGTGTGTGTGTGTGTGTGTGTGTGCGTATTCAGAGGGAGCAGGAGAACCAGTGCAGGTTGGAGCGAGAGCAGCAGCTCCAGACCCAGGCCCAGCAACACTACCACAGAACTCTTTTACTACGGCGAGGCCTGGAGCCATGGAAACGCCTAGTCGCCCAGAGCCAAGCCAACATTCAGGTAATCACTGGCGCTGTCGGCCTCGACCAATCAACTGGCCCCATGCAGGGTCTGCACAGAGAGACTCAACACACACACACTCTCCCCTAGAGTCACATAGCTCAGGACAGCCAATCAAACACAGCAGACACCATATTGTATTCGCTTATGGGAGCCCATCGTATCCAATGATGACTTCCATTTCAGAGTTAACAGTGAATTCTTTGGTGGCTGTAGAGTCCAATCTGAGATCCACAAACTTTATTACAGGTGGGGCATGTGCAGTCTGTGTTGGCGGGGACAGGCATGGTAGTAGGTCTCAGTCTGTATGTCTCAGTCTGTGTTGGCAGGGACAGGCATGGTAGTAGGTCTCAGTCTATGTCTCAGTCTGTGTTGGCGGGGACAGGCATGGCTGTATGTCTCAGTCTGTGTTGGCGGGGGCAGGCATGGCTGTATGTCTCAGTCTGTGTTGGCGGGGGCAGGCATGGCTGTATGTCTCAGTCTGTGTTGGCGGGGACAGGCATGGCTGTATGTCTCAGTCTGTGTTGGCGGGGACAGGCATGGCTGTATGTCTCAGTCTGTGTTGGCGGGGACAGGCATGGCTGTATGTCTCAGTCTGTGTTGGCGGGGACAGGCATGGCTGTATGTCTCAGTTGTGTTGGCGAGGGCAGGCATGGCTGTATGTCTCAGTCTGTATGTCTCAGTCTGTGTTGGCGAGGGCAGGCAGCTGTTTTTGCTGTCTCCTTGTGCTCCTCTCCTCCTCTGTACACAGCTCTGTCAGAGCTGCCGCCAGGTGGAACGGTTGACAGCAGCATCCTCTAGGTCTGTGGGTTTGATGTTGCACTTCTTCAGCAACGTTTTCAGCTGGTCCTTGTAGCGTTTCATCTGCAGACCGCCGGCCAAGATGTAGCTGGCCCCCCCTACAGACCACCGGCCAAGATGTAGCTGGCCCCCCCTACAGACCTGTTCCACTGGATATTATAAGGTGAATGCACCAATTTGTAAGTCGCTCTGGATAAGAGCGTCTGCTAAATGACTTAAATGTAAATGTAAATGTACAGACCGCCGGCCAAGATGTAGCTGGCCCCCCCTACAGACCGCCGGCCAAGATGTAGCTGGCCCCACCTACAGACCGCCGGCCAAGATATAGCTGGCCCCCCCTACAGACCGCCGGCCAAGATGTAGCTGGCCCCCCCTACAGACCGCCGGCCAAGATGTAGCTGGCCCCCCCTACAGACCGCTGGCCAAGATGTAGCTGGCCCCCCCTACAGACCGCCGGCCAAGATGTAGCTGGCCCCCCCTACAGACCGAGATAATAGCTGGCCTACAGACCGCCAGCCAAGATGTAGCTGGCCCCCCCTACAGACCGAGATATAGCTGGCCTACAGACCGCCAGCCAAGATGTAGCTGGACATACAGGATCTTCCGCAGCAAGCGCTCCTGAGACATTCTAATGACATGCCCAAGCCAGCGCAGTTGGAGTTGGGGGACCATGGTCTCTATACTCTTACAGTTGGTGTTGGGGGACCATGGTCTCTATACTCTTACAGTTGGTGTTGGGGGACCATGGCCTCCATACTCTTACAGTTGGTGTGGTCTCTATACTCTTACAGTTGGTGATGGGGGACCATGGCCTCCATACTCTTGCTGTTGGTCTTAGCAAGTATTTCTGTATGGGGGACACGGTTGCGCCAGGTGATTCCCAGGATGCGCTGCCTGCATCCTATTTCTGGAATCCCTGGCGCCTATAGGGTCAGGCCTGTAGGTGACCCAGGCTTCACAGCTGTAAAGAAGTGTGCTGATGCTTGATGACAGCAACTTTGGTGTGGAGATCCTGTTTTGGAAGACCCTGCATCTTTTTTTTTTTACACAAGTCAGTTAAGAACAAATTCTTATTTTCAATGATGGCCTAGGAACAGTGGGGTAACTGCCTTGTTCAGGGGCAGAACGACAGATTTTTACCTTGTCAGCTCGGGGATTCAATCTTGCAACCTTTCGGTTACTAGTCCAACGCTCTAACCACGAGGCTACCTGCCGCCCCTGCATCTGAGTTTCACGAAAGGCAGCGTAGGCTGGCTTGATCCCATTTTGAATTTCAGTGTCGATGCTGCAGTCATCCGAGAGGACGGGACTATTGCCAGTGATCTGTGTTCAATGGTGGCTGGAGGGCTGGATCTCCACTGGCAGACCACCTCTATCTTGGTGGTGTTGCTAGACAGTCTCATCCTGCTATAGACCATCACAGCCGCTACAAGGATGGACTGATGGATTTCCGGAGAGTGGGCCACAGGCAGTCATCAGCATACTGCAGCTCAAGAATCCGATCCGTCGAGATCTTGATGGTTGCTTGAAGCCTCCTGATGTTGAAAAGGTTTCCATCCAGCCTGAAGTCGACTTTAACCCCGCTGCTGTCCTCAAGCTCCTTGTAGAGAAGCTGGGTGACACATAGGAGGAAGATGTTAAAGAGTACATGTGCCAGCACGCACCCCTGCCACACATCAATGCGTGCTCCAAAGGGCACTGACTCCCGCCCTCCTACAGCCACCCGAGCCATCATCCCACCATGGAACTGGCAAAGGATGTTGACAAATGTGTCTGGACAGTCAAAATCTGAGTAGAATGTCACATAGTAGTTCCCTGCTCAGTGTCGAGGGCCTTGGAGGTGGACAAAGGACATGAAAAGCTCCTGATGTTGTTCACGGCACTTCTCCTGGAGTTGCCGTGCCGACCGTGCTCCTGTTCTTTCTGAAGCTGCATTGTGACTCTGGCAGCAGATCCTCTGTGATGTTGTTCACCAGCCTGTGAAGCATCACCTTGCCCAGGACCTTGCCGGCAACAGCCAGAAGGGATATACCCGGGCTGTTGCCACAGATGGACTTGTCACCTTTGTTCTTATAAATGGTGACACAACGTTGGCATCCTGCCACTGTTGGGGGACAATCTCCCGGTCCCAAACCTCAGTGATGTACTGGTGGAGCGTTCTTGTTTAGAAGTAGCCTCCCTTCTTACTTATTTCCCTCATTAAAATGCAAATCATTTTATAACATTTTTGACATGCGTTTTTCTGGATTTTTTTGTTGTTATTCTGTCTCTCACTGTTCAAATAAACCTACCATTAAAATTATAGACGGATCATTTCTTTGTCAGTGGGCAAACGTACAAAATCAGCAGGGGATCAAATACTTTTTCCCCTCACTGTACCTCTGTAGCCAATGGAGTGGGCTGCTGCCTGATAGAACACTGAGCTGACAGCTGCCCACTTCTGGTCCATGGGGTCCTCTGAGCTCAGAAGAGGCTCAGCTTCCATCAGCCTTTCAGCTCAGAAGAGGCTCAGCCTCCCTCAGCCTTTCAGCTCAGAAGAGGCTCGGCCTCCCTCAGCCTTTCAGCTCAGAAGAGGCTCAGCCTCCCGCAGCCTTTCAGCGAGAGAGCGATGGAACTCGTCCATTACTGCAGATTCCTCAAGCCGGGTACAGTGCAGATGCCTCTTACTGCAGGTGTTGTGGGGGGGACGTATTATCAGTGCCATACGGTGATCTGTCCAGCATTCTGCACCCCTCATGGTACGTGTCAGCAGGACGTCATTAGTGTCAGAACGTCTCACTATGACATAGTCAATCAGGTGCCAGTGTTTGGAGCGTGGGTGCATCCATGATGCTTTGTATTTGTTCTTCTGCTGGAACAAGGTGTTAGGGATGATGAGATCATGCTCGGCACATAGTTAGGGTCAGGGTCATGCTGTTCTTATTGACCTGGCCAACACCATGCCTACCCAGCACTCCATGTCCTGTTGTTCTGTCCCACCCTAGCATTGAAGTCACCCAGCAGAAAGGTCTTGTCATTCCTGGGGATGCGCTGAAGGGCCTCGTCTGGTGACAGTTTTGATGTATTCACAGCTGCACTCAAATACACACGTATTCACAGCTGCACTCAAATACACACACAGACATAGAAGACTATTTCCCTAAACAACTACAGGTTTTAAAGGTGTGATTCAGATACCAACAAACCCTCACATAATTCCCAATGGAAATATGGAGCACACACACACAATAACAAAATCTTAAACCAAATACACATACACCCTAATCCCAGACATCACGCTCAGAGCTGGAATTGTGTTTACAGTATGATGCCGCTATGAGCACCTGCTTGACTACCTGTTTGTGAGAACCAGCAGGACAAATTGAAATGGCAGAGTGAGGGGTACGGGAAGAGAGAGAGAGGCCAGAGGAGAGGGGTACGGGAAGAGAGAGAGAGGCCAGAGGAGAGGGGTACGGGAAGAGAGAGAGAGGCCAGAGGAGAGGGGTACGGGAAGAGAGAGAGAGAACAGAGGAGAGGGGTACAGGAAGAGGGAGAGGCCAGAGGAGAGGGGTACAGGAAGAGAGAGGCCAGAGGAGAGGGGTACAGGAAGAGAGTGAGGCTAAAAGAGGGGTACAGGAAGAGAGAGGCTAGAAGAGAGGGGTACAGGAAGAGAGAGGCTAGAAGAGAGGGGTACAGGAAGAGAGAGGCTAGAAGAGTGAGATGATGGGGTTGGAGGAGAGGAATGATTGATGGGTAAGTGACATGAAGATGGATGGTATAACATCTCAGCTGTACAGGAGGTTGGTGGCACCTTAATTGGGGAGGTCAGGCTCGTGGTAATAGCTGGAGCGGAATAGGTGGAATGGTATTAAACACATAGTTTACATGTTGTCATGACGTGGCCCTGTTTGGGTTTTCTATGTACCATCCCCCTACCTCCCCCTACTCAGGCCCTGTGAGAGAGGTCGTAAATTCCTAAGAAAATGTCCCGCCTCATGGACACAGTATACAGACAGAGTGTTTTCATAGAGAGACAAAGGAATTCTTCCACCTCACAGGACTGGAGAACCGAACGACATTTATGTTCTGGAGAAGGTATAAAAGATCGGTGAAGAATCCAGCTACGAACTGGTCCGTTTGGTACAATTTTGTGAAACTCATGAGAGACAATACGGCCACATTACCATGGCTCTGTTTATATAATAGCCTCAGTTGTGAGACTTATATCTAATGGTTGTATACAATGAATGAATAAGGATGGAACTGTTTGTGAAATTGTGTAAATGTGATTTTGGACTGTTTAATGAAGGAAACTCAAATTCCCTTTGGAGTCTTAACTAAGTCCTTGGCACGCCCCCAGGGACACAGACAGGACCTGGCGTCATGAGACAGCCTTTTCTATGTTCCGAATATAACCCCACCCAGATTTTCTATCACGAGACCAGCTTACCTCGAGAAGAGAGGGCCAAAGTTTGACCATGCATTCCTCGTTCTGAACTTTAACCATACCACGTGGTTAAACTCTTAGACTTTTGATACCGACAGAATAATAACAAGTCTTTGATATTAATTACTAGTCTGCAGCTAGGAATTCGGGATCATTGAACGCGAAGACCGACGAAACATCCGTCCTATAACGACATGAATGGATGTCACTCTGAACTATCCATCCTAACCACGAGAGAGAGAGAGCGCGGAAAACTCTCCAACAGAACCGAACTTTTCAACAAAGATCCCGACGACACACTGAGCGTAAATATATATATTGATTGCAATTGTTCCCGAATGAGTGAGCGTTCATGTGCAAAGGATTAGCATTTCAATTGTTAATATTTATCAACTCTGTAGTGTCTTCTCCGCTGCCCCCACCCCCCTTTTGTCTAACAAGCCGCCATGCCGGTTTAACCCACTAGGGCACATTCTCCTATCATTTCCTTGTAACCATATCTGTTTGTTATGCATTTCTGTGAATTATTTAGTTGGTAAATAAATGATTTTATGACAATTGATGTATGGATGACTCATAGTGAAGACTGGGTTCGTGCAGATAAGCAACAATTTACGACATTTAGAATGAGACTGACGTGAGGTAAACGAATACGTCATTAATCAGGGGACTCATAGATCAGATATTATAATATCTGAAAGTTATATTAGGAAAATTATAACTTTGTAATCTGAATATTTTCCTTGGTGCCCCGACCTCCTAGTTAATTACAGTTACACGATTAACCTGTTAAGGACACCCCTAGCCAACAGCCAATGGCATCGCACGGCGCGAAATACAAAAACAACTAAAATACCACAATTCAATTTTCTCAAACAATCAACTATTTTACACCATTTTAAAAACAAGACTCTCGTTAATCTAACCACATTGTCCGATTTCAAAAAGGCTTTACAGCGAAAGCAAAACATTAGATTATGTCAGGAGAGTACTCTGCCAAAAATAATCACACAGCCATTTTCAAAGCAAGCATATATGTCACAAAAACCCAAACCACAGCTAAATGCAGCACTAACCTTTGATGATCTTCATCAGATGACACTCCTAGGACATTATGTTATACAATACATGCATGTTTTGTTCAATCAAGTTCATATTTATATCAAAAAACAGCTTTTTACATTAGCATGTGATGTTCAGAACTAGCATACCCACCGCAAACTTCCGGTGAATTTACTAAATTACTCACGATAAACGTTTACAAAAAACTAATTATTTTAAGAATTATAGATACAGAACTCCTTTATGCAATCGCGGTGTCAGATTTAAAAATAGCTTTTCGGCGAAAGCACATTTTGCAATATTCTGAGTAGATAGCTCGGCCATCACAGGCTAGCTAATTTGACACCCACCAAGTTTGGCCCTCACCAAATTCAGATTTACTATAAGAAAAATTGGATTACCTTTGCTGTTCTTCGTCAGAATGCACTCCCAGGACTTCTACTTCAACAACAAATGTTGTTTTGGTTCGAAATAATCCATAGTTATATTGAAATAGCTCCGTTTTGTTTGTGCGTTGAGGTCACTATCCGAAGGGTGACGCGCGGGCGCATTTCGTGACAAAAAAATTCTAAATATTCCATTACCGTACTTCGAAGCATGTCAAACGCTGTTTAAAATCCATTTTTATGCTATTTTTCTCGTAAAATAGCGATAATATTCCAACTGGGCGACGTTGTATTCATTCAAAGACTTAACCTCTTGGGGCTAGGTGGGACGCTAGCGTGCCACCTGTGGTGCACTCCATCAACAGCAGGTGCATTTCAAGAGCGGCAAATTTGAATCCAAATAAATGTCAAAATTCAAATTTTTCAAAAATACAACTATGTTACACCATTTGAAAGATAAACATCTCCTTAATCTAACCACGTTTTACGATTTCAAAAAGGTTTTACGGCGAAAGCATAAATTTAGAGTATGTTAGGACAGTACATTTACAAGAGTTGTGTGTAATGTTTTGTCAAGTCAAAGACAGGGTCACCAAAACCATAAAACCAGCTAAAATGATACACTAACCTTTTACAATCTCCATCAGATGACACTCCTAGGACATTATGTTAGACAATGCATGCATTTTTAGTTCTATCAAGTTCATATTTATATACAAAAACAGCGTTTTACTATGGCATTGATGTTGAGGAAATCGTTTCCCTCCAATAACCGGCAGTCAAGTCAGCGTCACAAATTAAATAATTAAAATTAGAAAACATTGGTAAAATATTATATTGTCATTTAAAGAATTATAGATTTACATCTTTTGAACGCAATCAACTTGCCAGATTTAAAAATAACCTTACTGGGAAATCACACTTTGCAATAATCTGAGCACTGTGCCCAGAAAAATACGCGTTGCGATACAGACTAGACGTCATGTTGGGGAGATCTAAAATCGAAAATACTATGTAAATAATCCATTACCTTTGATTCTCTTCATCAGATGTCACTTCCAGGTATCACAGGTCCATAACGAATGTAGTTTTGTTCAAAAAAGCTCATCATTTATGTCCAAAAATCTCCGTCTCGTTAGCACATGATGTAAGCCAGCCGGACTTCTCGTCATGAACGAGGGGAAAAAATATATTTCCGTTCGTTCAAACATGTCAAACGTTGTATAGCATAAATCATTAGGGCCTTTTTTAACCAGAACATGAATAATATTCAAGGTGGACGAATGCATAGCCTTTTATAACGTATTGGAACGAGGGTACCCAACATGAAGTAGCGCGCCAGGTGTCTAATGGGACATCACCGTTCCATGGCTCTTGTTCGGTCAGATCTCCCTCCAGAAGACTCAAAACACTTTGTAAAGGCTGGTGACATCTAGTGGAAGCAATAGGAAGTGCCAAAATATTCCTAAACCCCTGTGTTTTTCAATGGGATAGGTTTAAAGTCAATACAACACATCAGGTATCCACTTCCTGTCAGAAAATGTCTCAGGGTTTTGCCTGCCAAATGAGTTCTGTTATACTCACAGACACCATTCAAACAGTTTTGGAAACTTTAGAGTGTTTTCTATCCATATATAATAAGTATATGCATATTCTAGTTACTGGGTAGGATTAGTAACCAGATTAAATCGGGTACATTTTTTTTATCCAGACGTGCAAATGCTGCCCCCTAGACCCAACAGGTTAAAGAACAAAATGGAGTAGTCTCGTGGACGCGCATCTCCAGTGTCACTGTCCCCAGGCAGGCCAGTAACAAACAGAGCTGCTGTACTTAGCCCAGAGACTGCAGAGCTCTCATTCCACTTTCTGGCACCTTCTGAGAGCCAATGGAAGCCTTAGAAAATGTCACGTTACAGCACAGATGCTGTATTTTCGATAGAGAGGCTACAGAAGGACAATAAATTGTCAGACAGGGCACTTCCTGTATGGAATCTTCTCAGGTTTTGGCCTGCCATATGAGTTCTGTTATACTCACAGACACCATTCAAACAGTTTTAGAAACTTTAGAGTGTTTTCTATCCAAATCTACTAATTATATGCATATTCTAGTTTCTGGGCAGGAGTAGTAACCAGATTAAATCGGGTACGTTTTTTATCCGGCCATGAAAATACTGCCCCCTATACCAAACAGGTTAATCAGTTTAATCACGTAATAATAATTACAGAGAGTTATTTGATAAACATGTCTTCCGTTTTAATGATGCCAAAGACACAACAATGTGTTTGATGCCATTCCATTTGCTCCGTTCTGGCCATTATTATGAAATGTCCTCCCCTCAGCAGAATCCTGTGCTCAGCAACATGTTCAGTTCCAATTTACTGCACACAACCTTGAGCAGCTGAACAACTCGTTCAATATCCCATGTTCTATTCTGCTACTGGTTTACCTGGACTCCCAACAACTTACCTCGATTCCCAACAACTCTATTCTCTTTTATTTACCAGTGGTTGAAGTCCTATCTTCTTTAAAGACCATGAGTTTGAAATAAATGTCACATTGTACTGTCAATTTCTCAATACATGTTCACCATGTCAGCCTCAATGGCGTGCAGGTTCCTTATCCTTTTGTACCATGCCATTATTTGTTACCTGTGAATAGGTGTGCATGCATACACAGTGTTATTTTCATTCCCTTCCAGCTGGCCAGGGCTCATCACAAGCAGTCTCTCCTGAGACGGTGCACGCTGTCCTGGCAGCTGGTAGCAGGCGAGTCCCTGGCTCAGAAATGGGCCTCTGCCGACCAACTGCATCAACACATCCTGCTACGGAAGAGCCTGGGCAACTGGAAAAGGGTGAGTGTATGAACACCATATACACACACACACCATTTAGCAGACGCGCTTATCCAGAGCGACTTACAGTGAGTGCATTCATCTTAAGTAGCTAGGTCGGAAAACCACATTTCAGTCATAGTAAGTAAATGTTTCCTCAATAACGTAGCTGTCAAAGTCAGAACTATTAAGGGGAAGAGAGTCAAGTGTGTTAGTTTACAGACGTTTCTTGGGTGGGTTTTCAGGGGGGTGCAGTGGGATTATTTAAGATACTCTTTGAGGTAGGGTTTCAGATGTTTTATGAAGATGGGCAGGAACTCTGCTGTCCTAACTTCAGTGGGAAGCTGGTTCTACTATTGGGGTGCCAGGAGAGAGAAGAGCTTGGACTGCGCTGAGCGGGAGCTGCCCTCCCGTAGGGGTGGGAGGGCCAAGAGACCTGATGTGGCAGAACGGAGTACTCGGGTTGTGGTGTAGGGTTTGAGTAGAGCCTGAAGGTAGGGGGGGGGGGGGCAGGTCCTCTTGCTGTTCCGTAGGTAAGCACCATGGTCTTGTCGTGTATGCGAGCTTCAACTGGAAGCCAGTGGAGTGTGCGGAGGAGCGGGGTGACATGAGAGAACTTGGGAAGGTTGAACACCAGGTGTGCTGCAGCGTTTTGCATGGGTTTGATGGCACAAGTGGGGAGCCCAGCCAACAGCGAGTTGCAGTAGTCCAGATGGTAGATGACAAGTGCCTGGATTAGGACCGGCGCCGCTTCCTGTGTGACGTAGGGTCGTACTCTACGGATGTTGTAGAGCATGAACCTGTAGGAGTGAGTCACTGCTTTGATGTTTGCAGAGAACAACAGGGTGTTGTCTAGGGTCACGCCAAGGTTCTTTGCACTCTGGGAGGGGGACACCGTGGAGTTGTCAACCGTGATGCGAGAGGTCTTGGAGTAGGCATGCCTTCCCCGGGAGGAAGAGCAGCTCCGTCGAGGTTGAGTTTGAGGTGATGAGCCGCCATCCATGCTGAGATATCTGCCAGGCACGCAGAGATGCATGTCAGAAGCAAGGTGGGAAATGAACACCCACCAAATGCGGGTAGAGTTTGTCATTGGTGGGTAAGAATGTCTACTTCACCAGCCATTTTGGCAGGTGGTTACAGAGAATTTGGGAACGTTTTTTTTTCAATCCAAAGCCCACATGTAGAAGTTGGTCCAATTGACCTGAAAGGCTACTAAAAAGTGTGACTTTTATATTCACACGCTAGGTTGTTCAATGTTAGTTTGAGTCTGTGGCAACTGTCTGCTGCTAGAAAGACGTCGCAGTCTGAGATTTTTTCATCACAGACAGACAAGTGGCCAAGTTACCACGGTAATGGCCCATCCCTTAAGGTGGCAGCTGAACATTTCTCACCTAATGATGGTCTTGATTGAGCATAGATCACTCCAAAAAACATTTATTCATGACCTTTGAGTTATTTCTTATCATTAAAACACTAATACTTGAATTGTTCTCCTAGATTTATTTGTGAGCTTCTACATGTGTACTTAGGGGCACATCATGTACTCGTTGTAAAAAATGTCAGCGTAGAGTCCTGAACTACAATAATAAGCCGTATCACTCAGCAATTTGTGGCAGGGCAGGCACTTTGTTGATTCTTGATGTTCAGTTGTAGAACTTTATGTTTTCACTATTGAATGATTTATTTGAACATACGTTGGTTAAAAGATGCAGGTCACAAAAATGTAATTAAGCAATACCCCATTACTTCTTACTAGTAATATATATTTTTTTTGAAACATTGGCTGGTTGACCAAAAAGTTAATTTTAGAGAAGTAGAAAAGTAATTGAGGGTCATCCGCATAACATTGATAGGAGATACAATGTGAGGATATGATGTAGCCTAGTGACTTGGTGTAGAGAGAAGAGGGTCTAGAACCGAGCCCTGGGGGACACCAGTAGTGAGAGTGTGTGGTGCAGACACAGATCCTCTCCACGTCATCTGGTAGGAACGGCCTGCCAGGTAGGATGCAGAGTCTGAGATGCCCAGTTGTGAGAAGGTGGAGAGGAGGATCTGATAGTTCAGAGGGTCAAAGGCAGCAGATGGATCTAGGAGGATGAAAACAGAGGAGAGAAAGTTCGCTTTGGCAGTGCGGATGGCCTCCATGACACAGAGAAGAGCAGTTTCGGTTGAGAAACCGGTCTTGAAGATCTCCAGAGATGGTCTGGAGAAGGGAGGAGGGGATGGGGTCGAGCGGGCTTGTTGGGCGGCCGGACATCACTAGTCACAGTATTTCAGCTGGAGAGAGAGGAGAGAAAGAGGTCAAGGCGTAGGGTAGTTCTGTGTGAGTGGGACCAGTGGACTCAATAGGCTGAGTGAATGAGGAGCGGATGTCGTCAACCTTTTCAAAGTGGTCAGCTGCAGAGAGGGAGGGGTAGGGGGTAGACGATTAAGGAGGGAGAAGGTGGGAAAGAGTTTCCTAGGGTTAGAGGCGGAAGCTTTACCTTTAGAGTGAGAGAAAGTGGCTTTAGCTGCAGATACAGAAGAAGAGAAGGTAGAGGGGAGGGGTGTTTCCATGAGATTAGTAGGCAAACAGCCTCTAGTATAGATGAGGTCAAGCGTATTGCCTGCCTTGTGAGTTTGAGGGAATTGGGAAAGGGTGAGGTCAAAAGAGGCAAGGAGGGGAAAGAAACAGGTGGAAATAAATTAATCGAAGCCAGACGTTGGGAGGTTGAAGTCGCCCAATACGAAGAGCGGTGAGCCCATTGTCAGGAAATTAGCTTGTCAAGCTCATTGAGGAATTCTCTAAGGGCACCTGGTGGGTGATAGAGTAGGTGGACAAGTGAAGAAATGGACAGGTGAGTGAGGGAGAAGAGAAAATCTCCACTTAGGAGAAATTAGTAGCCCTGTGCCATCACCACGACAACCAGATGGTCTCGGACTATGAGAGAACAAGTAGTCAGATGAAGAGAGAGAAGCTGGAGTAGCAGTATTCTCTGGGGTGATCCATGTCTCTGTCAGGGCCAATAAGGGCAGCATAGGCTAAGATGAACACAGCGTTCTTGACCGCAGATCAGCAGTTCCAAACGCTACCGGAGACAAGGAATTCCACATGGGTTGTGCGCGCAGGGTAGACTAAATTAGAAGGGCTGCAGCCAAGTGGTGGAGAGTGCCTGTAAAACCTACAGGGAGAGGAGTGAACAGGTATATTAAACACACAGTTGACAAAGCTACAAAAGAGCAGAATTAACTATTCTGAAAATAACTAGGTAAGATACTCTGGTAAGAGTGGAGCCTTTCTTTCCTTCCTCAAACAACACCGCAGAACAGTTTTTTTTAAATTTCAACCTTTATTTAACTAGGCAAGTCAGCTATGAACAAATTCTTATTTACAATGACGGCCCAACCCGGACGACGCTGCTCCAATTGTACGCCGCCCTATGGGACTCCCAATCACGGCCGGTTGTGATACAGCCTGGATTGTTTCGGCTACGGTCTTAGTTTTGGCCATAAGACTGACACGACCGCCGCTGAGAAAGCAGGGCAGACTGAAGAACTAACACTAACTGCTGATTGGCTAGCAGAGGAGAAACCTCTCCCCCTCCAATACAGCCACTGATTACCAAAACAACAGTCACAAATTGCCCTGCCCTTTCATCCTGGTTGATGTGTCAACAATCATCTGCAAGTTGTGAGCAGTTCACACCAAGTAGGCTACTGAGGAGACAGGCAGCACCTAAAGTAGATGGCCCTAGCTAGCTAGACAGTACTAGAATGCAGATGAAGACAGAAATGATACCCATCTCTCCTGGAGATATCAGGCGTCCTCTAGCTATAGAATGAAGCACACACATATACACACACACACACACTAACTCTCACACATACAGACTGAGGCATACACATATATCACACACACACACACACTAACTCACACACATACAGACTGAGGCATACACATATATACACACACACACACTAACTCTCACACATACAGACTGAGGCATACACATATATACACACACACACTAACTCACACATACAGACTGAGGCATACACATATATACACACACACACACACACACACACACACACACACACATACAGACTGAGGCATACACATATATACACACACACACACTAACTCTCACACATACAGACTGAGGCATACACATATATACACACACACTAACTCTCACACATACAGACTGAGGCATACACATATATACACACACACTAACTCTCACACATACAGACTGAGGCATACACATATACACACACACTAACTCACACACATACAGACTGAGGCATACACATATATATACACACACTAACTCTCACACATACAGACTGAGGCATACACATATATACACACACACTAACTCTCACACATACAGACTGAGGCATACACATATATACACACACACACACTAACTAACACACATACAGACTGAGGCATACACATATATATACACACACACACACACTAACTCACACACATACAGACTGAGGCATACAAATGGCCACTGTCACTTTTCCAACATAAATACATTTTAATACTGATCCCAGTTTAATACTGATGCGGTGGGCAGTCTTTGGTATATCAGTCCCTGTTGATATGGACATTCCTGTGTACCGTATCCATCCCTGACCCCTTATCCAGCCCTGACCCCGTTTCCAGCCCTGACCCCGTTTCCAGCCCTGACCCCGTATCCAGCCCTGACCCCGTATCCAGCCCTGACCCCGTATCCAGCCCTGACCCGTTCTGTTTTACATGTTCTGGCTCAGCTGAAGGATCACCGCATAGTTCTGGAGGGGCGGGCCGAGAGGTTCTGGCGCACGCACACTCTGAAGAGGGCTCTGATTGGACTGCTAGACCACGTGACCCAGGAGAGGATGGCAGATTGGGATCGGGAGCAGCAGGCTCAGGAACACAGTACCAGGTGGGTGTGTTTACCTGGGCCTTTACCAATAACACCTGTCCTAGAAACATGACACCTGTCCTAGTGTCCTAGAAACATGACACCTGTCCTAGAAACATGAGACCTGTCCTAGAAACATGACACCTGTCCTAGAAACATGACACCTGTCCTAGAAACATGACACCTGTCCTAGAAACATGACCCCTGTCCTAGAAACATTACACCTGTCCTAGCCACCTGGTCCTGCTGGGTAGGATGCAGGCATGCTCCATATGTAGGACCTGACTGTATGACTGTATAATCGCTTGTTGTTGTAAGGGATTTCTAAGTTCTGTTTGCTTCTCTCTGTCGTGTGTGTGCATGTCTGTCTCTCCCTCTTGGTTTCTCTCCTCTCCGTCCTTGTCCCAGGCGGACGGTGCGGAGCTGTTTCCAAGCCTGGAGACGGTATCCGGGGTGGGTGCGTGAGGAGAGAGAGAGGGAGACCAGGAGGGATCGGCTGAGACGCAGAGTGGCAGAGGTCCTCCCTGACTTCCGCTCTTCTCCTCTGGACTGTACCTGGGAACAAGGCCCGCTGTGACCCACAGGACACACACGTACAGTAGACATACCCATGTGTACAGTACACTCAGACAGACAGACAGAGACAGGCAGACAGAGAATACTTGCACAGAGGATAAATCAGTGGATAGGACCCAAAGCAGATGATGAAGTTGCTGCTGTAACAAGCACACACATACCAGCTGTTGCTCTACCTTCATTACCTGAGAAAGGTGGATACAACTTTTAATGAAGACAGTTTGGAAGCTTTTGGAACAGCAATGACTCGTTTAAAATTGCAGTTAAAATTCAGGTTATTTCATATTTTTAAGTCACAGTTTGATGCAGTTTGAAGCCATACAAAATAAAAAGCATGATGTTATTCATATCACCATAAACGAGTCTCACTCTGGGTAGTCTGTCGAAGTTGTTCTCCCAAATCTCTGTTGTTTTATTCTCTTAAGTCCTGTGTAGCTCAGTTGGTAGAGCATGGTGCTTTCAGCTGAGCCACAACATGTAAAAAGGCTTTGGGCCAGTAACTGAAAGGTTGCTGGTTTGAATCCCTGTGCTGACTAGGTGAAAAATCAATGTTCCCTTGAGCAAGGCACTTTATCCTAATTGCTTCTGTAAGCAAATGACTAAAATGTAAATGTGATGTTTAATGCAACAACACTAATGATCCTGACCAGCCTCAGTCTACAGAGATGTAGCAACACCATGCTGTTTGATAAATACCCATAACATGTTTCCTTCTGAAGCTCACAGGAACAGTTGCACATCAAAATAACAGTGTCAACAGCTGTTCCTTTATTGAGAGGAGTGTTAATCAGTGTTGAAAGGAGCATCTACTGTAGGGCTTAGTTTTATTTTGGTCACGTGGTTTGGTCACCTCTCCCATCAAAGGCACTTCAACTGAGGAGAGAGAGGATGGTAGGAGGACCCTGGAAAGAGATTGCGGGAGGAAAATGAAGAGACAGAGAGGGAGCGTGAGACAGATCAATGGAGAGTTGGAGATGGATGAAAGGTGCACGGAGCAATTACAGCACTAGAATGGGAGAAAAGGTCAGGGAGAGAGAGAGAGGTAGAGATGGTGAGATTTGATTGAGGCTGTCAGTCAGTAAAGTTAACAGAAGTGGTTGTGTGTTAATGTAGCCTATGGTTCAGCTCAGGGACGTATTGTGGGGGGTGCTACTTCACAACAGAACCGATCACTGTGACACCTTAACAAAGGCTTGCTGATTTCAGACTGGCTCGGCCTCCCTCCCAGTCCCAGACAGAATAGGGAAGGAGAGGACAGTAAGACAGAATAGGTAGGGAGGGGACATACAGACAAGGTAGAAGACTGATAAACAGCAGAGAGGGAGATGTCTTTACAGTCTGAGGTGTGGAGATATGCTGCCATTTGGTGGTGAAAGATAGTACAGCAGCCAAATCCTCCAACTCTTGTCCATGTTTATTTTTATCTAATCAGGCAAGTCAGTTAAGAACAGATTCTTATTTACAATGTTGGGCCAATTGTGCGCCGCCCTATGGGACTCTCAATCACGGCCGGTTGTGATACAGCCCGGGATCAAACCAGGGTCTGTAGTGATGCCTCTATATCACAGAGTAGGGTGAAGTTGCGCGCCCCCCCCCAGACTGATCTACGGTCAGTTTTATGTACTTCCCCCTAACGGTTAAAGTCAGATTGTATGAGGGTAAGAGATGACTCTAGATCTGTGGGCAACTTCTACCTGGATCGTCCAATTGATCAATGACTGCTAACATGCTGACCACACCGCTCGCGTCGCAAAATCAATGTACACATACATGTTATTCAATCATCGCACCCACACTGCTCACCAGCATACGCGTAGCCAGGCGCTAAAATAAAACTTGGTTCTATTTGTGACGCTTGATAAATCCCACCTCATTGGTTTTAAGGAGCATATACCCACTGGGTGATTGAAAGATGAACTGAGATTCAGCGGTAGTGGTAATGCACCTTGAAGTTGGTTGCCAACCACCATATAAAGTCCAAAGAAGAAAACTGGAGGAGCAATTATTTGATATTTCAACCTCCGTGTCCTGATCGCATCTGGTGTGGACAAAATCCACATGCACACGAGCGGTCTGGTCAGCCTGTAACGATGCCATTATGGTGCTGAGCAGCTCAGCCTCACCAGAGGAGAGTTCAACAAAGCTTCTGTTTGCGATGAACATGTTGCCAGAGTAACAATTTGAGTTGAATAAATATTCCAAAATGTTACAGTGAAACTTCAACCAGTTACTTTTTGTAAGGATTACTGTGGCTTTTTAGCGACAGTATTCAAACTGAAAATGACTTAGCTACTCCTACTAAATATAGTAGAAAGTCTACATGGCCACTTGATTATTTTTAGCGGCAGTTAAGACCTGAAACCGACACGTTCACCGCACACTACCTTCTCCGACTGTTAGCTAACGTTAGCGAATGGTCGTGGCTAACACAAAACAAATGGAATATGTTAGCTAACATTAGCCAATGTTCGCAAACTATTTTCCTTGTTGAACGCACCTCAGGTCAGTGAGGCTGGGCCAGGGGGTGTCTGGACCTTCTCCCAAGTTTAGCTGGACCAGGGGTCGCACGGGCCTTCTCCCAAGGTCAGCTGGGCCAGGGGACATCCAGGCCTTCTCCAATGGTCAGCTACACCAGGTCAGTGAGGCTGGGCCAGGGGGCATCCGGGCCTTCTCCCATGGTCAGGAACTCTGCCCAGTTGCCACGGAAACCATGTGAGTAGACTCCTGTGTCAACGACAAGGCCCCAGTAGAGACTGTGGGCAGTCTTGTCTCGGAGAGCGGTGCGCGCCTCTCGCTCCGTCACGTTGTAGCTGACATTGATGAGCTGCAGGACCAACAGGTGTAGTAGTCCACCAGTCACTATGCAGCTATACCACGCACAGGTGAAACACAGCGCTGAGCTGGAACACACACACACACACACACACACACACACACACACACACACACTAAATGGAGGACATGACTCATACATTCCTGAAAACAATCTCTAGCCCCTAGCCCAAACCCTCTATTTGTGGAAACCAGATATGTGTTAACAATGGGCTGAGGAGTTTTAATACACAGATTCCACCTATCTGGTTTCTACAGATCTACAAACACCCATGGGGTAGGGAAGGGGCTATACATATACAAATCAGAGCAACATAACATTTATTACAGTGCTGAGTGGGAGACAAAATGGCAGTTACACATCACAACAAAACACGCATTATCAGCAAACACATCCACACACACACACACACACAGACATTCACCCTTACACAACAAAGCCATGCTGAGCCACAGTAACTGCTCTGTAAATCTGTCAGTAGTAGGGCAGGTAGGGAAAATATGACGATGAAGTCTCTTATAGAAACTTCAATCAACCTACATTCCCCCTATAAATACCCAATTATTCCAAAACATCACAGCTTTAAGTGTCCCAGATAAAAGAAAATACTGCTTTGATGCAAATAATAACCACTTGTTCCCTTATAGAGTCACCAGGATTGGAATCACGAACAGTGGTTTGTTTGTTATGTTCGACTGTGGTGAATGAGCCTATAGCAGCGAAGGTGATAATGGCTGGGGTCATTTTTGCTTGTGTTGCTGTTCTCCAAATAGCATTTTAAAGTGTTTAAATTGTAAAGAAATGTAGTAAATGAGCTTCAACTTTCAACCCCCTCCCCGACCTCACTAAAACCCTGGTTACGGCCCTGGTGCCAGGGGGGGTTTTAAGGACACCATTGGTCTACACCACCTCATTTCACAGGCTCATTTTAGCCTCTAATGCCTAACATGCTGACCACACTGCTCACGTCGCATGCTCTGCAAAATAAATGTACACATACATGGTACGAGCGTCCACGTAGCCAGGAGCTAAAATAGAACTTGGTTCTATTTGTGACACTTTATGCGCTGCAAGTCCCGCCTCTCCCATCTCCTCATTGGTTTTTAGGAGCATATACCCACGTGTCTAGTTGGTTGTGGTAATGCACCTTAAAGTGTGTTGCCAACCGCCATATAAAGTCCAAAGAAGAAGAAGAAGCCGAAGGAGGAGATATTACTAGAAACAAACTTTTACCCTTTTATCTGTGGATTCATTGTCAGAGTAGAGGACCTTGTGCATTTCAGGTAAAATACCAACCCAATGTTTATATACCAGGACAAATGAGCTAGCAACAGCAAGCTAGCTAGCTTATTTGCCATAAATGTTTAATGCTTTTTGACCTGTCCCCAAATTAATATAGTTGGTTCAGAGTTCGTTTTGATATTTCAACCTGTGTGTCCTGATCGCATCTGGTGTGGGTGGATAAAATCCACATGCACGCGTGCGGTCTGGTCAGCATGTAATAGTTTGTGTGTGTGCATTATGTATGGTGTGTTACCTGTGTTGGTTGTAGACGCCAGGGCAGTAGACCAGAGAGGTGACAAGGTTCTGTTGAGGACACACGCTGCGCAGCACCAGACTGATCCCATACAGAGAGGTCAACAGGAAGAGGAGGAGTGTCAACAGGAAGCTGCGGTGATTGGACTGGCCCACACAGCTGTTTATCCTACCACAGTGGTGACATGACACACACAGACAGCCAATACACTGTACTAAGATCATTGGGTTACACCACACACAGTACAGCACTGACTGTAATTTGGATGAGAGCACCTGCTGCTAAATGACTATAATGTACAGTTGAAGTTGGAAGTTTACATACACTTAGGTTGGAGTCATTAAGTTAGGACATCTACTTTGTGCATGACACGTAATTTTTCCAATTGTTTACAGACAGATTATTTCACTTATAATTCACTGTATCACAATTCCAGTGGGTCAGAAGTTTACATACACCAAGTTGACTGTGCCTTTAAACAGCTTGGAAAATTCAAGAAAATAATGTCATGGCTTTAGAAGCTTCTGATAGGCTAATTGACAATTTGAGTGAATTGGAGGTGTACCTCTATTTCAGGGCCTACCTTCAAACTCAGTGCATCTTTGCTTGACATCATGGGAAAATCAACAGAAATCAGCCAAGACCTCAGAAAAAAAGAGTCTGGTTCATCCCTGGGAGCAATTTCCAAACGCCTGAAGGTACCACGTTCATCTGTACAAACAATAGTACGCAAGTATAAACACCATGGGATCACGCAGTCGTCATACTGCTCATGAAGGAGACGCGTTCTGTCTCCTAGAGATTAATGTACTTTGGTGCAAAAAGTGCAAATCAATCCCAGAACAACAGCAAAGGACCTTGTGAAGATGCTGGAGGAAACCGGTACAAAAGTATCTATATCCACAGTAAAACGAGTCCTATATCGACATAACCTGAAAGGCCGCTCAGCAAGGAAGAAGCCACTGCTCCAAACCGCCATTAAAAAGCCAGACTACGGTTTGCAACTGCACATGGGGACAAAGATCGTACCTTTTGGATAAATGTCCTCTGGTCTGATGAAACAAAAATAGAACTGTTTGGCCATAATGACCATCGTTATGTTTGGAGGAAAAAGGGGGACGCTTGCAAGCCGAAGAACACCATCCCAACCGTGAAGCACAGGGGTGGCAGCATCATGTTGTGGGGGTGCTTTGCTGCAGGAGGGACTGGTGCACTTCACAAAATAGATGGCATCATGAGGTAGGAAAATTGTGGATATATTGAAGCAACATCTCAAGACATCAGTCAGGAAGTTAAAGCTTGGTCACAAATGGATCTTCCAAATGGACAATGACCCCAAGCATACTTCCAAAGTTGTGGCAAAATGGCTTAAGGACAACAAAGTCAAGGTATTGGAGTGGCCATCACAAAGCCCTGACCTCAAGCCTATATGAAATTTGTGGGCAGAACTAAAAAAGCGTGAGTGAGCAAGGAGGCCTACAAACCTGACTCAGTTACACCAGCTGTCAGGAGGAATGGGCCAAAATTCACCCAACTTATTGTGGGAAGCTTGTGGAAGGCTACCCAAAATCTTTAAGCCAAGTTAAACAATTTAAAGGCAATGCTACCAAATACTAATTGAGTACCGTAATTTCCGGACTATTGAGCGCACCTGAATATAAGCCGCACCCACTGAATTAAAAAATATATATATTATTTTGAACATAAATAAGCCGCACATGTCTAAGCCGCAGGTGCCTACCGGTACATTGAAACAAATGAACTTTACACAGGCTTTAACGAAACACGGCTTGTAAGAAAAATAAATAGGCTTTAACGAAACACGGCTTGTAACAAAAATAAATAGGCTTTAACGAAACACGGCTTGTAACAAAAAATTTAAAATTAGCAGTAAGCTTTAGTTGTCTTTTTGCACTGAGTCAATTCCTCACGCTGCTGTTTCCAACGTCTTATCGACTCATTAAGACCAAGCTCCCGTGCAGCAGCTCTATTTCCTTTTCCAACAGCCAGATCAATCGCCTTCAACTTGAAAGCTGCATCATATGCATTTCTCCGTGTCTTTGCCATGATGAGGGTGACAAAATGACTACCGTAATCAGAATGATGGGAAGTTTGAGAGCGCTCGATTTAATCTAAACAGTAAACAAAAGTTGTTTGACCTTAACCCGTTCGGCAATTTCATTGGTCTAATGAAAGCTTCATGCCGCCAAAAAACTGAGCACGTCACAGAATGTGTTTTTTGGGGGGGGAAAAAATTGAAAGCGGGAAAAATCCATATATTAAGCCGCGAGGATCAAAGCCTGGGAAAAAAGGTGCGGCTTATAGTCCGGAAATTACGGTATGTAAACTTCTGACCCACTGGGAATGTGAGGAAAGAAATAAAAGCTGAAATAAATCACTCTACTATTATTCTGACATTTCACATTCTTAAAATGAAGTAGTGATCCTAACTGACCTAAGACAGGGAATTTTTACTTGGATTAAATGTCAGGATTGTGAAAAACTGAGTTTAAATGTATTTGGCTAAGGTGTATGTACATTTCCAACTTCAACTGTAAGATGTACTTAGAACCCATGATTACACCAAACACACACACATACACGTCTAAAGGGTTTGAAGGTTATCATTTTTGCACGATTGTGTGTGTTACAGATCAGTTTGTTTCTCAGACACACAGGCCTATGGCTGATGACAGAGACAAGAGAATGTCACTGATAATTGCTAAGACATTGCTTCTTAGGTCTGTCATGACACTGCGGAGACATTGCTTTGACGTGGCTGTGTAATAAATGACAGACGAGCCTCCTGTGTGTCCAGGCAGACAGGTGTTTTAATGGGACCCACCAGACACAGTGGTGGTCGAGCCGCCGGACACAGATGTCACAGATTCTGCAGTGTCCCGCCCTGGGGGGCCGCAAAACTCTGCACACAGAGCACCAGTTCCTGCTCCGCCCACTATCCATCTGCTCCACCCCCTGGCCCTGCTGCTCCGACCCACTACCCCGATTGGCTAGCACTACTTCCTGCCCGACCCCGTTGTGGCCGGGGTCTCTGTCCGGTGGAGGGCTGTGATAGGTCACTGTGCTGTGGACGTCAGCCGGGTGTGGCCATACGTAGCCAGGTTCTCTCTTGGTGTGGACAAGGGCGGCCAGAGTCAGGGCCACCCCCAGGGTCACTGTGCCCAACTGGGTCAGCCCTACACCCCCCCTGGGGAAGACCTCGGTGAGGAAGAGGTAGTACATGTAGCCCAGGGAGAACAGGGCCAGGCTGAGGAAGAACAGGGTCCGGCCCTTCTTGCGGTGGGTGACGTAGTAGTACCATAGAACCAGGACCGGTAGAGCAGTCAGAACAACTATACCCAACAGGAAGTGAAGGGCTGCGACATGTAGGAGGACAGGAAGTAGGAGCAGCGGGGGGAGCACCGATAGGTCGACACGCCGGGCTCCGCCCCAGAACCATGGAACACGGAGGCGGTCGGTCATCACAGTAACCAGATGGGACAGTGAGTTGGCCTTCTGGGGCTCTTTTTTCAACCATCTGAGGGAGAGAAGCAGACATTCACTTTCTGATGCGATACCAAACTGGATGAAGAACCATTAGCTAAGAGTGTGAAGGTAACTGGCCGTAGACGGGTAAGCCACTCCCTCACCTGTCACAGGCATCGTCCAGGTCCTCACAGTCACAGCAGCAGGCTGCCACATGGCTCCGCTCCCCCTGTCGGTCCACATACTCACAGCAGCACAGAGGCTCATCCAACTCCAACGCCTTACTGGCTCGCTTCTTCATGACGGACAGCCAATCAGCCTGGAAAGTGTTCAGTCTCCTGTGGGGAATGAGCCAACAGGAAGGGATGGAGATGAGGGGTGAGAGAGAGTGTTGTGTTTGTGTGTCCTATTCTCATGGCGGTGCAGATAGATAGATAAATGTGTCAGGGACTGGTGAATCATTTTTAGATTGGTAGTTAGTCTAGCCAGCTATCTAAACTTGTAGTAATCATGGCTGAATACTGACAAATAATTTTGACTACGCTACAGACAGCTATATCGGTCCACTAATACAGGACTAGTAAAGGCCCAGTGCAGTTTCAGGGGGCAGCACCCCTACTTCCTGCGGCTCTGGGCTTTGTCCAATGAACCATGGCGGATTTTGTGCCTACAAACAGTCACCATTAGTATTTATCTCTGAGAGATATCTGTAAATGAGGGAGGCAAGAGGAACTTGTAGGGGGCTTCTGTATTAGCTCTGTGGCATTGGCTGTCATTGAAAATCCCAACCGGAGACGGGTGGGGCTCGTTTCTCGGTGGTATCCAATGCACTTTTACGCAGAGGTCACTGCTACCGATATGGGCTCGACAGCGGGGCGACAGACAGGTGTGTCTGCCAGCCAGTCCGTGAAGACTTGTGCGTATCAAATGTCACATCCGCTGTGGCATTCGCGGGCCAAGGGTAGTAAATGCCTTTCCTAGCTCAATTGTTAAAAATTTCCTAGAAAATGAAGCCCATGTTTTTCCTCCCCTAAGTTAACCCAGGGAATAGTGAATGTAGCCTATCTGAATGCTGTAGCAGACGATTGTCTGCCTTAACCCTACAGCCCTGGATAAAATGTCACCGTCTTGAAAGTTGATACGAAGTATCGTTACATGCGTAAAGATTAGCGGTTACCAGTTGAGTCTATACTTAATAACCCTATTGTTAACTACAAACATGTCACGTGTAATGGGAAATAGCATAACCTACCAGTATTCGTGTAGTTTGCTGAAAACGAATCATATGGGCTACTTCCTTACAAAAACTGTAGGCTGGGCTACATTAGAAACTGCATACTGAACTGTCGCGGAAATGACAGACTGGCCAGCGGTCACAGACAACGTTGTTCGCAACCGTACATGCCTAAACATATTCAACTGAATGTAGCCTAGATATGCAACTGATTTAGGCTACCTGCCCAACAGTGTTGTCAATCCAACAAGGTACAGTATTTGTCGACTCCCTTCCGACATAAAAGTAATTACATAGCCAATCCCAGACCGCGCGATACTATTGTGCACCGGAACCCTATAGTCGCTCCATTTAACCCTTTCAAAAGGCTGCTCATCTCCGATGGTATGTTTTGTATTAAAAGCGAGGTCTTCAAATATACCTCCTCCGTCGCTGGAGTAATCTTGACAGGCAATCCTGCCTCTCCTGTTTACAGAGCGGCAGGGCAAGTTTCTTTCTCCATCAGACTTCTGACGTCAATAGAGGGGGTAACCCTTTCCGTAGGTGAACTTTTACCAGTGTGCATCAAGACAAGGTAGGCCTACTGTATCAACAATACCGTGTTCAATGAAATAAGCGAACATTAAGCTTATTATAGCCTAACTTGAAAGCTCTTTGGGTCCAACGCCAAGTTGTTGGCTAAATGTAACCGATCAACTGGAGAGCTAACATGCTGACCAGACCTGACACGTCGCAAAATACATTTTGAAATCCATGTTATTCAATGATTGCACCCACATTGCTCGCGCACGCCAACGAGCGTCTGCGTTGCCAAGGGCAAAAATAGAAGTCAGTTCTATTTCTGACGCAGATCGTGCTGAAAGTCCTGCCTCTCCCATCTCCTCATTGGTTTATAGAAGCAGGTACCCACGTGCCATCTCCTCATTGTTTATACCCACGTGGGTGATTGAAAGATGAAATGTTTTGCAGGTTGTCATAATACTATGAACTTGTAGATGCTGATCACCATACAAGTTCAAAGATGAAAAAGCCTGGAAGGAGGAGAGATGACTAGAAACGATTCGGTTGACCGTTTTATGTGTGGATTAATTGTCGGAGTAGAGGACCTTGTGCATTTCAGGTAAAATAAGTCAATGTTTATATCCCAGGACAAATTAGTTAGCAACAGCAAGCTAGCTAAATAGGACAAATTAGCTAGCAAGTGCAAGCTAACTAGCAAAAATTGCCATTCATATTTAATGCTTTTCGACCTGTCCCCAAATTAATGTCAGAGTTTGTTTTGATATTTTAACCTGCGTGTCGTGATCGCGTTTGGTGTAGGGGGACAAAATAAATGTATGCATGATAGCGCACGTGCACAGCCGGTTTGGGTTCCGTGTAAGGCTCCTGTCTGACGGTGAGGGGTTGCGCTATGGTGGATTTCCTATGATCTAGGAAGCAAGGTGGATTGGGTCAAAAGTCTTTACTCCCGCGGTAAATTAAAACACTTGTCTCTTCTAACCAAGTTGATTTCAACAGCCACAATAATGCCTATTCATTTTGAAAGACAGTGGGTGCTCTTACACATTAAAGGTAGACTTAGCAAATGACATTGCCTCGAGCAGCACCCCAGATATCGAGATGCAAGATTTCACTCACACACGCTTTTAGCCAAAACAGCGGAGGACAGACACCATGTGGTTTACTTCAGCTCTTGGAGTCTACCTTTAAGGACTTCGCTCAACTACAGTTATGGAATATGCAGCATCAGACTTCTGGAGCTGGTACAAATACTTCACGGACAATGGAAACACAGGGGGGTTTATCTGTGCATGGTCCCAAGAGACCAACACTAACAAACCACTCACCTTCAGACTGCCAGCACAAATGCATGGTGGTATTTAAACAAAGTGAAGTAACCCCTAACACACTTTACTCACATGTGGTTAGTAAATCCTGTTATGTACCCTCCCCAGAGAATATAGGATAAAGGTAGAAAGATGGGTTATGCTGATTGTGCAGTCAGCGCTTTTAGCATGCCATACCCCCACTGTCACATCCTGACCATAGGGTGGTCTTATTTTCTATGGTAGAGATGGTCAGGACGTGACTGGGGGTTTATCTAGTTTATTTTTCCTATGTTGGGGTTTTAGTATGATTCCCAAGTAAAGGCAGCTGGTCATCGATTGTGTCTAATTGGGGATCATATTTATGTTTTTCCCACCTTTATTCTGTGGGAGATTATTTTGAGTTACTTGCACCTCGTCACGGTTTGTATGTCTTGCATAGTTTCACATTTAAATAAAATATGTGGAATAATACCCACTCTACCCACGCTGCGCTTTGGTCCATTCCTACACACAAGCGTGACACCCACCCCACATTGACAATAATATGTGGAGAAATATGGTTTCTTTATTCAAAGCATCAATACAGTACATCTGTCTTACAAATGTGCAAAATAGCCAACATAATTCAACTTCATATAGGGATAGTGTGGAAAACAAATGTTAGTGTGTACCCTTTTAAACTATTCACATGCCATAGTTTACACTCATGCAATGTAAACAAACAAAACTATGGAAGATTCCCGTGCAATTATAGAACAAGGATGGGTTTTACATACAATATGACGTTTTACCACACACACAACGAGTGGTATTTGCTTGAGAAAAAGTAAATAGTGATTAACAATAAAAACAAAGCTAACAAGGCAGTAGTGTGAATCAGAATCCACTCAAACTTGTGCTGCTCACATTCTTATAGTGGGTGTACACATAAGCAGTGCAGTGTTTGAGTGACGTGGCTTCCTGAATGGGTTTGTTTTACTATCATGTGGAATTAACATGAATTACAGAACAGTCACTAACCCTCTTAATTTAGCTTACTGTATATGGAACAGTCATCAGGACTTTAACGTAATTAACAAAATGCAATCAGTATTATTATTTGCATATTTTAGCTCTAACCAATTAGTCCTGAGAAAGTTCACCTGGGCGTGTGTTCAGTGGGGTGCAACGTTACAGAAGGTTCAGATAGAACTATATTATGTAGAACAAACATGCTTCTCCATCATGTAGAATAAGGATTCATGACAGCTTTATAGAAGGCATTTCTATCTGCAGTGTTCAGAACATTACACCCTTCTAAATACAACACTGATATTAAGCTCTGCTGTATATTTACAAACCAGCTGCGAAACCACAAACCACCCAAAGATTGATGTCTTTAAAATGTGTCATCTGTCAATCCAAAACAACATAATTATTCACATTTACACGAGCAGAAACCCACGGCCATCCAAATATTAATAAATTACATTCAAAGTATTTTCTAATTGAAAAAAAATATTCGAAATAAAATCTAAAAAACATAAAAAGTACACAAGGCACCTGTGCAAAAAGTAAAAATCTTACGTTGGGATTTATTTCTATAGCATAATTGGCTCATCTGCTGTGATTAGCTTGGCAATGGAAGGGGTACGCAGTGAGGCATGCTGGGACTGCAAGGAACATATAGTAGTCCAGAAGATCTTCAACTTAATCACCGTAACCCCAGAACATTAAGGAAGAATAAAGTACTCCCTAACCCAACAGACAATAGAACCTCACATAAACCCAAGTCCAACAGTCGCCTCCCAGTGTTGGTGATGGTTGGGAACCATTCTCTTCCTCCACAGCGCAGGACCAACAGTTGAACATTAAAAACATCCATCCACCTGGTAACACACGATCAATGGCCCTGGAACTTGTACTGTTGTTGCTCTTAGTAACAAGTAGTCGGTGTGTGAGTAGTCCCTATAGCAACACCCCTGCTTGGGAGAGTGAGTCCTGAGGCACATCCCTGTAGCCTTTACGACCCCAGGGGCATAGTGAGATCACAAGGTGTGACGGCGTCACTGAGGCGTTGCTGTCCTATTGGTTACAAAGTTCTGCTGAAGCACCAATAGAGAGCAGCGGAGCTGTAGAGAAAAGAGGAAGAAAACGGTCAATGACCGTCCAGATACACCTGCTGGGGTCACCTGGGAGGCTGTGACACTGACACACCAACACAGCTGGTCATCTGGCTCACCTGCTCCAGTAGGTTGATGGAGTCCTGTAGAACAGCTTTCAGCAGCAGCGTCTCCTCTCTGGTCCTGTGTGGAGGGGCCGGTCCGGGGCTGAAGTCTGGGGCAAAACTGAGGAGACGGACATAGACAACAGGAGAGAGAACTCCTCAACATAGCTCACACCAACCCAATCGTCAGAGCAGTGATTACGCCAAAGAATGGAGAAGGAAAGGATGCTTCCAAGTCAGGTAAAACTAAGGGGATGTGGCTGACCAGACCAATATTTCATTTGTTCAAATTGGTTAAAGTTAGATTAGGGGTTTGCTTAAGGTTAGGTTATAGATTTTGAGTAGTCGGGCTGTCAATGGGATGCTGGTCAGAAAAGTCCCTTCAGTCCTCCCACAAGGCCACAGCCACCCAGAGAGAAATAAGCGTAGGCTTTCACTCAGTGTGCAGCAGCCTACCTGCTCTCGGTCCTCTCCCGGAGGCGGTTCTTGGTGCTCAGGTACACGCGTGTGACCACGTCCTCCATGGCCCACAGCTTAAAGAACAGACCCAGGTTCAGTACTGTTAGGATCAGCATACTGGGAAGAGAGAGAGGAGGCAGTACGGTTTCTGATTATTTCAGTTCAACAAACACCTGGCTAATATACTGCAAATACACACACGCTTAAGTACTGTTTGAGCTCATGGAGCAGAATGTACTCAGACAATTGAGAAGTTGCATGCTGATTTACAGCGATGCGCTTTGAGTGTTGACTTACATGATGCTCATCCCAGCGACGATGGTAGAAACGTTCCACTGTGGACCCTTCATATCCATGGGATCTGACACACAACCGGGGACAGAAAATCATTATAGGAGACACAGCTTGACTGGAAGATGGATGACTGTGCATTTTGTAGGTGATCAAGTCATGCGATTGATTACTGATTGTTTGTATAGTATATGTAATGTTATCCATGTGTGCAGAAGATGGTTGTCCAGGGCTAAATAACAGAAGTACATGTACCCGTGTTGCCCTCTCTGTGAGGATCTAGGTCGGGCCTGTACTGGTTGCTGGGTTTCAGGTGCTCCTGTAGTGTCCGACTGAATGTCCTTCTCCGCCGGTGACGCAGCCCGCCAATTGTCTTACCGGGGTCTCCGCCTCCCTGGTTCAGCTCCGCCTCCTCTTCCATCAGCTCCGATTCTGTGATGACATTATAGGGTGAAAGGAAAAGTCAGGTTAAATGTCTTGGAAGAAGGGGGTGGATAAATGACTAACAGAGGTGGTAAGGGTAATGTAGAGAGGACTGCCGTGCAATCTGTGTGAGTGCAGGGCTTTGATTCAGATCTACTCTGACGAGACTGGAGCGGGTGACGGAGGCGGGTCGTTATACAGTATAGGAGAGCGGGTGACGGAGGCGGGTCGTTATACAGTATAGGAGAGCGGGTGAGGGGCGGAGGCGGGTCGTTATACAGTATAGGAGAGCGGGTGACGGAGGCGGGTCGTTATACAGTATAGGAGAGCGGGTGACGGAGGCGGGTCGTTATACAGTATAGGAGAGCGGGTGACGGAGGCGGGTCGTTATACAGTATAGTAGAGCGGGTGACGGAGGCGGGTCGTTATACAGTATAGGAGAGCGGGTGACGGAGGCGGGTCGTTATACAGTATAGGAGAGCGGGTGACGGAGGCGGGTCGTTATACAGTATAGGAGAGCGGGTGACAGAGGCGGGTCGTTATACAGTATAGGAGAGCAGATAGCAGTGGACAGAAACCAGTGAAGCAGCAACATACTTAGAGAGAGCAGGAGTCTATTATGGCCAACCCAACACACTCACAGGCAGAGACTCATTGGAGAAAGTGTAGTGTCACGCGTACACTAACAAATCGGGAAGCAAGTACAGGGAGTGAATTTAATAAACAAACATAGAACAAAACAAGAAACACGAGTAGCGTACAGACATGAAACAAACAATAACACCTGGGGAAAGAACCAAAGGGAGTGATAGATATAGGGGAGATAATCAGGAAGGTGATGAGTCCAGGTGAGTCTCATGAGGCGCAGGTACGCGTAACGATGGTGACAGGTGTGCGTAATAATGAGTAAACTACCGACAACGAGCACCAGAGAGAGGAGGAGACGTGACATGGAGAGGCAGAAAGACACGCTCTCAGAGGAAGATGCACTCAGAGATTAGCCAAGCGAGAAGGAGAGAGAGATATTCTGAAAGATGGCGTGGGAGAAAGAAGAGTGAAGAGATCTCCAGGGCTGCTACTCACCCAGGTGTCTGAAGTAGTCCTCCAGGCCACTCCAGGAGTTCTTGGTGATGAAGGACTTGACCAGCCCCCACGGCTGCTTCTTATACTTCACATCAGTATACACCCTGAACAACATCAGCACAGCAACTCTACAGTTGTAATTGAATCTGTTACATGGGTAATTAGTCACCACAAACTCTCAAGTACCAAACACTGCTGATTTTCTTTCTCTGTAATCAGGAACTGATTCAGACTGACCAATAGCTACCAGCGAGAACCAACAGTACATAGGCCAGCAATATGTGGAAGTGAATTTACCTTGCCTAAAGGTTATTGGTCTTTGACACACAAAACCCACTGGGCACACACTGGTTGAATGAACCTTGTTTTCACATCAGTTCAGTGAAAGTCGGTTGAACCGACATGGAATAGACATTGAATTGACATCTGTGCCCAGTGGGAAACATGTAAAGGCACCTTTGCACTGAACATTGAGACTGACCACAATGAGAAACTCAACCCCAATACCCTGAAAGTCTTCACACTAAAGTAAACCGAGCAAATATTAAATGTCTGAAGGGTGTGTTGTCACTGCTGCTCACCTGAGTCGACACTTGTGTTTGGAGTGGCGGATGATACAGTAGAGGTTCTGAGTGTAGAAGTAGTCGTGGTACGGGACGTCGTGTGTGTAGACCTCCGCGTCGACGAGGTAGTACTGACCTTCCCTGGATTCCTTGTACAGGATCTGATAGGACAACAGAGTTACACACTCTGGAAAACACACTACTAGAAACACACACCCTGCAGACCTGGGCTCACCTGGTTCTCTGTGGCGGTGGAGAACTTGCCCACCAGAGGGTTGGTGATGGCGATGGTGTAATTGAGACTCCTCTTCATGGCGCCTGACGCTTCACTCTGCCACGGGGCAAAGCTGGCATCTGAAGACAATCACACATAGGTTAACAAAACACACCTATTATTCTATTTGGTACTGCACTGAGATGGAAAGGTTTGAATTATTTCACACACACGCACAAACACATAATTTAGACCAGGGATGGACACATACGGCCCCCCTTTTGTAGGCCTGCGGCTCAATCTCCTCCCCCCAAAAATACTCAGTCGGGGTCTCAACTAAATTTCAACATTTGCTTGTACATCCGCAGTTTCTCTTATGTCAGTCACTTGTCTAGCCAAGCCAGCTAACATTTTATAGATTCATTTACCAATCTAAACTTCAAGCAATCATGGACAAATAACTGACTGGGGGGGCCCCATTACATTTTGTTAGTCACTCTCACTCAGATATATTTAAAACTGGAAAGTGTATTTCTCTGCCCCATGGCAAACTGTGTAGAATTGCAGCAAACCTTCTGTAAAACTGCACATTTCTCTCTGCCCCTCCACCATTGCTTAGTAAGGCAGAGGGGCCCTCCCAACAAATTTTCACTTAGGGCCCCCAAAAGGCTTTGACAGCATGTGTGGGTACTGCATGCAGATCCGGGAGCCACTGTGGCTCCTCATTGTGCACATCCCCAATTTAGAAATGACAACAACTCTCTGGCATTCACATTAAAAAGATAGCTTGTGATGAGTAATCCATCCTAATCAGAGGACTGTGACATAACAGGGAGTGTTGAGGACTGTGACATAACAGGGAGTGTTGAGTGGATGGGGTGATGACTCACTGGTGATCTTCCTGGCGTTCATGAATCTTCGTATGAAGTGGGAGTCGGTAAAGAGCAGCTCAAACATCTTCTCTGCACTGATGTTGAAGACCTTGTTTACATAGAGCCTGCCCTGCTGCTCAGAGACACACACCCTCTCCTCTATAAGATACACAGGGAGGGGGGTTAACATGATCTGAGGAATGCCTCTGAAAACACATCTAAGATGGGGTCAATAGCATCACACAAACACATACTCTAAAGATGCATGCATTTAACAAACACATTTGGGAATCATTCTCACCCTCCTCTGCACTCTCCGAGCCACTCTGTTCAGAGAAGTGGTCCAGGTTAGTGTTGAGGTCCAGAGAGAGCTCTGAGCGCTTGGAGACCCTCTCCGGGGCAGAGCGGTCCAGTGATGGGTCAGGAGTGCACTGAGACGAGGTGCTGTGAGCATCATCCTGTAGGACACAAACACAATGGCACTCTTTCTGTCACTCTGGCTATGGAAGCCTTGCTATGTACGTGTATGCCATCAATGGGACTCGTCCTTCACTTGCAAAACTCAGACAATGAAGAAACAATATGGAGACAGTATGCCTCTACAGAGATCACTTAATATCATTCAAGCCTTTTGTGACGTTAACATGGCAGGTGTCGTACCGCATTCCTCGAATTGGCGGTGCTCTGTCCGAGGGGTGAGGGTAGGTCCTCTCCCTGGGTCGTGTTGGGCTCAAAGGAGCCCTGATCCCCTGGCTGGAGGCGCAGAGTAGACGGCCTTTCCAGCCTCCCAGAGTCCTCTCCACCGGGCCTCATGGTCAGGCTGCCAGGGACCAGATGGGGAAACAGATTAAAGAAATGTGTCAGTTAGACAGATGTAGGTGAATGCATGCTTTTCACCATTGCGTATTAGATTAGATTGATAGATGAAGAGTCCTCCTAGTCCTTACCTGGTGTGTGTCTGCGTGGTTGATTCTGCTGATCCCTGTAGACTCTCCATTTCTTCATGGCTCAGGCCCAGGTCATTACCATAGTGCTGCTTGACCACCAGCCACAGCTCCAGACTAGTCAGTGGCTAGGAGAGAGAGGACAGAGGAGAGATGGGGTTTAATTGGGTGGAACGGAGGTTGGCACACAGCAAACAGTGGGGCTTGATTAGATTTTTGATATCATGGAAAAGCAACTGATTTCAGTGTACACAGTTCCATCATCCATCAGATGCTTGTAGGCTATAGCTTGCAAGAGCTGAATCTCAATAGTCAAAATCATGAGGATTAATTCCTCTGTCTGGCTTCCCAACATGACAACCATTTTCCACCTGTGCAGGAATCTCACATCACCTCCAGTCTTAGTTTCAACCAAACAAAACAGCCCTAACCTGCTCCACACTGATGTCACAAGATATCAAAAATCAACTCACTGTAGATTAGCGCTTAAGAAACAATTATATAAAGAACTGACGCTAAGACGATGGCTGCTTCCTTGCTTAGTAAAAATTGTAGCCTATAGCTATTGACTAATAGCTACAAAATAAAGTCAGCAAAAAAAAGAAACGGCCCTTTTTCAGGACCCTGTCTTTCAAAGATATTTTGTAAAAATCCTAATAACTTCACAGATCTTCATTGTAAAGGGTTTAAACACCGTTTCCCATGCTTGTTCAATGAACTATAATCAATTAATGAACATGCATCTGTGGAACGGTCGTTAAGACACTAACAGCTTACAGACGGTAGTCAATTAAGGTCACAGTTATGAAAACTTAGTACAATAAAGAGGCCTTCCTACTGACTCTGAAAAACACCAAAAAGAAAGATGCCCAGGGTCCCTGCTCATCTACATGAATGTGCCTTAGGCATGCTGCAAGGAGGCGTGAGGACTGCAGATGTGGCAATAAATTGCAATGTCTGTACTGTGCAGTACTTAATGCAGCTGGTGGCCACACCAGATACTGACTGTTACTTTTGATTTTGACCCCCCTCCCTTTGTTCAGGGACACATTAGTAAATTTCTGTTAGTCACATGTCTGTGGTACTTGTTCAGTTTATGTCTCAGTGGTTGAATCTTATGTTCATACAAATATTTACACATGTTAAGTTTGCTGAAAATAAGCACAGTTGACAGTGAGAAGACGTTCTTTTTTTGCTGAGTGTAGATTGTGTTTGTCATAGTGTCCATAAACAAACAAAGTATATTTTTTAAACTATATGGAGGGAGAATAATAAGTAAATGTTTAAATGTAGATGTATTTTGAGTATGTTCAATCGTTCAAAAAACCCATTTATTATGATTGATTTCCTACGCACAGGGATAGATTTACGAACAGGCACGCAGGGCACCTGCCCTGGAGGTCAGAGGCCCCCAAGACAGCATATAAAACACGTCATAAGCCATGAGAAAATATGTAGAATTGCAGATTAGCTTAAAAAAATAAATGCAAATATAGTAGGTGCCCCGGGGCCCCAAATCCAGCCCTGCCCATGCAACAGAATCCATTCAAGCAAGCCCCATATAGAACCAGTTTCTTCAATCCAAATTACACACACCTGATCATAATTTAGATGAATAATCAGTCACTTGTTACCAATCAAGTCAAAATAACCATTTTAAAAGATGTTTTACTTACTTCTCTGTAGCCATTACTCTGTTCTGGTCTCTGGACTGAACTGTAATAACCTGTACGCTGTCACAAAACAATCAGGAAGTCCTAGCGCCCTCAGCCCGACAATTGGAACACGAGCGCTCCACCCATTGATACAGAGATACGTAGCCTCGATATCAGCTCTACTGAATGCCAAAACTCTGGTTCAGTGACAACAAAAATCAGATCGGTTGATGAATAGCCTCTTGGGGCGTAATGCGAACGACTGCCCTGAAGAATGGATAGGTAATAAGACAGCTCTTTCCTGGGGGCAGGTTCTGTCTTAAGCAAATAAACCTTCCTAGCCACACCTATAGGGGTCATTGAACTTTACTGTCACCCGCTAACTCCCGAGCCACACTAGTGTTATTGTGGAGTTGTTTGCACAGCGTAATTCCCTTGGTCCACAGTCTTCCGGGTATTGCACTAGTTGGCCATAGAGGCTGCATTCATTCTAGGTGCTAGAATGTTTTATCGCCACTTTGCTATCAAAAGAGCCAGTACATCATTTTTTTAAATTATGCCATTCTATTCCCCTTGTATACTACATAATAACCGAATGTTAGGGGCATGGGGCCAGTCCGAGGAGCATGGTGTGTATTCAGGATTGATTAGATAAGAGCAGTCTGCCAGGGTAAAGTCACAAAAGCCTTGCATACTACATAGGACTCCAGATAGGTTGCATGGAGCTGTGATAACCAGATAGTGTCCATGTTGCAGAGTTATCTAGTCGTTGATTTACTTCACTGGATCAATGCCATTCCATAGGTGATTACCGGGAACACGTTGACTTTTAGACACAGAGCCAAGGTCAGTTTAACTTATTACCGTATTTATACTTTGTTATCAAGGGTAGGATTGAGTGAGGGGAAGATGATCCTAGATCTGTGCTTAACATAACTCCTACTTATAGAAATGCCCTTGCTATAGAAATGCTTGCTGTCGAGACAACCAAAACCATGGTGACAACAGTGTTGCAAGGGGGGGGGGGGGGGCAGTGTGTAATTGGGTGTGGTAGATGGCACAGTGTTGGGAGGGGATAGTCTGTATCTGGGTGTGGTAGATGGCACAGTGTTGGGAGGGGATAGACTGTAACTGGGTGTGGTAGATGGCACAGTGTTGGGAGGGGATAGTCTGTATCTGGGTGTGGTAGATGGCACAGTGTTGGGAGGGGATAGACTGTAACTGGGTGTGGTAGATGGCACAGTGTTGGGAGGGGATAGACTGTAACTGGGTGTGGTAGATGGCACAGTGTTGGGAGGGGATAGTCTGTATCTGGGTGTGGTAGATGGCACAGTGTTGGGAGGGGATAGACTGTAACTGGGTGTGGTAGATGGCACAGTGTTGGGAGGGGATAGTCTGTATCTGGGTGTGGTAGATGGCACAGTGTTGGGAGGGGATAGTCTGTATCTGGGTGTGGTAGATGGCACAGTGTTGGGAGGGGATAGACTGTAACTGGGTGTGGTAGATGGCACAGTGTTGGGAGGGGATAGTCTGTATCTGGGTGTGGTAGATGGCACAGTGTTGGGAGGGGATAGTCTGTATCTGGGTGTGGTAGATGGCACAGTGTTGGGAGGGGATAGACTAACTGGGTGTGGTAGATGGCACAGTGTTGGGAGGGGATAGACTGTAACTGGGTGTGGTAGATGGCACAGTGTTGGGAGGGGATAGACTGTAACTGGGTGTGGTAGATGGCACAGTGTTGGGAGGGGATAGTCTGTATCTGGGTGTGGTAGATGGCACAGTGTTGGGAGGGGATAGTCTGTATCTGGGTGTGGTAGATGGCACAGTGTTGGGAGGGGATAGACTAACTGGGTGTGGTAGGTGGCACAGTGTTGGGAGGGGATAGTCTGTATCTGGGTGTGGTAGATGGCACAGTGTTGGGAGGGGATAGTGTGTAACTGGGTGTGGTAGATGGCACAGTGTTGGGAGGGGATAGTCTGTATCTGGGTGTGGTAGATGGCACAGTGTTGGGAGGGGATAGACTGTAACTGGGTGTGGTAGATGGCACAGTGTTGGGAGGGGATAGTCTGTATCTGGGTGTGGTAGATGGCACAGTGTTGGGAGGGGATAGACTGTATCTGGGTGTGGTAGATGGCACAGTGTTGGGAGGGGATAGTCTGTAACTGGGTGTGGTAGATGGCACAGTGTTGGGAGGGGATAGTCTGTAACTGGGTGTGGTAGATGGCACAGTGTTGGGAGGGGATAGTGTGTAACTGGGTGTGGTAGATGGCACAGTGTTGGGAGGGGATAGTGTGTAACTGGGTGTGGTAGATGGCACAGTGTTGGGAGGGGATAGTGTGTAACTGGGTGTGGTAGATGGCACAGTGTTGGGAGGGGATAGTGTGTAACTGGGTGTGGTAGATGGCTCAGTGTTGGGAGGGGATAGTCTGTAACTGGGTGTGGTAGATGGCACAGTGTTGGGAGGGGATAGTGTGTAACTGGGTGTGGTAGATGGCACAGTGTTGGGAGGGGATAGTGTGTAACTGGGTGTGGTAGATGGCACAGTGTTGGGAGGGGATAGTGTGTAACTGGGTGTGGTAGATGGCACAGTGTTGGGAGGGGATAGTCGTGTAACTGGGTGTGGTAGATGGCACAGTGTTGGGAGGGGATAGTCTGTAACTGGGTGTGGTAGATGGCACAGTGTTGGGAGGGGATAGTGTGTAACTGGGTGTGGTAGATGGCACAGTGTTGGGAGGGGATAGTGTGTAACTGGGTGTGGTAGATGGCTCAGTGTTGGGAGGGGATAGTCTGTAACTGGGTGTGGTAGATGGCACAGTGTTGGGAGGGGATAGTGTGTAACTGGGTGTGGTAGATGGCACAGTGTTGGGAGGGGATAGTCTGTAACTGGGTGTGGTAGATGGCACAGTGTTGGGAGGGGATAGTGTGTAACTGGGTGTGGTAGATGGCACAGTGTTGGGAGGGGATAGTCTGTAACTGGGTGTGGTAGATGGCACAGTGTTGGGAGGGGATAGTCTGTAACTGGGTGTGGTAGATGGCACAGTGTTGGGAGGGGATAGTGTGTAACTGGGTGTGGTAGATGGCACAGTGTTGGGAGGGGATAGTGTGTAACTGGGTGTGGTAGATGGCACAGTGTTGGGAGGGGATAGTCTGTAACTGGGTGTGGTAGATGGCACAGTGTTGGGAGGGGATAGTGTGTAACTGGGTGTGGTAGATGGCTCAGTGTTGAAAGGAGGGGATAGTCTGTAACTGGGTGTGGTAGATGGCACAGTGTTGGGAGGGGATAGTCTGTAACTGGGTGTGGTAGATGGCACAGTGTTGGGAGGGGATAGTCTGTAACTGGGTGTGGAAAATGGCTCAGTGTTGAAAGGAGGGGATAGTCTGTAACTGGGTGTGGTAGATGGCACAGTGTTGGGAGGGGATAGTCTGTATCTGGGTGTGGTAGATGGCACAGTGTTGGGAGGGGATAGTCTGTAACTGGGTGCGGTAGATGGCACAGTGTTGGGAGGGGATAGTGTGTAACTGGGTGTGGTAGATGGCACAGTGTTGGGAGGGGATAGTGTGTAACTGGGTGTGGTAGATGGCACAGTGTTGGGAGGGGATAGTCTGTAACTGGGTGTGGTAGATGGCACAGTGTTGGGAGGGGATAGTCTGTAACTGGGTGCGGTAGATGGCACAGTGTTGGGAGGGGATAGTGTGTAACTGGGTGTGGTAGATGGCACAGTGTTGGGAGGGGATAGTGTGTAACTGGGTGTGGTAGATGGCACAGTGTTGGGAGGGGATAGTCTGTAACTGGGTGTGGTAGATGGCACAGTGTTGGGAGGGGATGGTCTGTATCTGGGTGTGGAAAATGGCTCAGTGTTGAAAGGAGGGGACATTCTAGGTGTCCCATTTCCAGTGTTTTTGACAGCCATCAACCCATATACAACACCCTGCTCTATCTGGACAGGAAAGCCGATGGTGTTTCAATATACACAGAACCATGGACCTGCAATAGCTAACAGTACTTTACGCCCAGGGTGCGTCCTGAATATGGCACAGGGCCCTGGTTAAAAATAGTGCACTTTATAGGGAATAGGGTGCCATTTGGGATGCATCCCCAGTGAGTGAAGTGAGGTTATATGAGGTCGCTGTCAGCTGATCTGTGCCGCACCTTGTCCATCAGCGTGTTCTGCCACATCCGGAACACTCCCTGGTAACTCTTCTCTCTGGACGTGAAGGAAGTGAAGAACAACTGTACAGAAGAGAGACAGACGCTTCAGTTCAAATTAAAATTCCACCCCAAAACTGGCTGTTTTGCATATCAGCAATCAAGTTTTCAAGATATATAACTACTGAAATAAAATACAGAAATACAGCCAGTATGATGCATTTTGCTTCATATGATTCCCCCAAAAATATTAGTCCCAAAATGTTTTGCATGTCAAAAATTTTTGGGATATACTACAATATAGTTTTTGTGTGGAGTTTTGCTTTAATATTATTGCAGTGATAACCATCTATTGGTTTGCATTGAGGATAGACAGAAGGGGTAAGTAGCATGTTATTTTGTCAGTGCTGCAGCTGTACTCTTGAGCATGAAAAGTTGCTTGATGGGTTAAACCATGAAAAGCACAGGGTCTCTTAGCTCTGGTCCAAGGCGTTAGTGCATCTATCCAGGGAAATTGAACAGAACCCAGGTGGTGTTTGAGTGACTGTACCTTCTCCGAGTCTGTGCAGATCTGAATGGCGTTGGGAATCAGCCGTGCGGTCTTCTCTCTGTACATGGCCTTGATGTCCCTCAAAGTCAAGACTATCTACGACCACAGAGCACAGTGATGTCCCTCAGAGTCAAGGCTATCTACGACCACAGAGCACAGTGATGTCCCTCAGAGTCAAGGCTATCTACGACCACAGAGCACAGTGATGTCCCTCAGAGTCAAGGCTATCTACGACCACAGAGCACATCCTTAACACGACCAGAATAATGCAATATATACACATATTTACGATATATCATTATCCAATTTAATTCATCCCCTAAACAGAAAACTGTGCCTTTATTTTTCCTTTCCCTCATGTGTGAGCTCACCTTTGTCCCCCAAAACACATTGCTATAGAAACAGAGCCAGTTCTCTGACAGGTAGAGGCGTCCCTGCAGTAGAATGTCTCTCTGGAGGGCACAGGTGTAGTCTGGGGAAAATACACGGGACGCAGCAAGAGACAGGTATACACTTAGACACAGGTAAGGTACAGGTGTGCTGGTATATGCAGGTAAGCTGTATATAGGAAGTCTGGTGAGAGTGGTGCCGATATGTTTTGTTACTGAGAGATGGTGATAGGGGAGCCGTTTCTGGCTTCTCTTTCTCATTTTCTCTCACACACACACACACACAAACAACTCACCCACGATGAGTCTCTCTGACTCGGGCAGTTCTCTGAACAGCTTCCTAAACTCCTCAACCCTCTGTTTGTAGGTGGGGGCAGGCAGGGCTTGGGGGGTGGCCAGACACTGGCCCTGAGGGTCAGATCTCTGATTAACAGGCTGCAGAAATAACATTAGAATCACATCAAAACTCATTTGAATACTAATTACTACAAGAGGTCATCCTGGCTGAACCTCTGTTGAATTCAGTTATTTTTATTCTGTATATGGAATATATTAATCTGACAATTGGTCAATATGCTCTCGGTATTCAGTAAATACAGAGAAGGCCAAGAACTGAACACTAATGCAGCTGAAAAACAGTATCACCCCACAAGCTTTGTACATTGTCAGTGTTGGGGAAGCTACTCTGAAAATATCTATTACCAAGCAATTAATTCACAACGAAATAAGTTACGCTACACTAAAGCTACCCCTATGAAAAAGTCGTTCACTACATTCAAACTACTTCCTGAGAAATTATATGTAAATCTGAAATGTCATAGACTACAAATTGCAACAGCATATCTGTTTGGGGTTATACAGTGCCTTCGGAAAGTATTCAGACTCCTTGACTTTTTCCACTGTGTTACAACCCTATTCTAAAATGGATTATTTTTTTTTAAATCCTCAGCAACCTAGACAATACCCCAGAATGACAAAGCAAATTTTTTTTTTGTTGAAATTTTAGCAAATGTATTAAAAATCATAAACAGAAATACCTTAATTTACATAACTATTCAGACACTTTGCTCTGTGACTCGTATTTGAGCTTGGGTGCATCTGGTTTCCATTGATCATCCTTGAGATGTTTCTACAACTTGATTGGAGTCCAGCTGTGGTAAATTCAATTGATTGGACATGATTTGGAAAGGCACACACCTGTCTGTCTATATAAAGGTCCCACAGTTGACAGTGCATGTCAGAGCAAAAACCAAGCCATGAGGTCAGAGACAGGATTGTATCGAGGTACAGATCTCAGGAAGGGTACCAAAAACGTCTACAGCATTGAAGGTCCCCAAGAACACAGTGGCCTCCATCATTCATAAATGGAAGAAGTTTGGAATCACCAAGACTCTTCCTAGAGCTGGCCTCCCAGCCAAACTGAGCAATCAGGAGAAGGGCCTTGGTCAGGGAGGTGACCAAGAACAAGAGTGACTGACAGCTCTAGAGTTCCTCTGTGGAGATAGAAGAACCTTCCAGAAGGACAACCATCTCTGCAGCACTCCACCAATCAGACCTTTATGGTAGAGTGGCCAGACGGAAGCCATTCCTCAGTAAAAGGCACATGACAGCCCGCTTGGAGTTTGCCAAAAGGCACCTAAAGGACTCTCAGACCATGAGAAACAAGCTACACTGGTCTGATGAAACCAAGATTGAACTCTTTGGCCTAAATGCCAGAGGCACATTTGGAGGAAACCTGGCACCATCCCCACGGTGAAGCATGGTGGTGGTAGCATGCTGTGTGGATGTTTTTCAGTGGCAGGGACTGGGAGACTAGTCAGAATCAAGGCAAAGATGAACGGAGCAAATACAGAGAGATCTTTGATAAACCTCCTCCAGAGCACACGGGACCTCAGACTGGGGCGAAGGTACACCTTCCAACAGGACAACAACCCTAAGTACACAGCGAAGAGAACACAGGAGCGGCTTCGGGACAAGACTGAATGTCCTTGAGTTGCCCAGCCAGAGCCCGGACTTCAACCCGATCAAACATCTCTGGAGAGACCTGAAAATAGCTGTGCAGCAACGCTCGCAATCTAACCTGACAGCTTGAGAGGATCTGCCGAGAAGAATGGGAGAAACTCCCCAAATATAGGTGTGCCAAGCTTGTAGCGTCATACCCAAGAACACTCAAGGCTGTAATCGCTGCCAAATGGGTTTCAACAAAGTACTGAGTGAAGGGTCTGAATTCTTATGTAAATGTGATTTAAGTTTTATTTGTAATACATTTGCCAACATTTCTAAAAACCTCTTTTTGCTTTGTCATTATGGGGTATTGTGTGTAGATTGAGGGGGGGAAACTATTTAATACATTTTAGAATAAGGCTGTAACAAAATGTGGAAAAAGTCAAGGGGTCTGAATACTTTCCGAAGGCACTGTACATTAACGTGTCATTCAGCCTAATAAACACAAAAAGGATGTTTGAAGTGAGAATTAAGCAGGCCTGATGCCCAAAAGGAAATTGCCTACTTCACCCAAATTTTATTTTTGCAAAAAAACTAGTCTAGTTCCAGTAATTAGTTACACCACTGCATGGCGAAACAAAGTAAAGAACCACTGAAAACACTACCTAGATTTGAATTACTAGTTGAACTACATGTAAACTTTATTTAACTAGGCAAGTCAGTTATGAACAAATTCTTATTTTCAATGACGGCCTAGGAACAGTGTGTTAACTGCCTTGTTCAGGGGAAGAACGACAGATTTGTACCTTTTCAGCTCAAGGATTCGATCCAGCAACCTTTCGGTTACTAGTCCAACACACTAACCACTAGGCTACCTGCCACCCCATGTAGTTCTGTCACTAGTTCATCAAGTCAATTACTAATGATATGTCTACATAATACATGAGAGAATAGTCAGAATGGTCTTCTCCACTAGAGGGCAGGAACAGTTGATGTGTGTATGAGTGGGGAGTCGGCAGGCTTCATGGCATGCTATACTATAGGAGGCTGCTGAGGGGAGAACGGCTCATAATAATGGCCAGAACGGAGCAAAGGGAATGGCATCAAACACCTGGAAACCATGTGTTTGGTGTTTTTGATACCATTACACTCCAGTCATTACCACGAGCCTGTTCTCCCCAATTAAGGTGCCACCAACCTCCTGTGTATACTATGTAGGGGTAAGTGCATGATAGTCACAGACAGGTAAACAGAAGGGCTCCCTGTATCTTACCTCATGATCATCAGAGCTCCACCTGTACTCCCCCATGGAGGCTGTCTCGTCTGTGACATCAGTGCCCACCCCTGACCGGGACACCTGGTCCATCAGATCCACTGTTCCGCTGACTGGGTAGTAGAGATAGAGGCCTAGTAGCTTTAGCACACAAGATAATTCCAGCAGTCCATGTCATTATAGCAGGACTACTAGACTGGACATCCTGCTGCTATAAAGGGATTTGTTTGTTCATGGCTGGTCTCCACTGAAGACGATCAAACTTTGCAGACCATGCTAAGAGGTATGAGGATGGAATTGATATCCTATGCAGGACTCTCCTTAACCCACCTTTCTGATGAGAGAGAGTGGGAGCACAAAGAGGCACAACAAAACTGGTTTATCCTGCCCTGCCTGTCACACAGGAGAAACATTGTCGTTCACCTAGATTCCTAAAACCAATGTGGCTGAAGGAGAAATGTTGAGACTATTTAATATCAATAGTCCTATGAATTGATTTGATACATTCTGATCAGTAATCCCCCAAAAAATATCACTTTGAATACATATTTATATTCTGCTCTCTCAGGCAAACTTTTAATTTCCATTTTGTTCTGCAGTGCATTCAAAAGACTGCACATCAAGAGCAAGCATTTTAGCAGTGCGATTCTCAAGTGATTAACAAGATTCTTTGTATGATAGCTAAACACTGCGTAAAGGGAGATAAGTATTTGCTCGTCCACCGTGCCAAAATTACGTCGGCATACGGGCCTACATGCCACGTTTAGATGGACGTTGGAACTAGGAAACTCAGAAATTTCCGACTTACTAACTGGTTGTAGTTATACACGTGCCGCGTTCAACCAGTTAACCAGTCGTAAATGTCCGAGTTTTCTTAGTTCCGACTAGTACTTGAACGTCGCAATAGTGCGTGATCGCATCATTACCAGGCCAGTTGTCAAATTCCTCATCATCCGTCAACATAGCTGCTTTCAATACAAAAGTTAACGACTTGGAATAGCGAGTTGGATGATAGTTCAAAACATTTTTTCCCAATCAGAGCTCGTTTTTTTTCAAGTTGTTTTGAAAGCGGCACATATCTGATCTGTGCGATACAACATCAGTAATAAGCAGGTAAAAGACGGTGCACATTCATAACCTACCTGGAAATGACACGAGATCTTTATCTTCTGCACTGAGTCCTATGTGAGTCCGGGATGAAGCTTTGTGAAGACCCAGATTCCTGTAAGCATGTCACCACCAGCTCCGTTTGACAAGTGTCATTCATGCAAAACTAACTCAGGCCTTTCCTTCAGCAAGGTGCACCGGTAGGTTCTTTAAATAAATGTGTGGCGTCATAAATAGCCTATATGTGCTGCAAACCCATCCACCTGATAACAGGTGAGACGAGTGGACTGATGCTGCGTTCATAACCACGTGGGAAGGTGGTATTTACCACTTTTGAGTACGATGGAGAAAAAATCAGTTGAACGGCCATCCAACTGGTAATTACTAGTGGGAAACTAGTCTCTCATCCATGAGCTCCGACTTCTTCCACATGTTGAACTCTGACACCACCTACTAAGGAAATTACCTGGATTTCAGCATTTACAGCAGTTAAATGCAACAAAATATTACTTATAAAAAGCAATCTACTAATGGTTTTTGAACACAGTAATTTGTTCACAAGCATGATAGCTGTACTTTTAGTTTATGGTTAATGTTTGCCATTAGTCAATCAGCACTTCTCAACGAATGTGAATGCATCCAACTTCTATTTATGACTTCACAACTGGTAATTACCACCTTCCCACTTGGTTGTGAACATAGCATTAATTTTTCACCTGACCCAGCCCATAGAGGAAAATACATTGAAGGAGTTGTCACCATGGTCATGCTTTGCTCATTACCATTTGCATACTTTAACTGATGGCTGTCAAACAGGTCTAAAAAGAGCCATCATTCTCTGTTCTGTTCCAACCTCACAGATCTTGTTCTAGAGGTGCATTACCAAATCACTTCTCTCTACTCCAATTTCAAAGAATGTTCATTGGCAGGCACAGGACACAATACATCAAGCTATTATATTTTTTAAACAGGCAAATTCTGAGAATATGATTTATTGTACCTGCCCAACCTAAGGCTGAGCCTTCATCACCTGCATGAGCACCCAAGGGATTTAAAAAACAGCTGTACTGCAAAAACATCACAGTTCAGTAACTAATCAAAACTATCTAGCGACATACTTTAAATAATTACTGCAGTCACTGAAACTAGTCCAGGAGAGGAATGTATGTGTGTAGTTTCACTAGTTGTGTCTGACAAACCTTCTCCCAATAAGCACATTCACAGACAAAACTAAAGGGCGGAGCGCCACAGATTCCACACAGGAATTAGAGACACGTAGCAAGGCTAGTCCAACCAGCAGCACCAGAATTATTATTTTGTCACTCTCACACACCCACTCAGACGTGACTGCATATACTAGTGGAGGCTGGTGAGGGGAGGACGGCTCACAACAATGGCTGGAACGGAGCAAATGGAATGGCATCAAACCCATGGAAACCACGTGTTTGCTGTATTTGATACCATTCCACGCCAGCCATTACCACGAGCCCATCCTCCCCTTAATAAGATGCCACCAACCTCCTGTGGTGTATATACTTATTAACATGATCACCTGTATGTTCACTACTATTGTTAGTACAGTACATACACTAGTAGCAACCTGTTGATTACACTCACAGAACATGAAGAGAAGACTGACATGACTGAAAAACACACACAGAATAAATACCCACTATTTTGTTTTGTTGCCTTTTATTCTTTGGGACTTGTCCCATGAGCAGTAGAAAGGACAGGGTGAGCGCCCACCTCTCTCTCTCTCTCCCCCTCTCTCACACACACACACAGCAAGTACACAAGACTACACAGCATAAATCAGTAAATATGAACAACCAGACCACACGCTGTCCATGTCAGACGCCTGCAACAAATATAGAGTCACTCTGCTTATTAAGTATTTGATGTTAATATTCATCAATATTCTGTACAGATAGAGGGCTAATGAACGATAATTACATCAACTGAAGTCTTCAGGTACACAGCTAGGGCCAGAGACCATGTCCAAAATAAACAGGGGGAAGGGAGGGGCAATGCAGGGGTCTCACAAACAGACATGTAAACATACACACATTAAGGTGTTGGGGCAGATCTTCGACCATGCTGGGCCAAATATACTGGGGTATTTAGAATGTGTGAGGAAACAGAATACAAGAATACAGTACATTTTGTTCTCTTCTTGCCCATACACATGTTGAGTAAACTGATGGCAGGAGGTTGGGTGTAAACACAAGGCAGTGGAATGTGAGGCTGCAGTGGAGGTGGCTACAGAGTGGGGGGGGGGGCAGACATGCACTGTCCCCGAGGTCACAGGTGAGGGGTCAGGGGTGAAAGGTCCAGGGTGAAGGCTCAGTCCTCCAAGCTACGGAAGGAGTTCTGCATGTCCTCCAGCAGTTGGGCATAGTCAGACTTGATCTTGGCCTCTCCCTCCTTCACTGGGTCCTGAAACAGACCAGACATATAGAGTTACACAGACACACAAACAGATCGTGATACAGACAAATAGTAAGAGAAACACTCAGAGACAGCATAGAAATACAGAGAGAGAGAGATATAGGGAATACACACACACACACAGAGAAAGACAAACGAGAAACAGTCAGACAGCAGATGTACCTTGAACTTCATGGAGCTGAGTCTGTAGAGGATCTCTCCCAGGTGTTCTCGGATCATGGACCAGGTGATCTTGTTGTCGCTCTGAGCTGTGGTCTCCACCGCGTGCCTCGCCATGTCGTAGAACGCTATGATGTTGGACAGGATGCCTACCGTCTTATAGAAGGGACAAAACCTGCAGGGAGAGGTCAGGGAGTTACAGTTGGAATGACTTCACAGTCAATCTTTCAGTATTACTCAGAAATATATGAGTAGGTCAGTGAGAGTAAGTGCGTTTGAGTGAGTGAGTGTTTTACCTGTCGTAGGGGGTGTAACCATTCTGTTGCAGGAAGTCATCCTTGAGGAGCTTGGCCACCTCCAGGGTGATCTTATCAGTTTCGGCCAGCGATGCCTGTCACCATGACAACCAGGACAATCTCAATATTATGAAGCAGAGGAGGCATGGAGATAAAACCTCAGACTATAGAGATGCAGCCCAATATTGTCCCCACCTTCTTTCTTCCCCCTCCCCTCAGTTGCCCCTCACCTTGCCGACCAGCTGTACGATCTCAGCCAGGTCCTCCTCCTCCTGCAGGATCTCTTTGGCCTTGGTGCGCAGTGGGACGAACTCAGGGAAGTGCTTGTCGTAGTACTCGTCTAGGGCCCGCGTGTACTTACTGTAGCTGATCAGCCAGTTGACTGACGGGAAGTGCTTCCTCTGGGCCAGCTTCTTATCCAGACCCCAGAACACCTGAGAGAGGGAAGGATAGAGGGGGAGAGAGAGAGAGAGAGAAAGGGGGAGAGAAAGAGTGAGTGGGCAGAGAGAAAGAGGGAGAGAGGATGAAGGCAGGGAGAGAGGGAGGGAAAAAGAGGATGAAGAGTTGCATTCCCCTGCTCAGACGTTGCATGAACCAACCAATGGTTGTGTGCCACGTCATTGATTGTGTCAGACTGACAGATTGCTATAACATATGATGTGGTTAGCTGATACGTAAAATACCTATCCAGGCGTTGTCAGATCTGACAGGCATCAGCATCAGGAGCGTACCCAAGGATTGATAATTGAGTCCCTAAAGCTTGTCTTTATTTCTTTGCTTCATATGGATGAGTGTAATGACCTTAGTGATCACTGTTTTACAGCCTGTGTTCGTAATGGCTGCTCAGTGAAACGACCTGTCCTTGAATGAGCAAGCCTTCCTTCATGAACTGGCCTCTCTAAAATGGTATGGAATCAGCTTGATCCCCTCTGTCGAAGACGCTTGGACCTTCTTTTTTGATATTTTCTGTGGTATTGTTAACAAACACGCCCCCATAAAGAAAATTAGAATTAAAAACAGGTTCAGCCCCTGGTTCGACCGTGATCTTGCAGAGTTACTCCACCTCAAGAATTGCATTTGGCGAAAGGCTCGGCACACGCATACTCAGGCTGACTGGCTATCATTCAGGCAAATGAGAAATAAGTGCACTCAGGCTATCCGGAAGGCCAAAGTTAGTTACTTTATGGAACAGTTTCTCTGTGGGTCTAACCCCTTGAAGTTCTGGAAAACGGTTAAAGACCTGGAGAATAAACCCTCCTCCTCACAGCTGCCCATGTCCCTTAATGTTGATGATGTGGTTGTTACTGACAAGAAGCACATGGCTGAGATCTTTAAGGCACCACTTCCTGAAGTCAGGATTCCTATTTGACTCAGACATACCTCCTTGCCCATCCAACATTTCCTCATCTCCCACCCCTTCTAATGCAACTATCCCCGACGCTTCTCCCTTTTTTTTCTCCTGCCCTGCTACAAAGTTTCTCCCTGCAGGTGGTCACTGAGTCCGAGGTGCTAAAGGAGCTCCTTAAACTTTACCCCCCAAAAACGTATTCTTTAAGGTTGCTGCCCCTATCATCGCCAAGCCCGTCTCTCCTTTCTGGAGAGGTTCCCATTGCTTAGAAGGCAGCCACGGTTCGTCCTTTATTTAAAGGAGGAGATCAAGCTGATCCTAATTGTTATAGGCCTATTTCTATTTTGCCCTGTTTATCAAAAGTGTTGGAAAAAAACTTGTCAATAATCAACTGACTGGCTTTCTTGATGTCTATAGTATTCTCTCTGGTACGCAATCTGGTTCCACTCAGGTTATGGATGTGCCACTGCAACCTTAAAGGTCCTAAATGATGTCACCATTGCCCTTGATTATAAGCAATATTGTGCTGCTATTTTTATCAACTTGGCCAAAGCTTTTGATACGGTAGACCATTCCATTCTTGTGGACCTGGCTAAGGAGTATTGGTGTCTCTGAGGGGTCTTTCGGCTGGTTTGCTAACTACCTCTCTCAAAGAGTACAGTGTATAAAGTCAGAAAATCTGCCGTCTCAGCCACTGCCTGTCACCAAGGGAGTACCCCAAGGCTCAAGCCTAGGCCCCACGCTCTTCTGAATTTACATCAACAACATAGCTCAGGCAGTCGGAAGCTCTCTCATCCATTTATATGCTGATGATACAGTCTTATACTCAGCTGGCCCCTTCCCGGATTTTGTGTTAAATGCTCTACAACAAAGCAGACATCAGTGTGGATGACGGATCACCACCTCAAGCTGAACCTCGGCAAGACGGAGCTGCTCTTCCTCCCGGGGAAGGACTGCCCGTTCCATGATCTCGCCATCACGGTTGACAACTCCATTGTGTCCTCCTCCCAGAGTGCTAAGAGCCTTGGCATGATCCTGGACAACACCCTGTCGTTCTCCGCTAACATCAAGGCGGTGACCCGATCCTGTAGGTTCATGCTCTACAACATTCGCAGAGTACGACCCTGCCTTACACAGGAAGCGGCGCAGGTCCTAATCCAGGCACTTGTCATCTCCCGTCTGGATTACTGCAACTCGCTGTTGGCGGGGCTCCCTGCCTGTGCCATTAAACCCCTACAACTCATCCAGAACGCCGCAGCCCGTCTGGTGTTCAACCTTCCCAAGTTCTCTCACGTCACCCCGCTCCTCCGCACACTCCACTGGCTTCCAGTAGAAGCTCGCATCTGCTACAAGACCATGGTGCTTGCCTACGGAGCTGTGAGGGGAACGGCACCTCCGTACCTTCAGGCTCTGATCAGTCCCTACACCCAAAGAAGGGCACTGCGTTCATCCACCTCTGGCCTGCTCGCCTCCCTACCTCTGCGGAAGCACAGTTCCCGCTCAGCCCAGTCAAAACTGTTCGCTGCTCTGGCACCCCAATGGTGGAACAAGCTCCCTCACGACGCCAGGACAGCGGAGTCAATCACCACCTTCCGGAGACACCTGAAACCCCACCTCTTTAAGGAATACCTGGGATAGGATAAAGTAATCCTTCTAACCACCCCCCCCCCCCCCCCCCCAAAAAAAGATATATATAGATGTACTATTGTAAAGTGGTTGTTCCACTGGATATCATAAGGTGAATGCACCAATTTGTAGGTCGCTCTGGATAAGAGCGTCTGCTAAATGACATAAATGTAAAGCTTTCTTAATGTCCAACAAGCTTTCTCTAACCTTGACCTTTGTTTTGGAGGTGTTCAGAACAAGGTTATGTGGTTAGGTAAGTAGAATGACCCTCCTCCCACAGGTGTGATTACTACCTCTGAGGGTTTAGAGCTTGAGGTAGTCACCTCATACAAGAAACTTGGGAGTATGGCTAGATGGTGCACTGTCTTTCTCTCAGCACATATCAAAGCTGCAGGCTAAAGTTAAATCTAGACTTGGTTTCCTCTATCGTAATCGCTCCTCTTTCACCCCAGCTGCCAAACTAACCCTGATTCAGATGACCATCCTACCCATGCTAGATTACAGAGACATCATTTAAGGGTGCTCTCGAGGTAAGGGTGCTCTCGAGCGGCTAGATGTTCTTTACCATTAGGCCATCAGATTTGCCACCAATGCTCCTTTGAGGACACATTACTGCACTCTATACTCCTCTGTAAACGGGTCATCTCTGTATACCCGTCGCAAGACCCACTGGTTGATGCTTAATTATAAAACCCTCTTAGGCCTCACTCTCCCCCTATCTGAGATATCTACTGCAGCCCTCATCCTCCACATACAACACCCGTTCTGAGTCACATTCTGTTAAAGGTCCCCAAAGCACACACATCCATGGGTCTCTCCTCTTTTCAGTTCGCTGCAGCTAGCGACTGGAACGAGCTGCAACAAACACTCAAACTGGGCAGTTTTATCTCAATATCTTTATTCAAAGACCTTATCATGGACACTCTTACTGACAGCTGTGGCTGCTTTGTGTGATGTATTATTGTCTCTACCTTCTTGCCCTTTGTACTGTTGTCTGTGCCCAATAATGTTTGTACCATGTTTTGTGCCTCTACCATGTTGTTGTTGTTATGTTGTGTTGCTACTATGCTATGTTGTCATGTGTTGATGCCTTGCTATGTTGTTGTCTTAGGTCTCTCTTTATGTAGTGTTGTCTAACTTGTTGTGATGTGTGTTTTGTCCTATATTTATATTGTATTTATTTATTTTAATCCCAGGTCCCCGTGGCCGCAGGAGGCCTTTTGCCTTTCGGTAGGCCGTCATTGTAAATAAGAATGTGTTCTTAACTGACTTGCCTAGTTAAATAATGGTGTAAGTGTGTTCTATCAGAGCCAGACAGAAACAGGCCCTATCCACAGTTACCTGCACGATTCCCAGGGTAGCTGATGTCACAGGATCAGAGAAGTCGCCACCAGGGGGAGACACACTGTGGAAATGAAACAGAACATTGGTAACGTGGTTATAACGTTAGAAGAAGCACTCCACTTCCGCCTATTTCAGTGTGGCTTGATTGTGTTGGCAGGTTTCTGAGGTCTACTGGAGAGCTGAGAGGAGGAACAAGGGCTCCCCCGTGTGGTGAAGAGATGTAACTGTACTCACGCCCCCACAATGCTGACGCTGCCCTCTCTCTCTGGGTTGCCAAGACACTTCACTCTGCCAGCACGCTCGTAGAATGACGCCAGACGGGCACCCAAGTAGGCTGGGTAACCACTGTCTGTGGAGACAAAACAGACCTTACTTGATATGTTCCAAATAACTGATTTAAACCAAATTCACCCCACTAGCCCTAGAAGATGTCCTATACATTGCATTAAAAAGGCAACTATTTTGTATTTTGGGTGTTACCAGCTGCCACTCACCAGCGGGCATCTCAGCCAGTCGACCAGAGATCTCCCTGAGAGCCTCGGCCCATCGAGAGGTGGAGTCAGCCATCATGCTAACATTGTAGCCCATGTCCCTGAAGTACTCAGACAGCGTGATCCCTGCAGACACACACACAGAGGACAAGTAGGTGATTGGTTAGGGGGTGTGCTCCATGTTGTGGTCTCAGACCTGTCATTGGCTGGGAGGTTTGCTGTGTTATGCTCTGGGCCCTGTGATTGGTTCCTACCTGTGTAGATAGAGGCCTCTCTAGCAGCCACAGGCATGTTGGAGGTGTTGGCGACCAGCGCTGTTCTCTTCATGATGCTCTCAGTCTTCCCATCCACCTCCATGGTCAGCTATTAGACAGACACACTGTCAATCATCCTGACCTTCAATAAGAAAAAGGCTAACGCTAATGATGATGATCATGATAATCTAATGACATACAGCGCATTCGGAAAGTATTCAGACCCCTTGACCTTTTCCACATTTTGTTACTTTACAGCCTTATTCTAAAATTAATTTAATCAATGTTTTTCCTCATCAATCTACACACAACACCCCACAATGACAAAGCAAAAACAGTTTAGAAATGTTTACAAATGTATAGAAAAATAAAATAAAAAGAAATACCATTTACATAAGGATTGAGACCTTTGCTATGAGACTTTCTACAACATGATTTGGAAAGGCACACACACCTGTCTATATAAGATCCCACAGTTGAAAGTGCATTTCAGAGCAAAAACCAAGCCATGAGGTCGAAGGAATTGTCCGTAGCGCTCCGAGACAGGATTGTATCAAGGCACAGATCTGGGGAAGGGTACCAAAAACATTTCTGCAGCATTGAAGGTCCCCAAGAACACAGTGGCCTCCATCATTCTTAAATGGAAGAAGTTTGGAACCACAAAGACTCTTCCAAGAGCTAGCCGCCCGGCAAAACTGAGAAATCAGGGAGGTGACCAAGAACCGAATGGTCACTCTGACAGAGTTCTAGGGTTCCTCTGTAGAGATAGTTGTACATATGGAAGTTTCTTCTATCTCTGCAGCAGTCTACCAATTAGGCCTTTATGGTAGATTGGCCAGACAGAAGCCATTCCTCAGTAAAAGGCACATGACAGCCCGCTTGGAGTTTGCCAAAAGGCACCTAAAGGAGTCTTAGACCATGAGAAACAAAATGATCTGGTCTGATGAAACAAAGATTTAACTCTTTGGCCTAAATGCCAAGAGTCACGTCTGGAGGAAACCTGGCACCATCCCCACAGTGAAGCATGGTGGTGGCAGCATGATGCCGTGAGGATGTTTTTCAGTGGCAGGGACTGGGAGACCAGTCAGGACCGAGGCAAAGATGAACAGAGCAAAGTACAGAGAGATCCTTGATGAAAACCTGCTCCAGAGCTCTCAGGACCTCAGACTGGGGCGAAGGTTCACCTTCCAACAGGAAAATGACCCTATGCACACAGCCAAGACAACGCAGGAGTGGCTTCGGGACAAGTCTCTGAATGTCCTTGTGTGTCCCAGCCGGAGCCAGGACTTGAACCCAATCTAACATCTCTGGAGAGACCTGAAAATAGCTGTGCAGCAACACTCCCCATCCAACCTGACAGCTTGAGAGGATCTGCAGAGAAGAATGGGAGAAACTCCCCAAATACAGGTGTGCCAAGATTATAGCGTCACACCCAAGAAGACTCAAGGCTGTAATTGCTGCCAAAAGTGCTTCAACAAAGTACTGAGTAAAGGGTCTGAATACTTATGTAAATGTGATATCATTTTTTTTTTTTTTTTATACATCTGCAAAAATGTCTAAAAACCTATTTTTGCTTCGTCATTATGGGGTATTGTGTGTAGATTGATGAGGAAAAAAGGAGTTTCATCCATTTTAGAGTAAGCCTGTAACGTAACAAAATGTGGAAAAAGTCAAGTTGTTCTGAATACTTTCCGAATGCACTGTAACACCACCCACCTCGGGGAAATCTCGCAGAACTTCTGACATCTCGTTCCCACGCTCCCCGCAGCCTACGTAGACAATGACATCACTGTTGGAGTACTTTGACAGGGACTGGGAGATGACCGTTTTACCACAGCCAAAGGCTCCGGGGATGGCTGTGGTTCCTCCCTGGACACACCTGGACACAGAGACAGACAGAACAAACCGGGGGCAGGGAGATGGAAGCAGAGGTTGAGTATATTGGCAGATTCAGAGAACACTTTCTAATTCAGCTTCCTTGTAGTAGAACATTGAAGACAGATGGACAGAAAGACATTCTGATAGTGTCCTTGAAGAAAAGAGGGAAAATGGGGAGAATGCTAAGAGGGATTCCCTGAAGCAGAGAGATGGAGAAAGGTGAAGGAAGGATAGATGGAAAAGTGGGGTAAGAGAAAGGGGACTCACGGGAAGAGGGCGTCCAGTACTCTCTGTCCGGTCAGCAGTGGGTGATTGGCAGGTAGCTTCTCTGTGACCGGACGAATCTGTCGCACTGGCCAGACTTGGACCATGGTGAACTTTTCCTTCATACCCTCAAACTCCAGCTCCAACACCACGTCCTGAAACACACAGTCTTAATACATAAATGACCCCACATGTATTACTATGGATTTAGACAAGGTTGGGTGGTGGAACTAACCGAGACGTCATAGTTTCCAGGGGGAGCCACATAGGTGACGGTTCCTCTGTTCCTCGGGGGCAGCATGATCTTGTGCTTGATGAGGGAGTTCTCAAACACCATCCCGTAGATATCACCCCCTGTGATGTGACTGCCCACCTAAGAGGGGGGGGGGGGGTTAATGGTTATCAATTCAAACTTTAACATGAAAGCTAGAATCCTTAGTTGCTACATACATTTTTGGATTTATAGATTAACGATAGATACCCACTGATTCATGAAGAATATAACTTCTAATGATTTGTGAGCTTAGTTCAACTGTCGTACCCCATCAGAACCCAAAATATAAGCTTGATTTACCCCAATGTTCGTAAACAATGTAAACAAACACTGGATAGCCTCAAAACATGGTTAAAACTACCATTTTGATATCATGGATGGTCAGTACTTGCATCCATAGCTCAGTCTATGACTTTCACTGTGGTTCCCGAGTGGCGCAGCGGTCTAAGGCACTGGATCTCAGTGCTAGAGGCGTCACTACAGACACCCTGGTTCGAATCCAGGCTGTATCACAACCGGCCATGATTGGGAGTCCCATAGGGCGGCACACAATTGGCCCAGCGTCGTCCGGGTTTGGCCGGTATAGGCTGTCGTTGTAAATAAGAATTTGTTCTTAACTGACTTGCCTAGTTAAATAAAGGTTACATTTTTGAAAATTCTCCAGGTCCATTGCTCATCTTACTCCCAAAACAGAGGCGGGGTTACCGCTTTGTTATTGTTTCAATTAAGGATTCTAGCTTTAAATGTACAGTTCAGTATGTGGTCTAAGGAGACTTGAAATTGTGGATAGTGTAGCGCATCGAGTAAACCACGCAAACACTTTCCTCAGAGTAGTAGGACACACCCACCCGTAAGCTCTTGACGGGGGAGAACTCCCATTTCAGGTCTCGGTTGAGGGCTCCGATATTGACTCCGCGGGGGATGTAGATGCTCTGTGTTAGGTCGTTGATGTCCTTCAGGGGGCGCTGGATACCATCAAAGATGGAGCCCATGATGCCTGGGCCCAGCTCCACTGACAGAGGCTTCCCTGTCCGCAGCACTGGGTCCCCAACGGACACACCCGCTGTGACAATGCTCAGGAACATACTCACAGTGTGTGTGTGTGTGTGTGTGTGTGTGTGTGTGTGTGTGTGTGTGTGTGTGTGTGTGTGTGTGTGTTTCAGTACAGTGTAGAAGACTGAGTGTGTATGTACCGTAGAAATGTGTTCGGTAATGAACACTAAGGTGATTGTATAAATATATAGTAAGTGTGTATACACACACACACACACACACACACACACACACACACACACACACACACACCATGGCGGTTGGAACTGGTTCAGGGAACCAAACCAAAGACCCGAAAATAACTAAATTTTAAGGAACAGAATCAGAACTGCGAATGAAAGTGATCTATAATGTTCCAGGAACAGAACTGTTATTTTATAATCATGGCAACCGATTAATAATGTTTTTTTTACATTCAGGGTATATTTTTCTTCTGTTCCCACTAAAAACTCTGTAAAGCACCTCTGCAAAGCCCTCACCCTCAAACCTATTCCAGTGTCTACCCACTAGAAGATTTTTGCAAGTATGTGTGTACCAGGGTTTCCATTAGGAAAATTTGAAAAAACATCCATATACATTCAGATTGAACCTGGCGCAGCCAGCACCATCAATAAACAAGGGATATTGGCCAAACAATGTGTTTCGATGTGTAGGATATGCAAAATCTCTCCCTCAGCATGCTACGACACGCATTTCATTAGGTCAGATGGCTAGAACACCTTGTCTGCTATACAGATATAGGCGTATAGAAGGAGGCTAATTTGTTAATTTTATATCACAGTAAAGGAAGGAACGATGTAAACCGGTACTTTTGTTTTGGTTCTAACTGATTCAGAAATGTATTTTGCTTCTACACCTGCATTACTTGCTGTTTGGGGATTTAGGCTGGGTTTCTGTACAGCACTTTGAGATATCAGCTGATGTAAGAAGGGAAATATAAATACATTTGATTTGAAATTTGATTTGATCAGGAAAAGGAAAAAAAATGGTGGTTCTGTTCAGGAAAAAAGCGATCAGAAAATAACTTTTGGTTCCAACCCCTGACAGACAGGTGCAGTCATGTACACACAGGCATAGCACTGTATGTACCAGGAGAACACTGACAGTCAGGTACAGTAAAGCTTGCATCCCAAATGAAACCCCTATTAACTTTACAGTGCACTTCTTTTAACCAGGGCCCATATTTCTCTGGTCAAAAGTAGTGCCCTATGTAGGGAATAGGATTCCATTTGGGATACAACCAGTCAGGTGCAGTAACAGTATAACCCGTAAGGATACATGTCTCCTCGTAGACCTGGATGGTGGCCATGTCTCCCTCCAGCCTGATGATCTCTCCCACCAGCTCACTGTGGCCCACACGCACCAGCTCATACATGGCCGCTCCCGCCATAGCAGTGGCCGTCACCACTGCAGCACAGCCAGGGGACAACACAGGTCAGAGGTCACACACCATGCAAGCGAGACGGATCTCTAGTCAAAACTCCACGCCAGATTGGTGTAAACAGATTAGTGCCAAGCCAAGCCTCCTATCGCCTAGCTTACTACCAGAGGGATAGCTTTTTTTTCTTCCATTTAACCTTTAACTAGGCATAGCTGAGGCTATTACCAAAGCATCCCTTCTTCAGCTAGCCTAAAACCTTTAGAGCCTAAACAGAGGCACATGAGACATAGGTGAATGTGTATGTGAGATAGTGACCTGGGCCGGAGACTCCATGGACATATCCAAACTCGCTCTCTTTCTCCTCATCCCGGATCTTAGGCAGCTTGGACAGGTCCATCCTGACAGGCTAGATCTGAGAGAAAGAAAGAATGGAGTGAGTGTGTGAATGACAGTGATAAAGGGAGCGAGAAGAGAGAAAGAGTGGTGCACAGTCCACAGAGCACCACTGACGGGTTGGTTATTCAGCAACAAAACCATTGTGTGAGCAACTATGGGAAAAACAGATGGGTTGGCTTAGATTGTTGACAACATGTAAACTATATTTTAGTCTCCAATGTTTATTGAAAACAAATAGATTTTCTAAATGGTTCACTGATATGGATGAAAATACCCTCAAATTAAAGCTGACAGTCTGCATTTTAAACTCATAGTCATTGTATCATTTAAAATCCAAAGTGCTGTAGTACAGAGACAAAACATTTGTCACTAGCTAGGTTTCCATCCAATTGGCGACAGATTTTCATGGGAATATTATAGAATCCGTATAAAGAAAACATGCGCATTTTCCCACCAGTGGTATATTTCCACCAAATTGACTTCTTGCGGATAAACATCAGTGCGTGATGACGTAGTGCACACAAAATGTACTTTTTCGCTTAGGTTTTCATTTATCAAATAAAAATCTGAAGTTCAATGTGTTTCCATCGCATGTTCAACTCTAGCGATAGTTTTGTCACAAAAACTGTTGTGTTAAATAGTAAATGTGCCTACTCTGGTCTTGGCACCTGCGCTCTAGCCAACAGCTCACAGATACAGTGCAGGTAGGCTGTGAGGGTTGTCTAGTCTACACCATGAGATTATTATGGATTTCTATTAGTCAAACAGCAGTCAAGCATAGATCATCATCTCACCAGAATAAGACCCTGGATATTTATTGGAAAGCAGCGTCAAGCTCATTACCGTGCACTTTCACCACTCTGAAATGAATCAGAACTTATTTCATCTGTAGTCTAATAAACTGCATAGTTTTCCGAGTCGTGTGACTCCAAAGGTACTTCGATATGATGCATATTATATCAAGAACAATAACAGGACCCAGCCTCTGTGTAACTCTATACGTCTGGCGCATAAAGTAGTTTCCACCTCCATGTCCCGAAACATACATTTTACAGACACAAAAACACCTCACCATCTTGAACAAACAAAGTCTTTCGGCGTTAATAAAAATTGTACCGAAACTACCTGTTTCCATCACAGCTGTTACGATTTATTTTGTTATGGTATGACTTTACTTGCATAAAACACTATGGATGGAAACGTGGTTACTGTCCCAGTATGGAGCTCACCGTATATACAGCTGTATTGATTCGTGTTATAGCTGACTGCATCCCAGACCATAGTGAGTTATAGTCCTGGCTGGGACACTATTGACCCAGTCATTAGAAGGTCAATGGGCTTCTCATCCAACTCAAAATCCACCCACCCATCCATTCTGAATCTGTTCAAAGCAGCTTGTTAACCCTCCCCAACACTAAAAACATACACTAACAGAGTAGGCCAATTACTAAATGATGATTTCACACAGACAAATTCCCGCCCACACATAGGCTTAAAAATGAAGCTTTCTACAATGGTGAGAGGGACTCGCAAACATATAGCAAGCACACTATCGGGAAACAGCCTGTACACACAGATCCCTGTCCCTCTTATGTTACCATGACAATATCACCCCTTTTCTGAACCGTGACCATGGTGATATCCCAGCGACTAGAGCCCAACGTCACGACATCTCTCTCTCTCTAGGGAGAGAATGTTTTATTCCCTCTGGATCCTATCAGGAGCAAAATACTTACTGTAAAACAGGACAGACACTGTATACACACACTGACAGACTCACACTTGGACAGAATTCAATCATTTCCATTGTGATTTTGGCATAGAGACTCATAGGGTGGAATATATGCATGAAGCGTCACATGACTGTGGAACATGGCTGGCTGAGTTATATGGGCCGTTTGAGGAAGTGGAAAATCCTAGTGTGGGGTAGGATTGGGAAGTCAACTAAATTAGTGTCTTTGTGAATTGTATGAGATTCAGACACAGTGATTCACAACACTCTGGTATTTAAAAAGCTAGAGGATTAAATCCATATCCCTTGACACAACAGTGAGCATACTGCCATGCCTCAGGGCAGCCACCTACCAAGCTCAGCAATCTCTGGTACGATGCAGGCTGAAGTTGCCCTTAAAAACAGATCAGGGATCAGTTTACTCTCCCCAAAGTCCCTACCTTTATTGGGGGGAAAAAGTACTTCCACACTAATGGTTGTGGAAGTACAGTCAGAGGGTAAAACCCAGACATGCATCACATTTCTATGGACTCAGCCACATCATATGACACCAGTCATGTGACGTATGGAATCCTTTTATCAAGGATACACTCACTGAGCACTGCAGTGTTAAAATGTAAATGATCCGTACTCAGGAATGTCTCTCCAGTGAGGGTAACCAGTGACCAAACAAAGGAGCTTTAGCCTAATAAAATAATGTCCCATTCAGCATAATCTGTCTCATAATGAAACTAGAACGAGTGCTGGTTGCAAGATGTTGCATAATCCTGTAAACCCAACGGCTCACATTTAACTTCCTGTTCAAATGTCATGAAATAGTGCTAATTTACTAAGTAAGTGCATCCCAAATTGATAATGGATTCACACATTCACCAACAACCACCCTTCCCCTGGCTACCAGTGATTCTGAAGGGCAGAATCAGGAAGGCAAGCACTGAAGAGAGGGAGAAGGCCTACAGTACAGGCCGAGGTTCTAGGGCAGGGGTAGAACATAATTAGAATAATTTGTACACTGCAAATTGACCACAAGTTTGCCCAAAAAGAGGTTCTATTTGAAAATATAAATAATTTCATACGTTGATTACATTGAGACACGATCACATATATGTCTCCTTGTTTACATGTGGCAATACTTGGTAACAGATTTTCTAAATTAAACTCTTTTTTTGCTGAATTCATTGTGATTTTAACAGTCTTTTTTGACCCAAAACTAAAAAATATACACAACCAGTCAAAAGTTTGGACACCTTCTCATTCCAGGGTTTTTCTCTACTTTTACTATTTTCTACATTGTAGAATAATAGTGAAGACATCAAAACTATGAAATAACACATATGGAATCATGTAGTAACCAAAAAAGTGCTTAACAAATCAAAATATATTTTATATTTGAGATTCTTCAAAGTAGCCACCCTTAATGACAGCTTTGCACACAATTGGCATTCTCTCAACCAGCTTCATGAGGTAGTCACCTGGAATGCATTTCAATTAACAGGTGTGCCTTTTTAAAAGAAAATGTTTTGAATTTCTTTCCTTCTTCATGCGTTTGAGCCAATCAGTTGTGTTGTGACAAGGTAATTGAAATGGATTCCAGGTGACTACCTCATGAAGCTGGTTGAGGGAATGCCAAGAGTGTGCAAAGCTGTCATCAAGGCAAAGGGTGGCTACTTTAAAGAATCTCAACTATAAAATATTTTGATTTGTTTAACACTTTTTTGCTTACTAGATGATTCCATATATGTAATTTCATAGTTTTGATGTCTTCACTATTATTCTACAATATAGAAAATAGTCAAAATAAAGAAAAACCCTTTTATGAGTAGGTGTGTCCCAAATTTTGACTGGTACTGTAGTTATAAACTGTGTGGTTAGAGCCCGGAATTCTGATTGGCTGACAGCCGTGGTATATCAGACCATATACCACGGGTATGACAAAGCATTTATTTGTACTGCTCTAATTACATTGGTAACTAGTTTATAATAGCAGTAAGTCACCTCTGGGGTTTGTGGTACATGGCCAATATGCCACGGCTAAGGGCTGTATCCAGGCACTCCATGATGCATCTTGTCTAAGAACAGCCCTTAGCGGTGGTATATTGGCCATATACCACACTCCCGTGTTGCTTATTGTTTAATTATATGTGCATATCTACCTCAATTCTCTCTTACCCCTGCAGAACACCTTGGTACTGGTACCCTGTGTATATAGCCAAGTTATCGTTACTCATTTGTATTTATTCTTACTTTTCTATTTTCTTTCTCTGCATTGTTGGGAAAGGCCCGTAAGTAAGCTGTTAGTCTACACCTGTAGTTTTTGTGAGCATAGGAGAAATACAATTTGATAACAAGATAAAATAGTTAACCTTTCTCAGTCCTAGTGTAACCGATGTGAAATGGCTAGTTAGTTAGCGGTGGTGCGCGCTAATAGCGTTTCAATCAGTGACGTCACTCGCTCTGAGACTGGAAGTAGGGTGTCCCCTTGCGTTGCAAGGACGGTGGCTTTTGTGGTGCGATGGGTAACGATGCTTCGGTGGGTGTCAGTTGTTGATGTGTGCAAGGGTCCCTGGTTCGAGCCCGGGTTGGGGCGAAGAGAGGGACGGAACCTACACTGTTACATTGGTGCCGTGACCCGGATCATTGGTTGCTGCGGAAAAGGAGGAGGTCAAAAGAGGGGGTGAATGTAACCGATGTGAAATGGCTAGTTAGTTAGCGGTGGTGCGCGCTAATAGCATTTCAATCAGTGACGTCACTCGCTCTGAGACTTGAAGTAGGGTTTCCCCTTGCGTTGCAAGGGCCGCGGGTTTTGTGGCGCGATGGGTAACGATGCTTCGTGGGGTGTCAGTTGTTGATGTGTGCAAGGGTCCCTGGTTCAAGCCCGGGTTGGGGCGAAGAGAGGGACGGAACCTACACTGTTACACTAGTATTGAGCCAAAGAGCTGCAACTAAAACTGGTCCTGAATCAACACTTAGGGAAAACCTATTAAACCTATTTTTAACTAGCTGTTCTTTTTAACTAGCTGTTCTTTTTAACTAGCTGTTCTTTGTTATCAAAGATAGAAGACACAAAGGGTAGATCTTATTCTGAATATCCTGTAGCTTCCTTTCCCCTTCCTTGTCTTGTGTCCTTCATTAGACACAGCACTATACAGGTGAAAGAAAATCAATCGGTGGGATTTCACAATATTGCTTTAACTTAGGGTTTCCCAAACTCTGTCCTCGGGACACACATTTTGATTTTTGCCATAGCACTACACAGCTGATTCAAATAATCAACTAATCATCAAGCTTTGACCATTTGAAACAGCTGTGTAGTGTTAGGGCAAAAACCAAAACGTGCACCCCTTGGGGTCCCAATGACACCATTTGGGAAACAGTGATTTAACCTATCCTTACTTCTCAGATCAGTGCAGATGAAGGAGAAGGGAAGAGGATGTGAACTAACATTATTGAGATTCACCAAAACAGGCCCTACCCTATAAGCAGACACTTCTGATGGGAAATGCAACATCCAAGTGAGGATGTGGTGGGGCTGTGGCAGGTACACAGGGTCCTAACGCGCTTGTGCTAAATGCATTGAATGATTCTTCCTCTTCCGTAGTCAAACAGAATCATCCTCATGTGACACTGTCACACTAGCCTATGTCACTAGGGACAAACCAATGGAATAGGGCCGCTTGACTATAATGTGATTTGTCTTTGATTTACAATACCACTCTCTGCATGCATCTTCAACTGATAACGTTTGTAGTAGGGCTACTAGTCTCCTTCTTATCTCAGGTGCATTGCCCCAAAGTCTGCGGGTCAGTCAGCTGAGATTAAAGTAGCCCAATAATGGACTAAAGGAGCCTAACGTTACTGCTTATACTCCAATGATTTTACATGTTCTGTTTATAGGTGAATTGGCTCTGGAAGGCAAAACGGCCAAATAATCCATCTAAAACGTGAATCGATTCTCAATTGCGGTGCGGTTCAAGAAATATAAATCCCTCTACTTTCATATCAAAATAATTTCACAAACGAAAAATACACACTGACTGTCCACTTATAACCGGTTTTATCAGTTGCAGCCTACTGTATTTTTTTTTTTGACAACATGTTTGTGGTGTCGGTATTCCATTTACACAGGTGTTCAGACACGTATAGCTAATTAGCACAAAATGTCCACTCAGTCTTCCATGTTTTCCATAAACAAGCATTGTAATACGGAAATATTGGCTTGTGGGAACCCTATAAAAAGGTGTATATCAATTTAACATTTTGTTTTTTTACAATTATTTCTCGCCGATATGAAAGGTTCTTAAGTTTCCAAACCCGTACCGCAAGCAATGCGTGTTAAAGGTCAAACCAAGCATCACGGCTCTTAATTAACAGATGACGTCTTAGTCCAATGATTTAGGTGTAATGATCAAGGGCTACATTGCCAAAGGTGTCTTGTCAATATAATCACATGATCACCAATGCGCTGTAGCGTCGACATTTTTTTTACATGATCGAATCTATCCATGGCCATGCAACTGAAAATAACATAAGTAGTTGCATTGTTGCTATAAAAAAAAAACACATTGAGAGACAAATACATAACGTGCGGCACGATGTTTACGCATTTTTGCGCAACAACAACTGACATTTGAGAAGCCGCATTGCCAGCGTTGCAATTTGATGGTGATAAAAATCCATGTAATTTTTTTTTATTCAAATAGTCCTATATTTGAATGAATAACTAAGACCATGAATGCATTTAAATGTTCTAATTATCAAAATCCTTTGATAAACGACCGTATTATTTAAGCCTAGGTCATCTGTCAAAATCGCTGGCTGTGCCATTTTGATGCATTTCGAAAGAATTATGAAAAATCACATAATATAGACAGTGCATTTAAGCTAACTTGATGATAATAAAACGGCATAGCTACCTTCAGAAATTAAACGGTCCAGCGTCTTGATCCTCTGCCTAGGGAAGACGTGAGTGGCGATACGACAGCAAATGATCAGCTGACTTCATTCAATCCGAGTTTTGCAGATCGCGAGACTCGGGACTCACAACGCTGCAACTGCTTCCATTATGGCTCAAGCTCACTCTGGTGTCAAATATATAGATGGAAAAATATCTACTTCCTCTTGATATTCGTCTATAGTTTGAAATTAACATTTAAAAACAACAACACAAGAACAGAACAGCTGATTAATTAGACATGTTCCACGGTTGAGGCTCGGAACGAAAAATATATTGAAGGCTCCACAATAGGCTGAGGGCAGAAAAGCAAACGGTAGAATTATGTGGTCTTTTTCGAAAAAATATCTTTGCGTTTGAACCAAAATGGCGGTAGAACAATAGGATGTTGCGGTTACGTGTTAAATATGGATTACACTGTTGGACACTGGAGATTTGCATTGCACAATATTTTACGTCAGTGCTATGAATTCAAATTAATATCGAGTTGCGCCACAAATGATTAGAAATTGAATAATAGCAAATTATTATTAAGACATGTAAAAATCTAACAAAAATATCAAAGCCAATGGACAATACATACTTCAAGAACAAAAATCACGAAATGTTTCAATATTTCTAAAACATAACTTGTTTTTTTTATTCAACAGAAATATTTAGGTAATTTGCTCAACCCATATAATAAAAATATCAGGATTAAAAAATATAAACGTACAGTGAGTGACATTCTGCGATTAGACGGATGGGTATACAGATAAAATTGACTTGGGCTGGCACTTAGGATGTTGATGTTGTAGCTTCAATGAGCTAGGCAGAGGCAAAAAGTCTGATATGGACAGTGATGGTGCCAAGATGGCAGGAGCAGTGGAATAGAGATACTAAGGGCAGGCATTTATTTAAAGTACAGAGGAAAGTCGAGGAGGGGAGGACGGCAGAAAGGGACAGAAGAGAGGAGGCTATTTTTTACAAAATTAAGGGTGGGACACAGCCATTTGAATACGACCTTAAATATGATAGGAAAACATCCAACAGGAAAGTGTGATTATTGGCAGGAAATAGAGCCGTAGAGCTTGTATCGCTACAGTGTGGGCAGTATCAGAGGGAAAGAGAGAGGCTGAGATCTATTACGAGGGAGAAGGGGATACAGGAAATTAGTTTAAAGAGTCTGTTTAGTAGAATGTCATTAGACATAGTCTCCAATATGTTATCTTTTTTAAGAGCAACTGGGCTCGCGGGTAGGATTTAGTTTCTCCCTGTCTCTGGCCCACACTCCAGTACAGTAGGTGGCGGTAATGCGCCATAACGTTGGATGCCAACCGCCAATAAACCCCACCGAAGAAGAAGTGACTTTCTGCGCATGCGGGGTCAGAGTTGACTGTGGAGGAGTGCGGTAGCTCAGCTAACAGCTAGCAACATACATGTGGAGGGTACGACAGGAGGAAACACCAACTCTGTCAAAATTCCTCTACCCGAACTGTAAACTACCCAGAACCTCAACCACATCGAAACTAAAGAATAACAGTAGTTTACAATGAAAGGGTGAGTAAAGCCATTAAAAGAGATGTCTGTGTTCCTAGCACGGGTAAAGTTTTTTTTTTTCTTGTCTTTTTTTTTTTTTTCAACGGGGGGCGGGAGAGGTGGTTGCAATGCTAACGTTGGCTAGCTAAACCGTTTGCACGGTTAGGTAAAATAACAGCAGTGATTTGTCTCTACCAGTTATTAGACACACTATCTCATTGGTTAACTAGTTAGCAAATAACATATTTAACCTGCTAAGTGTGGCAAGTAGCGCGTGCATTTTCCATCAAATTAAACTTTGAACAAAAAGTCGGATAAGTTTTTCATTTTACCTTTTATTTAACTAGGCAAGTCAGTTAAGAACAAATCCTTATTTTCAATGACGGCCTAGGAACAGGAACGGCAGATTTGTACCTTGTCAGCTCGGGGATTTGAACTTGCAACCTGCCGCCCCAGTTTGTAACATGCCTGTTAGTTCGTGGAGCTAGTTAGCTAACTAACGTTAGCTGGATTTTGAAACGTTTGAAGTCTGCTCTACTTTGACGTAACTATAGTTAATTACTAGGCTACTTTACGCTACACAACTCCAAGCTTGTTCAAAAAGCTACGTTAGCTAACGTTACCTACCTAGCCGCTAGCTAAGTAAAGTAGCTAACACTTGCTAGCTAATTTAACTTGGAACAAATTAGATTAAAGCTGTAACAGTACTACCTAGTAGCATGCTGACGTTGGTCAGTACATTTTGACAATCATATTTAGCCATTGGCTAGTATTACTGGTTTCTGTGAAGGAGTGTATTTCGCTGACGTTAACTAGTTTATTAGGCAATCTTAAAATGACTCAAGTAACCCATTGATTCAACTACTGTTTGGGGCGTGAGCATAAACCACATGCTCTGAGCATTTTTTTTATTATAATGTACATATTCGTATTATACAGTGCATTCAGAAAGTATTCCGATGCCTTGAGTTTTTCCACATTTTGTTACATTACAGCCTTATTCTAAAATTGATTATGTTGTTTTTTGCCTCATCAACAGCTGATTTATTAAACATTACAATATTAAATTTACATAAGTATTCAGACCCTTTACTCATTACTTTGTTGAAACAGCAATTACAGCCTTGAGTCTTGGGTATGACGCTACAAGCTTGGCACACCTGTATTTGGGCAGTTTCTCCCATTCTTCTCAGCAGATCATCTCAAGCTCTGTCAGGTTGAATGGGGTGTGTCGCTGCACAGCTATTTTCAGGTCTCTCCAGAGGTATTAGATCAGGTTCAAGTCTGGGCAGTGGCTAGGCCACTCGAGGACATTCAGAGACTTGTCCCGAAGCCACTCCTGCGTAGTCTTGGCTGTGTGTTAAGGGTCTTTGTCCTGTTGGAAAGTAAACCATAGCCCCAGTCTGAGGTCCTGAGCTCTCTGGAGCAGGTTTTCTTGAGGGTCTCTGTACTTTGCTTCGTTCATCTTTCATTCGATGCTGACTAGTCAAATCAAACTTTATTTGTCACATGCGCCATATACAACAAGTGTAGACCTTACCGTGAAATGTGTACTTACAAGCCCTTAACCAACAGTTCAGTTCAAGAAGAGTTAAGAAAATATTTACCAAATAGACTAAAGTAAATATATATATATATATATATATATATATATATATATATATGAATTAAAAAGTAACACAATAACAATGCTCTATACAGGGGGTGCCGAGACAGTGTGCGGGGGTACAGGTTAGTTGAGGTAATTTGTACATGTAGGTAGGGGTGTTGTGACTATGCATAGATGATAAACCGCCAAGTAGCAACAGTGTACAAATGCCGTGCTACTCGGCGGTTTATCATCTATGCATAGTCACAACACCCTTACCTACATGTACAAATTACCTCAACTAACTTGTACCCCCGCACACTGTCTCGGTACCCCCTGTATATAGCATTGTTATTGTGTTACTTTTTAATCTTTTTCTATTTATTTTTTACTTTAGTCTATTTGGTAAATATTTTCTTAACTCTTCTTGAACTGAACTGTTGGTTAAGGGCTTGTAAGTACACATTTCATGGTAAGGTCTACACTTGTTGTATATGGCGCATGTGACAAATAAAGTTTGATTTGACTAGTCAATGTAAATAGTCCGGTGGCGATTTTATTAATTGTTCAGCAGTCTTATGGCTTGGGGGTGGAAGCTGTTTAGGAGCCTTTTGGTCCTAGACTTGTCGTTCCGGTACCACTTGCTGTGCGGTAGCAGAGAAAAGTCTATAACTTAGGTGACTGGAGTCTGACAATTTTATGGGCGTTCCTCCGACTATTATAGTCGGTGTCAAGGAACTTGAAACTCTCGACCCGCTCCACTACAGCCCCGTCAATGTTAATGGGGGCCTGTTCAGCCCTCCTTTTCCTGTAGTCAACAATCAGCTCCTTTGTCTTGGTCACATTGAGGGAGAGGTTGTTGCCCTGGCACCATACTACCAGTTCTCTGACCTCTCTATAGGCTGTCTCATTGTTGTCAGTGATTAGGCCTACCACTGTTGTGTCGTCAGCAAACTTAATGATGGTGTTTGAGTCCAGTTTGGCCACGCAGTCGTGGGTGAACAGGGAGTACAGGAGGGGACTAAGTACACCCCCCTGAGGGGCCCCAGTGTTAACCTGTTAGGGCTAGGGGGCAGTATTGACACGGCTGGATAAAAAAACATACCCGATTTAATCTGGTTACCACTCCTACCCAGTAACTAGAATATGCATATACTTACTACATATGGATAGAAAACACCCTAAATTTTCTAAAACTGTTTGAATGGTGTCTGTGAGTATAACAGAACTCATTTGGCAGGCAAAACCCTGAGACATTTTCTGACAGGAAGTGGATACCTGATGTGTTGTATTACCTTTAAACCTATCCCATTGAAAAACACAGGGGCTGAGGAATATTTTGGCACTTCCTATTGCTTCCACTAGATGTCACCAGCCTTTACAAAGTGTTTTGAGTCTTCTGGAGGGAGATCTGACCGAACAAGAGCCATGGAACGATGATGGCCCATTAGACACCTGGCGCGCGAGTTCATGTTGGGTACCCTCGTTCCAATACGTTATAAAAGACTATGCATTCGTCCACCTTGAATATTATTCATGTTCTGGTTAAAAAAGGCCCTAATGATTTATGCTATACAACGTTTGACATGTTTGAACGAACGTAAATATATTTTTTCCCCTCGTTCATGACGAGAAGTCCGGCTGGCTTAGATCATGTGCTAACAAGACGGAGATTTTTGGACATAAATGATGAGCTTTTTTGAACAAAACTACATTCGTTATGGACCTGTGATACCTGGAAGTGACATCTGATGAAGAGAATCAAAGGTAATGGATTATTTACATAGTATTTTCGATTTTAGATCTCCCCAACATGACGTCTAGTCTGTATCGCAACGCGTATTTTTCTGGGCGCAGTGCTCAGATTATTGCAAAGTGTGATTTCCCAGTAAGGTTATTTTTAAATCTGGCAAGTTGATTGCGTTCAAGAGATGTAAATCTATAATTCTTTAAATGACAATATAATATTTTACCAATGTTTTCTAATTTTAATTATTTAATTTGTGACGCTGACTTGACTGCCGGTTATTGGAGGGAAACGATTTCCTCAACATCAATGCCATAGTAAAACGCTGTTTTTGGATATAAATATGAACTTGATAGAACTAAAAATGCATGCATTGTCTAACATAATGTCCTAGGAGTGTCATCTGATGGAGATTGTAAAAGGTTAGTGCATCATTTTAGCTGGTTTTATGGTTTTGGTGACCCTGTCTTTGAATTGACAAAACATTACACACAACTCTTGTAAATGTACTGTCCTAACATACTCTAAATTTATGCTTTCGCCGTAAAACCTTTTTGAAATCGTAAAACGTGGTTAGATTAAGGAGATGTTTATCTTTCAAAGGGTGTAAAATAGTTGTATGTTTGAAAAATTTGAATTTTGACATTTATTTGGATTCAAATTTGCCGCTCTTGAAATGCACCTGCTGTTGATGGAGTGCACCACGGGTGGCACGCTAGCGTCCCACCTAGCCCATAGAGGTTAAGGATCAGCGTGGCAGACGTGTTGTTGCCGACTCGTACCACCTGGGAGCGGTCCGTCAGGAAGTCCAGGATCCAGTTGCAGAGGGAGGTGTTTAGTCCCAGAGTTCTTAGCTTAGTGATGAGCTTCGTGGGCACTATGGTGTTGAACACTAAGCTGTAGTCAATGAACAGCATTCTCACATAGGTGTTTCTTTTGTCCAGGTGGGAAAGGGCAGTGTGGAGTGCGATTGAGATTGCGTCATCTGTGGATCTGTTGGGGCGGTATGCGAATCGGAGTGGGTCTAGGGTGTCCGGGAGGATGCTGTTGTGAGCCATGACCAGCCTTTCAAAGCACTTCATGGCTACTGGCGTGAGTGTTATGGGGCGGTAATCATTGAGGCAGGTTACCTTCGCTTCCTTGGGCACAGGGACTATGACGGTCTGCTTAAAACATAGGTATTACAGACTCGGTCAGGGAGAGGTTGAAAATGTCAGTGAAGACACTTGACAGTTGGTCCGCACATGCTTTGAGTACACGCCCTGGTAATCCGTCTGGCCCAGCGGCTTTGTGAATGTTGGCCTGTTTAAAGGTCTTGCTCACATCGGCTACCGAGAGCGTCAGCCAGAACAGCTGGTGCTCTTGTGCATGCCTCAGTGTTGCTTGCCTCGACGCGAGCATAAAAGGCATTTAGCTCGTCTGGTCTCCGTAATAGTGTTCCGGTGTAGTAGGATTCAATCTTAATTCTGTATTGACGCTTTGCTTGTTTGATGGTTTGTCTGAGGGCATAGCGTGATTTCTTGTAAGCGTCCGGATTAGTCTCCCGCTCCTTGAAAGCGGCAGCTCCAGCCTTTAGCTCAATACGGATGTTGCCTGTAATCCATGACTTCTGGTTGGGATATGTACGTATGTTCATTGTGGGGATGACGTCGTTGATGCACTTATTGATGAAGCCGGTGACTGGGGTGGTGTACTCCTCATGCCATTGGATGATTCCCGGAACATATTCCCATCTGTGCTAGCAAAACAGTCCTTTAGTGTAGCATCCGTGTCATTTGACCGTAGCATCCGCGTCATCTGACCACTTCCGTATTGAACGAGTCACTGGTACTTCCTGCTTTGGTTTTAGCTTGTAAGCAGGAATCAGGAGGATATAATTATGGTGAGATTTGCCAAATGGAGGGCGGGGGAGAGCTTTGTATGCATCTGTGTGTGGCATGAAGGTGGTCTAGTATTTTTTTTCCTGTGATTGCACGTGACACGCTGGTAAAATGTGGTTAAACTGATTTGCTTGCCTGCATTAAAGTCCCCGGACACTAGGAGCGCCACTTATGGGTGAGCATTTCCTTCTTTGCTTATGGCCTTATAGAGTTGGTTGAGAGCGGTCTTAGTGCCAGCTTCATTCTGTGGCAGTAAAGAGACTGCTACGAATAATATAACTCAAAGGCGAAATCCATTAAAGCCAAGATAATGGAATTCATTGCCCTTGACAGTCAACCGTTCTCTGTCGTGGGAGATGTTGGCTTTCGCCGACTGGTCGAGCACCGGTACACACTAACAAGGGCGGTGTTTTTCCAGATGTTGCCCTAACAGAGTTGCACAGTAATAGCGTCACTGCTATTAGCTTCACAACATGCATACTATGGAACACCGTTTGGGTCTTTGCGCGTCAAAAAGATACAGTAGCACTGTCAAAGCTGTACACAAAAGTCTGCAAACAAGCAAACACCGGCCACGAACGATGTGTTTCCAATACCGCGTTGGTATTGAAGCATAATTTGTTCGACTGCAACAAATTATGCTTTATTAAAGCTAGTTACTGGAGTAGCTAGCTTTAGCTTGGTACCTAGATAGCACCAATCCAACCAGCCTGAAAACAATGAGCAGTAGAAACTGCAGTCGTTTTCATTATTCTTAGCAAAGATTTAGGAATCCTTGTAAGTTGTTGTTCGCCTATGGAAATTGAACTTCAATTCATGAAAGTAAATAGCTAGCCAGCTACTTAACCCTGTTGCCCAAGGCTAATGTTATAAGCAGCCATCTAGCTTCATCTGGCTAGTGAGGCCAGACCGGACCTGGTTATGTGTTGTGAAGCTAGCCACAATAAGGATTAGGCACAATAGTGGAATTTTCGGTTTGCCTTCAAAATAAAAGGAAGACATTGACAGTGATGCAAATAATTGTCATACTTTAATTTTGAAGGCTAACTGCAAAGTCCACTATTGTGGCTAATCCTTATTGTGGCTAGCTTCACATAGATGGGTCTGACCATCATTAATCAAATAAGAACTGTCTTATAAATTATGGTTATTTTAGATGACACCTGGATTGTTGTTTTCCTATGTTTTTGGGGAAGAACATTGTTTGCATTCATGAGCTAGCTAGCTTTTTTTTATGACCAGCACTGTAGGATGCGCGAGACAACTTTACCAGCATCATAGCATACGTATTGATGAATCGTTGTGACATATGAAATGAGTGATGGTGTAATAACTTAGTAAAATTAATGAACGCGTTAAATTATTGTGACGTACCGTATTATTCAGGTCCTGATTGGTCAACAAGCTTATTTGAGGTATCTTTTTTGACATGGAAAGACCCAAACGCCATTCCGTAGAAATCCTGATTGAGAATGAAACGACTGAACACATGAACAATGAAACAGCACAGCAAGTAAATGAAAGAAATAGGTTTTGATTATGTTTTACTGGTAATGGGGACATAAGTAAATGCCAACAAAATAACTTTTTGGTCAGTGTGTGTAACCTTTATTTAACTAGGCAAGTCAGTTAAGAACAAATTCTTATTTACAATGACGGCCCGAACGACGCTGGGCTAATTGTGCGCCGGCCTATGGGACTTCCAATCATGGCCTGTTGTGATACAGCCTGGATTTGAACCAGGGACTGTAGTGACACCTCGTGCACTGAGATGCAGTGCCTTAGACCTCTGTGTCAACTATTTAACTGTAATAGAATGCTTAAAAGGCCACTTTTTTTTTGGCAAGGAAAATGTCGGATATCGGCATCGGCCAAAAATGTCACGTCGGTGCATCACTAATAAGAATGAGTGAGTTTTTGTCACAACCCAGCTTGTGAAGTGACAAAGAGCTCTTATAGGACCAGGGCACAAATAATAATATAGTAATCAGTAATTTTGCTCGTTATTTAGCTAGCTTACATGTAAAACCTTATTTGTTCATTAAAAAAAACTCACCACCGGTTAATGAGAAGGGTGTGCTTGAAAGGATGCGCATAACTCTGTTGGGTTGTATTGGAGAGAGTCTCAGTTTTAAGTAATTTTCCACACACCGTCTGTGCCTGTATTTAATTTTCATGCTAGTGAGGGTCGAGAATCCACTCTCGCATAGGTACGTGGTTGCAAAGGGCATCAGTGTCTTAACAGCGCAATTTGCCAAGGCAAGAAACTCGGAGCGCAGCCCTATCCAGAAATCTGGCAGTAGCTTCTGATTAAATTCAATTTTCACAGAACTGCTTGTTGCAATTTCAATGAGGCTCTCTTGTTCAGATATCGGTAAGTGGACTTGCATGAAGGGATAACGAATCCAGTTGTCAACTGTTTCGGGAAAGTAATTGTGCACCCAGCTCACTCAGGTGCTTCCCTATATCACATTTGACGTCCGTAAGCTTGTTCATTTGCACACACAAAAAATCACACAATGATGGAAAGACCTGTGTGTTGTCCTTGTTAATGCAGACAGAATACTTCTTAACCATAGCCTCAATTTTGTCCCTCACATTGATTATAGTTGCGGAGAGTCCCTGTAATCCTAGATTCAGATAATTCAGGCAAGAAAAAACATCACCCAGATAGGCCAGTCATGTGAGAAACTTGTCATCATGCAAGTGGTCAGACAAGTGAAAATTATGGTCAGTAAAGAGAACTTTAAGCTAGTCTCTCAATTAAAAAACCGTCAATACTTTGCCTCTTGTTAACCAGCGCACTTCTGTATGTTGTAAAAGCGTTACATGGTCGCTGGCCATATCATTGCATAATGCAGAAAATACACGCGAGTTCAGGGGCCTTGCTTTAACAAAGTTAACCATTTTCACTGTAGTGTCCAAAACGTCTTTCAAGCTGTCAGGCATTCCCTTGGAAGCAAGAGCCTCTCTGTGGATGCTGCAGTGTACCCAAGTGGCGTCGGGAGCAACTGCTTGCACACGCGTTACCACTCCACTATGTCTCCCTGTCATGGCTTTTGCGCAATCAGTACAGATACCAACAAAGTCCATTCGATGTCACAAAGCTGTCCAGTAATTTAAAAATATCCTCTCATGTTGTCCTGGTTTGCAGAAGAGGATGTCTTCCTTAATTGACCCCCCCCCCCCCCCCCCCCCCCCATAAACGTAACGGACATATACCAGGAGCTGTGCCAGACCCACCACATCTGTTGACTCATCCAGCTATAACGCATAGAATTCACAGGCTTGTATGCGAGGAAGTTATTGTTTCAAAACATCTCCTGCCATGTCACTGATGCGTCGTGAAAGTGTTTGATGAAGTCATTGTCTGTTTAGATTATTTGGCCTTTTCCCCCAGCATTGTCCCAGCCATATCCGCGGCAGCAGGAAGAATTAAGTCCTCCACAATAGTATGGGGCTTGCCTATCCTAGCCACTCGGTAGCTCACCATATAAGATGCTTCTAGCCCCATCTTATTAATGGTATCTGTTGCTTTTATACAGTCTTACTACTTGAAAGTCGTCTTTATTCTCGCCCAAAAAACTCCTGTGGCTTATTTTTCACATTGTCATGTTTTGTTTCTAAATGTCTACGCAAGAGTGAAGGTTTCCCACGAGAGAGTAACAGTTAATGTGATTGGATGTTAATTATTTGACTAGGCTACCTGTATTTGACTTATTTTGCTGAACACTAGATGGTTTAAGTTTATTTTTGGCAGTGAAACGAGGCTACTCGGGTGAGAAAAAAACCTCACCCAAATGTATTGCCCTGTTGAAAAATATAAATGTACTGTTTGAAAATGTGAAGAAAAAAAGAATTTAATAAATAAAATTATCACATTTTTATTTGTCGTACCCCTGGGGGTACAGACTAATGGTGGGGTCTCAGAGCAGATGTCTTAGATTTGAATATTGGCAACGTCGCCAGGTCTCTGCTGTCACTCTATCCGGCCTGTCTGACTGCTTGCTGTTGAACACGTGACCAGCAGCTGTTGTCAGCATAGAGGTTTTAACATGAGTCGCCCTATAAATACCTCTGTGCGCTACCAGGAGTAAATCAATTGGAGGCAAATGGTCAAACTCAAGAGACATGAAAACAAACTCTCAGTCCCAGAGATTGACATTTACCTAAACATCATGCCTAATCTTTCATGATCAAGGCACACAGGAAAGGCTGTTTACATGCATAAAGATTGCATGTAACATGTCAGTCATCCCAATTGAATTAATGTGGGGTTTTGTCTTGGGGGGCAGATTTTGTGTCTGGTGTAGTGCTGTGTGCATGATGCCACTGTTAACATGTTGGGATGACAGGTGGCAGCTGTCAATGCATCTGGGCTGGTCCAGGTGGCACACAGTGGCAGGAGAACTGGCTGCCCAGCCAGCTCCCTAGAAGAGCTCAAGGCAGACCAGATCATGTCCTCAGGCACTGATAGACATCTGCGTTTACCAAAATACTTAATGTGAGTTGTGCCTTGTGTACACATACCATGACCACATGTGGATCAGTCGCTGTGGATATAAGTGCCACATTAAAAGTATTATGGATACCCCTTCAAATTAGTGAATTTGGCTATTTCAGCCACACCCACTGCTGACAGGTGTATAACATTGAGAGCCATGCATTCTCCATAGACAAACATTGGCAGTAGAATGGCCTTACTGAAGAGCTCAGTGACTTTCAACGTGGCACCGTCATAGGATGCTACCTTCCCAACAAGTCAGTTTGTCAAATTTCTGCCTTGCTAGAGCTGCCCCGCTCAACTGTAAGTGATGTTATTGGGAAGTGGAAATGTCTAGGAGCAACAACGGCTCACCTGCGAAATGTTAGGCCACACAAGTTCACTGAATGGGACCGCCGAATGCTGGAACGTGTTATAATCGTCTCACTACCGAGTTCCAAACAACCTCTGGAAGCACGTCAACACAAGAACTGTTCGTCAGGAGTTGAAATGGGTTTCCATGGTCGAGCAGCCGCACACAAGCCTAAGATCACCATGTGCAATGCCAAGCGTTGGCTGGAGTGGTGTAAAACTCGCCGCTATTGGACTCTGGAGCAGTGGAAACACATTGTCTGGAGTGATGAAACACTCTTCACCATCTACCAGTCAATGGACGAATCTGGGTTTGGCAGATGCCAGGAAAATGCTACCTGCCTTAACCTGTTATGGCTAGGAGGCAGTATTTTCACGGCTGGATAAAAAAACATACACGATTTAATCTGGTTACTACTCCTGCCCAGTAACTAGAATATGCATATAATTATTGGCTTTGGATAGAAAACACTCCAAAGTTTCTAAAACTGTTTGAATGGTGTCTGTGAGTATAACAGAACTCAAATTGCAGGTCAAAACCTGAGAGATTCCTTTACAGGAAGTGGCCTGTCTGACCATTTCTTGAACTTCTTTGCCATCTCTATCTTTTACAAAGGATCTCTGCTCTAACGTGACACTTCCTACGTCTTCCATGGGCGCTCAGAGCCCGGGAAAAACCTGAATGTCGTCATCCCAGCCCCAGGCTGAAACACATTATCACCTTTCTCAAGTGGCCGATTAAAGGACTGTGGGCTTAGGCGTGTGCCCTGGCCGCCCCCGTCTTTGTGATTTTTCCTCTGTTTGCCGAAAAGGAGATTCCCGGTCGGAATATTATCGCTTTTTTACGAGATAAATTGCATAAAAATTGATTTTAAACAGCGGTTGACATGCTTCGAAGTACGGTAATGGAATATTTAGATTTTTTTTGTCACGAATTGCGCCATGCGCACGACCCTGATTTACCATTTCGGATAGTTTCTGGAACGCACGAACAAAACGCCGCTATTCGGATATAACGATGGATTATTTGGGACCAAACCAACATTTGTTATTGAAGTAGCAGTCCTGGGAGTGCATTCTGACGACGACAACAAAGGTAATAGCATTTTTGTTATAGTAAATCTGATTTTGGTGAAGGCTTACTTACCGGGTGTCTAAATAGCTAGCCCGTGATGGCTGGGCTATGTACTTAGAATATTGCAAAATGTGCTTTCACCAAAAAGCAATTTTAAAATCGGACATATCGAGTGCATAGAGGAGTTCTGTATCTATAATTCTTAAAATAATTGTTATGCTTTTTGTGAACGTTTATCGTGAGTAATTTAGTAAATTGTTAGTAAATTCCCCGGAAGTTTGCGGGGGGTATGCTAGTTCTGAACGTCACATGCTAATGTAAAAAGCTGTTTTTTGATATAAATATGAACTTGATTGAACAAAACATGCATGTATTGTATAACATAATGTCCTAGGTGTGTCATCTGTGTTAACTCGAAATGACACAACGACAAGGTTCCAGTTTAACAAAGTTTACTATACTGTATGAACACACTACAAGGTAGCCATTAAACTCACGGCTAGGTCCATCCACGAACTAACTTCCTGCGCAGCCGCACTCTTGACTGAGTGATAGCCCCGTAATAACAGAAATATAGGGATACTTAAAACATGAACTTAACAATCTGATGAAGATCATCAAAGGTTAGTGCTGCATTTAGCTGTCTTCTGGGTTTTTGTGACATTATATGCTAGCTTGAAAAATGGGTGTCTGATTATTTCTGGCTGGGTACTCTGCTGACATAATCTAATGTTTTGCTTTCGCTGTAAAGCCTTTTTGAAATCGGGCAGTGTGGTTAGATAAAGGAGAGTCTTGTCTTTAAAATGCTGTGAAATAGTCATATGTTTGAAAAATTGAAGTTTTTGTATTTTTGAGGAATTTGTAATTGGCGCCACGCCTATCATTGGATATTGGAGCAGGTGTTCCGCTAGCGGAACGTCTAGATGTAAGAGGTTAATGCATAGTGCCAACTGTAAAGTTTGGTGGAGGGGGAATAATGGTATGGGGTTATTTTTCATGGTTCGGGCTAGGCCCCTTAGCTCCAGTGAAGGGAAATGTTAACGCTACAGCATAGAATGACATTCTAGATGATTCTGTGCTTCCAACAGTGGCAACAGTTTGACAGCATGATAATGCTCCCGTGCACAAATAGAGGTCCCTACAGAAACTGTTTGTCGAGATCTAATTGCTCAAAAATAGTGCCCGACCTCACTAATGCTCTTGTGGCTGAATGGAAGCAAGACCCTGCAGCAATGTTCCAACATTTAATGAAAAGCCTTCCCAGAAGAGTGGAGGCTGTTATAGCAGCAAAGGGGGGACCAACTCTATGTTAATGCCCATAAGTTTGGAATGAGTTATTTGAAAAGCAGGTGTCCACATACTTTTGATCATTTAGTGTATCTGTGTGTGTCGTTTTGCTTGGTTAGACCCCCCCCCCCCCCTGTGCCCAGCTGGTTGACCGTTCTGCTCTTGTTCCAGTAGCCGGATCGAGCTGGGGGACGTTACGCCCCACAACATTAAACAGTTGAAACGCCTCAACCAGGTCATCTTTCCCGTCAGCTACAATGACAAGTTCTACAAGGACGTGCTTGAAGTGGGAGAGCTCGCCAAGCTAGGTAAGACGAGACGGGCTTGCCCAATGACGTAGTCCCTTGTAGTCTATTGATGCACTTGTTTTGGTTGTTTACTTATGGTGTGTTATGAGAAAACGCTGCATGGCACTGATGTGTGATACCTCTGACCCCTGTGTTTGTAGCATACTTCAATGACATTGCGGTGGGGGCAGTGTGCTGCAGAGTGGACCACTCTCAGAACCAGAAGAGACTGTATATCATGACACTGGGCTGCCTAGCGCCCTACCGCAGGTTAGGCATAGGTACGGTGCAGATCTTTTGTTTTCGTACATCGACAATAGCCAGCTTCACACCATATTCACTTTTATCCTCTCATACTGTTTGCAGTTTTTTTTACATGTTTTCAAAAATATATATCATTTAAAACATTTTTTACATAATCTTAAGCTACCTAGGTGGGACAACCACATCAGTCATAGTTACTATATTGAGGGAAAATGTATTTACCATCTGCCAAGTCAGAGCTAGTCACTTGTGTTGCATGTTGTCAAACTCCTGATCTTCTGTCTTGTATTGTGACCAGGAACAAAGATGCTGAACCATGTGTTAAACATCTGCGAGAAGGATGGCACCTTTGACAACATTTACCTGTAAGTCTATACTGAAGGATCTGTGTTCTGCGTCTTAAGGCGCTTACAGATGGGCCACGGTAAACGGCAATCGAACCACAAGAGAATCCGCCTACCGTATGTAGAGACCAGCGCTTCCGGTTGTCAGCTTGAATATTGTCATTAAAACGTTTTGTTTGATTGGTTGACAACTCCGCTCATTGGTCAACTATGAGCAGCGGCTGCTTAAGACTTAAGCTAATGTCATCTTTTGGCGTCTCGAGCGCCAAGCCAGCAGCACCGCTCACGGGAGTGAGGACCACGAACCACGGCGCTAGCAAAACTGCATGTGATTTGCCACCCTACTCCCATGGAAGTCTGTGTTACCTTTGGTGCTTAGTCTGTAAGCTCTTTACGGTGCATCTCAGTATTTCTAAATGGACTCTTCTCATGTCCGCTCACTGTGTTGATGTGAAAGAACTGGACAGGTGAAAGCAATTGCCTAGTATGGGCATAGTATACACCATATTGCTTGCACCATTTCTCTGTTTTCACATCAGTGCAGATGGAGGAAAAGCCCTGCTATTGAGATGCATACTCAGTGGTCAGTTAAATGTTTGTCATCGCTTAACTCCTAATTCACACGCTTCTATCTGCGTTGACCCTTTTTACACTAACTCTTACTATTGTAAAGTGGTTGTTCCACTGGATATCATAAGGTGAATGCACCAATTTGTAAGTCGCTCTGGATAAGAGCGTCTGCTAAATGACGTAAATGTAATGTAAATGTAACTCATAACATACGCTGCTGCTACAGTTTATTATCTATCCTGTTGCCTAGTCACTTTACCCCTACCTATATGTACATATCTACCTCAATTACTTCGTACCCCTGCACATCGACTCGGTACTGGTACCCTGTGTATATATCCAAGTTATCGTTACTCATTGTGTATTTATTCCTTGTGGTATAATTGTTCTATTATTTCACTTCTCTGCGTTATTGGGAAGGGCCCGTAAGTAAGCATTACACTGTTGGTCTACACCTGTTTATGAAGCATGTGACAAATAAAATGTTATTTGATTTGGATTTCTTCTCTCATCTGACAGTCACGTGCAGATCAGCAACGAGTCGGCCATCGACTTCTACCAGAAGTTTGGCTTTGAGATCATCGAGACGAAAAAGAACTACTACAAGAGGATAGAGCCTGCAGACGCCCACGTGCTTCAGAAGAGCCTGCGCAGCCCGTGTGCGCCCCCTGGGGAAGAGCTGCAGAAGACCGAGTAGGGGCTGCAGCCTCAGGGAAAGAGCATGGTCGTGCCCCGCCTCCCCAGAAACAGAACTGTGACAGATGCCTATGGGTCGACACATTCATCCACTTTCTTCAAAGGATGTTAAAAAGAGCGAAACAAAAAAATCTAAGTTTAAAAAAACAAAACATGGCATTTTTATTTTGCAAAAAAAGAGTCCCAATAAAAGATTTTTAAAAACTAAACTAAGGGTTCAGAATCCAAAAGTGCTCAGAAAAGCTGCTGACTTAAGACAGTTTAGAAATGTTGGGGGGGTGGGGTGGGGGTGGTTCTGTGTTTGCAAATCATACTTTTTGTGTTTGAGTTTTTAAAAGCGGTTATAAAGGTAAGGGGACATATCTTTGGTGTTTGGACAAAAAAAAAACAATAGAACTGAATAGGAAAAAAATGTACGGTAAGAGATTATCGTTGACAAAGGAAGTCCCCAACTGGCAACATTATTGATGCTTTGAGTTGTCATGGTGACTCCTTCATAACACTGAACTCCAGCCCATCACCACCCAAGCCCAGGGACTTATGGGAAGTTTTTACTGGTGGTTGAGACTTCCTGTTTCTTCTGGCAATATGCGAAGTGTGAGCCTTGCATAGGGGATGCAATACTTCGTGACGTCAAAGCTCTGACGCCACTCCAGAGGGGAAAAGGAGAAATGAGTGCCCTCATAGAATGGGCATGAGGATTGATGAACAGTTTCAAGGTGTGGGAAGATTTGGGGGAGTGGATTCTCCTATTTGTTTCTGAATGGTTGTTTCTCAACCCATCTTTAATTCTCTCTTCAGCTCTTTCCCCCCCCCCTAAATGCCAACTGGCTCAGGGCTTCTCCTGGGCTTGCCACAGATGCTGTGTGAGAGAGTTCAGGAAACCCTCAGAGATCAGGGTGTGAGATGGGCAAAGATGTATGAGATCAAAGGATATAACTGGTGTCTTAAGATGAGGATGTTTTTGTCAAAGTACAAAGATGGAACAAGACATCCGGGGGGGGGGGGGGGGGGGTTGGTTGAGTACCCAGTCTGTGTATTTACAGTAGATTGGTGCCACAATTATTGTATCTCCATTTCAGGACTAGAGCAGTTCAATTGACTGGCTAAGATGGAGACCTCTCTGCCTTGGTGGAGTGCATGGATGAGTTTGTTGTGGATGCTTCTGTTTAGATTGGCACTTTATAGTTAGCCTGAGTACTGTCTGGTACCGAGACTAACCTTTAGTGGCCCTTTAGTAGGAGGTTGTAACCAAGTCAACTAGATTTATCAAGTAACCTTTCTGTGCGCTTCACTCATGACCATCTATTCAAGATTGTGGGAAGGTTGTGTGTTGGTTTGGGAGTTTCCTCTGTGGGCCCCTCAGAAGCCCAGGAGAAACCTTGCTGACTGCATGCTGGGAGAGTAGTCCCCCCCTCCACTGTTGTAAAAGCATGTTTTGTTTTCTTTGAAGAATTTTATATTTTCTGGAGCTCTATATTGTAAGACTTTTTAACCACCTAAATAAAATAAATACTATTTGCATTGTGGGTTCATGTTTATTTTTTTGTATATCCAAAACCACTGTCCAAGACTGGGATATGGATCAGACTGAAAACAGCATAATGGAGAAGCCTATTTGAAACTAGTCCATATTGCACAAGATTATTTCAGAGGGAATGTTGATCATCTCCTTATACTCAGATAATCTTTATTATCCCTGAGGGGCAATTTACTCTACAGCAGGAAGTCCAAATACATGAGTATAAAAATGCACTATTTTACAAGCTCAAATCTGACTCAATGGTTTGTACTGTGATCTTGCTTGAGCCGTCAATCTTTCAAACCACATTTCAGGAGTGTGACCCAGTACACATTTTGATTGGATCATAGACCGAATCTCTTGATTCCAATTCGTTTCAGTTTACCTACGCCTCTTTCTCCTTACTACTTGATTGCGTTAGGTTGTGAGAGTTGATTAGATCCTGGATGCTGATTGGTTGATATGAGGGCGTTGTGGGACAACCACTCCCGCAACATACCATGACGTATTGGATATTTATTAAATCATTATTTATTGAAGTTCATGTCTCATCATCATTGATTCGCTGCAAGCTAACGTGCCAATGATTTGTTTAGCAAAGCAACGTCGAAGGATTAGAATGAAAAGACTGGATCAAAACATGAAAAAGTAACTAATGCTGCGTTTGGATCGTATTTCAATGAGAACACGATGGTAAATGCCGTCACCGTAGACGGGACTTGCAGCCAGAGTTTAAATATCTCAACTTTTGCCGTGTGCCATATCATTCTTTTCTACCGGATGTTGTTTAGCAGTGATTTGTTTACTGAAATTACCATAGCAACGCATACCAACGTGCTGGCTTACTTTTGCGGTCACCCGCTTTCTTTTTTAATAAATTCAAAAAATAAAAAAACTATGCCGACTGGTATGACCGTTTTTGGGTCCCTCTTCTAAGGCAGCATAACGACCAGCCAGCCCACTTGTAATTATTTTTGAATATTCGATGAGGGTTGTTGACGTCAACCGCCTGTAACTCAATGGAGAGAGATGCTATGCGCTACGAGCCTCATGTCATGAACAGCCATCTCAAGACAACTCAAAGTTCCCGGGATGTCACGTGTCCTACTTATATCAGTACAATCGTAACAACGTAAGCATTATATTATATCAAATAAACCTCATGTAGCAAATAAGACATTCATAGTTTTGTTTAGCAAATTCGACACTCATTGACCTCCATTCTAAAAAACGAAATACGCCACCTGCTGGAGGGAGACAGATTTTCAGCCGAGTTGGGCCTCTTCCTCTCTGGGAAAACCAAAGTTTTGACAGGAACTACATTCCAAAATGGGGAAGGTACAGGTAAGTTGCTAGCTAATGAATTTAACAGTTTTCCTAATTTACAAGTGATTTGACAATCACAAGGGTGATTTGACAATTTTTCCAGGCGGTCTTTTGATTGCATTATTTTGTTCACCAGGTAAGCTTGATGTGAAGCCAAGCTAGCTAACACTGCTAGCTAGCAAGCTGGAGGGTGGGGGTTTAGATTTCCACGATATTGTTATCCCATGTACTGTGCATGTGAGTATGATTACTGTGTTTTATTTCAGTCGTTTGAATGCATACTTCAAAAGAGTGCTTATTTTATGCGAACCTACTTTAACACCAGGATAGCAGTGCTAGTTAGCTAATGATCTAACGTTAACTACCTAACAAGTAAGTTAGGTTCAAAATGGGGATGTTTGTGGGTCAACTCACTCTTTGCCAACATCACGCTTGTTCTCCAAGAATAACCGCTATTGCCCGCAATAGATCTCATTCAAGACAGCATGTCAGATTATATTCATTCATTATTTTCAGGTAGCTAACTGGGATAACCGACTCGCTCAGCGTTGGACTAAGCTCATTGTTTACATGTAAGGCCACAGTATCTTTAATTCCAACGACCCGGTTATTGGCAAGGGTCTGCTCTCCGCATCTCGTCCCTTCTTGTTGTGATAAATAGATGCAGCACAGTGTTATTCAGAATACACACAGCTAACTAGTAGATGGTGATTATCACAGAATTACAGCAATATAAATGCTTAATAACAAAACTGTTGTGTGGCTCATGTCTGACCTTACAAATTAGTTGTTAACATCATGTGGCTACTTGCCGTGTCTCATTCATGAGTGTGCATCTGTTACATATTTATAATCAAGTGTTTTGTCTAGTCATCATCCCTCCTCACTCCTTGGTCTCTTATGTTTGGGTTGCAGGTCGGCCAGGGAAGGGATTTGATGGTAGGCCTGCAAGCGTGGTGACCAGTTATACAGGCAGTTCAGTAGGCCAGGATGCCAGAGATGACAGAGAACCAGACTCCTGGCCATAAACCACGGTAAGGGCAAATCAATTCTTCTGCATTTAAGTTTTCAGGCACACAACATTGTCTAACCTCTGTATCCATTTTCTCTTTCAGAAAGAAGAAAAACAAGGAATCTCACAATGCAGGTGAGATATTGTTGTTGTAGTTTGGCGTTTTCTGTCATTTCCCAGCATTTCCTGGGAGTGACTCACTAAGTTTTTATGTTTGTTTTGTTTGGTTGTCATTAAGTTGAGAGACAGCGAAAAGAGAAGATCAATGCTGGAATTAACCGTATTGGGGACCTTCTACCCTGTTCCCAGGCACTGAAGCAGGTAACACAGGCTGCGTTTAGACAGGCAGCCCAATTCTGATCTTTTTTTTCACTGATTGGTCTATTGACCAATCAGATCAGCATTTAAAAATCCTGTGCTTTTCAGCGGTCTAAGGCACTGCATCGCAGTGCTAGAGGCGTCACTACATACCCTGGTGAGATCCTGAGTTGTATCACAACCGGCCGTGATCAGGAGTCCCATAGGGTGGCGCACAATTGGCCCAGCATCATTAGGGTTAGGGAAAGGTTTGGCCGGGTTATGCCGTTATGCTGACCAATTAGTGCAAAACAGATCATAATTGGCCTGTCTGTGTAAACACAGCCACACACACACACCTTTGTGTGTTTTTGCACCGAACCATAGAACTTACGGGCTCGGTTCTTTTCTCAAGGTGTGATATTTATCCTTTGGTCTGAGGCTGTAGCTCCTGGTGATATCCTGCTGTATGTGTTGTGTCAGTCTCCATGTAAATCCCATGCTGACATCCCCTTCGTCTTTAGAGTAAGAACATGATCCTTGACCAGGCCTACCTTTACATAAGTGAGCTGCAGAAACAAAATGACGCCATGCTTCTCGAAGGGGGAGAACGAGTACAAGGTGAGAGAGTTTGTGTCCTTCACAATAAGTATAGTGTGACAGTGCAGAAGTATGGTGTGACAGTGCATTTTCCTATTTGTTTGCTTGCATTTTACAGTGTTTGATCGTACACGTCTAGTTGTGCCAGTCTGTCTACATACAGTTTGAACCTACCTGTGTGAGGTACTGATAATATATGCCATTTAGCAGATGCTTTTATCTGAAGCCGTTTTTGCGTACATTTTACATACAGGTGTTTGAGAGTCTGTGTTGACTACCACTCATCCTTGTTGTCTCCAATCCCTGCAGTTGAGGAGATCCGGCGGCTGCGGCGTCAGCTGGACGAGCTGCGGAGGGAGAGCGGCCATTACATTGAGTTGCTCAAAGCCCACGACATCAACTTCCTGGACGACCCCACCGTCCACTGGAAGGGAAAGCTGCACTGTGCAAAGGTCGCCAAAGTAATGCCCACTCACCAGCTCCCCAAAGGAATTATTGTCTACTCCAATGGGAATGTGATATGCCCAGCAGGGAAGGAACCTAGTCCAGCTTCCGATCTGGGGAAGCAACCAGTCGAGGCTGGGATTGTTCAGTCGTCTTGTGACATCACAGCAGGGGTTAGGGTGAACAGGGCTCTTCAGCACGTCAGTGTCCCTTCCTCTGCCCCTCCGCTCCTCCCTAGGGCATCCCTAGCCCATATAGTGTCTACACCTGGCATCAAGCTGGTGGAACGGTGTGTAGAAGAGGTACCTTTAGCCCCCAAACTACCCCCCTCTGTGTCCTACATCACCCTCCAGGGTATCTGCCCTCTCCCCACGGTCACTGCAGCCTTGCCCCAGCCTGCCACCCCAGCACCTAGTCTCACTGTTGCAGCCAGTCTGGCCACCCCACTCCCGCTCCATCCTGTCCCCAGCTTTACAGCCCTTCCCCAGGTCATAACCACCCAGAACGCTTCCATCAGGACTATGAGCTATACAACTCTCAACAGCAGCCCAACCGTCCTTGGGGCCAGTGCAGCAGGGAGCACACAGACCACCTGGACCACCTTACAGCTGGCTGGGAACACAGTGCAACCTGTCTGCCAGTCACTCCCCACCCCAGAGACTAGCACCTCTGGGCAGCAGAGTATCCAACAGATTGTGGGCACTAAACTATCAGTTCAACCCATTCATATTCAAATGAGGCCACAGGTACCCATAAAGCCCCAGGCACCCATCACTGCCCATATACAAGCCCAGCCTTCCATCCAGAGAACACCCCAGCTACGGCCAGCTATCCTGGCCCAGCACCAGCACCAGCCCCAGCCAGTCGTGGCTTCCCAGCCACACTGTACTGTCCTCCCTCAGTCAGCCATAATGCCCCAGCCTGCTGTGGTAGCCCACTCAACTATGATGTCACAACCTCAACCTGCTGTACTACAACAGGCAACAGTCCCCTCCCATCCACAGACTGTCCTCATGACTCAACCCCAACCAGCTATGGTTCCTCAGGTCCAGGCTCAAGCCCACCCCCAGGCAGCTGATAGGCCCCTACTCCAGAACATGCAGGTGTTGCAAATGAACCCTACTGGGACAGCAGTTGCTGGGGTAACGACTCCCCAGAACACTAACAACCCGAGTGTTGTCATCCTACAGCAGGCCAATCCCTGCTCAGCCCAGTCGGTTGTCAGGGATGACTTAACCAATCAGACGCCTTGTCAGCACATCGTCATCATCCAGGCCTCCAATCAGCCTCCACCTGCACCTCCTCAGAACCCTCAGGTTGGCATGGTGCCCGCGGCAGCACCCAATCAGATTGTCGCTACCAGCTCCACAATTTCCACCACTGGGCAACAGATCTTTGGGGGTAAACAGTTGGTTCACATTCTACCCCGTCCCGTCCCTCAAACCCAGACACCCCAAGTCCCCCCGGTTCCCCCGAACCCTCAGACCATCACTGTGAACGGGCAGGTGTTTGCCCTGCAGCCCATGAAGACCTCTGAAAAGTCAGGCTGTAAGGGTGGCCAGAGCAGTCTCCAGCTGATCCAGCCCAGCACCGCTGAGGAGCCCAGCACCGCTGAGGAGCCCACCACCAACATGACTCTGCACACCCTGGGAGCCCTCAGCAGTCTCAACCAGAGCATCTCACAGGGCATGCAGCCGTGCATCTCCACCCAAAGTAACGTCCAGCGGACCCTAGCCTCACCGTCCTACTCTATAGTGCCACAGCAGAAGCCATCTTCTGTCCCCATTTTAGCAGCTCCACACAGTTCCCCCGTCAGGCAGATCCAGATCCCCAGTGTGACTCCACACAGACCAGGGCTGGCGATGGGTACAGGGAAGGCCTTGTGGAGACAGCCTGGCACAGCCTCAGTGCCCAGACCGAAGAGGGCCACCACCAAGAGGACCAAGTTAGTGAGGAAGAAGGAGCCCAAACAGGGACGGCCTGTCACCATCGCAGCGAAGCCAGTGGCTTTAACAGGGGACCGTCTGGAACAAGAGGTCACTGTGCCTCAGGGAACCCCATCCTCTGTTGCTGTGACAGTTCAGCCAAAGCCACTCCCTGTCAGCGCTACAGTTAACACACCCACAGTTAGTAGTAGTGAGGCTTCAACACAGACCAGACCTGTTGTGCTTAGTATCAACTCTACACTGTCCTCTCCTGACGGTAGTGTGACTACTAGTTCATATAGTGGACCAACTGTCTCCAGTGAATGGACCACACAGAGTAAAACCTCTGTGGCAAGTGCCACTCCGTGTACAGCAGCAGTTAGTAGTAGTAGTAGTAGTAGTAGTAGTAGTAATAGTATTATTAGCTCCACACAGAGTGAACTCGTTATCACTAGTGTTGTGAGTCTAGCTACTGTCACTTCTGCAGCAGATAAGCCTACAGTCACTTCTACTGTTTCTTCTCAGAGTAAACAACCTGTGGTCGCCGTTAGTGACAGCTCCTCTCACCTCAGACCTACAGCCAGTTCATCTGTTTCTTCTCAGAGTAAACAACCTGTGGTCGCCGTTGGTGACAGCTCCTCTCACCTCAGACCTACAGCCAGTTCATCTGTTTCTTCTCAGAGTAAACAACTTGTGGTCTCCGTTGGTGACAGCTCCTCTCACCTCAGACCTACAGCCAGTTCATCTGTTTCTTCTCAGAGTAAACAACCTGTGGTCGCCGTTGGTGACAGCTCCTCTCACCTCAGACCTACAGCCAGTTCATCTGTTTCTTCTCAGAGTAAACAACCTGTGGTCGCCGTTGGTGACAGCTCCTCTCACCTCAGACCTACAGCCAGTTCATCTGTTTCTTCTCAGAGTAAACAACCTGTGGTCGCCGTTGGTGACAGCTCCTCTCACCTCAGACCTACAGTCACACAGAACAGACAGCCGGTTACTACTACTATCAGCACTGTGCAAACTAGATCAGCTACCACTAATGGCAGTTCTAGACAGAGCAGATCTATAGTGACCGGTGCCTGTTCCACAGAGACTAGGTCTACGGGTGTGATGTCTTCAGCAGCATGTCAACCCTCAGTCAGCACTGTAAACTCAATAGGAAGTAGACCAGTGGTGTCTCTCCAGTCTGCTCAGCTCACTTCGTCATCACAGCCTACAACCCAGGGCCAGTCCCAGCCCGTAACTTCTCCTTCGGGCCCCTCCACTCCAACCCCCTGCTCCGGTGCCCTGTCTTTTGCCTCACCCTCTGTAACAGTCCCCATGACCATGCCATCAGAATACAGGAAATGGGTCCCCTATAACAGACCCTCGACCCAGCAAATGACCCTGCCCACTTCCACACCATCCCATCCTGTTGAGCTGAAAGTGACAGCGGTGTCAGGCAGGGAGAAGGAGCCTCAGGGAGAGCGCCACCCCAGCGCAGCGATGGAGAAAGCGAGCGTGAGGAGTGATGCTGCTCCCTCTAGAATGGACTACACTCTCCCACAGCAGGTGTACGCGCTAGACCACGAACCCTTGGATCAGCCTCCGGCTCCTAACAGACAGACTGACTCGCCCATGTCTGGTGGCGCAGGTGGTGGAAGGGGCTTCTCTGTGGCGTCTATGCTTCCCACAGGCCACAGTGTCAGTTCCTCGCCAGGTCATTTTGGACCGTTTACTTTTGCCACCGAGCAGGCTGATATCCTGGCTATGTTGGAGCAGGACAGTCCTGGGAGGAGGTTGGAGGGCTGCACCGTAGACACCTCCACCTCAACAAACACCCCAACACCTGCATGGGAACCCAACTCCAAGTCCCAGCAAGCCTCCAACAGCAAAGAGAGGGGTGCTGGACAACAGACAAAGCTCACCAAACAGATGGAGACTCCAGTGGCTAAACAGGTGTCTGTTAGGGGCCAGGCTGGAGATGTAGCAGGCAGTGGAACCTGCGCAGTCAGACATACACAGAACATCTCCTTCTCCCAGTCCCATTCTCACCCCCAGAGCCAGGCCCAGTCTGGTACTTCCGGCACCCTCAGCGTCAACAACCTGATCCGGCCCAGCTCCAGCCAGCAGCAGGCCTACCCAGGCTCCCTCAGTCTGGCTGGGCAGCTGGGCTCAGTCCCATCCCCTGCAGGGAACTCAGCCCATGTTTCCCAAACCTCCACCCCTGGCCTTCCTCCCTTCTCAGGCTCAGTCCAGCTGAACGAGTACGCCCCCTTGATGAGGCCCCAGGTGGGGGTGTGTGAGCCGCGATACATCAAGGACTCCAAGCGGCCAGCTCAGGACGATGTGATACTGTCCAGCAGTAACAAGCGACAGAAGACCTGCTCGTCGGCCTCTAACGTGGGCCGCATGGAGGTCAAACCCCTGGACCACAGCCAGATGATGGTACCCCAGCTACCCCCTACCTCCTCATCCATCATGACCAGGATCAACCCTGATGGAGTGGGTACCCTGTTCTCGGGCAACACCTTCAAGAATACAATGCTCCGACCCGCCGAGAGCCACTGCACCCCCCAGCTGCCCACACAGGAACACAACCAACCAGGTGTGCTCCACCTGCCCCATGGCCACCCCCAGCATGGTGCACCCCAGCCAGGCCAACACCTCGGGGGGAACCCCTACCTGAAGCAGCAGCAGCAACAGGAGCACCAGAGGCACCACCTGTACCAGCTCCAGCACCACCTGACCCAGCCTGACCCTGCACAGCTCCACAGCCTCCACCAGAGGGCGCTGCAGCAGGTCCAGAAGAAGCGGGGGCTGGTTGGAGGGGGTCAGAAACAACACCACCAGGAGAAGGGAGGAGTTCAGCAGCACCAGCATCAACAGTCACAACAATCACATCAACAACAACCTCAAACACACCAGCAGCAACAGTCACAACAATCACATCAACAACAACCTCAAACACACCAGCAGCAACAGTCACAACAATCACATCAACAACAACCTCAAACACACCAGCAGCAACAGTCACAACAATCACATCAACAACAACCTCAAACACACCAGCAGCAACAGTTGCAGCAACAGTCACAACAACAGCACCAACAGCAAACACAACAACAGCACCAACCACAAGCCCTGTCACAGCAGCAACATCTACAACAACACCCTCAACAGCAGCACCAGCAGCAGAGCTCCCACTCCAGACACCAGCACCTCCAGCAGCAACAGATCCAGCAGCAACACTTTGGGTCGCATCACCAGGAGAAGAGCTGTGAGGCCCAGCCAGGACCAGCAGGACCCAGAGGTCACCACAGCAGCCACCTGGCCCCGGAACACCTCAAGGTACAGGAACTACTGAGGCTGTGTTGAATACATAATGATTTTATTATCTTGTTTTGTGGCTCTGAGTATACATTATAAACATGGGCACGCCCTCCATTAGGATGATTTAGAATGAATTCTGTTTTCTGTATGTTTTTATCCATTATTTTCTTCTCTCCTCTTTCCCTTCCCTTCAGTCTGATCAGGACCACAGCAAAATGCAGAGGCTGATGAGCTCTAGAAACCTGGAGCAGCACCTGACCTCCCAGCCCAGCAACCTGGCCTCCCAGCCCTCCGACCTGGGCTGTGCCCCCCCGCGCCAGGATCACCACCGGGTCTCCAGCTACTCTGCAGAGGCCCTCATTGGGAAGGGCTCGTCTAGTGATGAGCAGCAGCGCATGGTGCTCCATCGACAGGCCACCCGCGGTACTACACAGGAACAGCCAAACCTACGGGGATACCTGGACACACCCAGAGTGAAGGGCAACGTCACACACAACCCTCAGAGCCGCCTGCCCCCAGACCACCCAGGTTCTGCAGACGTCCAGAGGGTCTCTGAGTGTCCTCCGTTTAAAACAGGGGGGCATCAGCTGGGGGGCTTTGAGGACATGACACCTAAATCAGGTCCCTCCTCTCAGAGAGGCCAGCAGGGGGGTTTCAGGATGAACCCGGGGCCTCCAGGGGATGGGCGAACCCGTGGGGGGTACAGTGGACCCCATCCTGGGACGCAGGGGGTGCAGATTGGTGCTCCAGGTCTTACCCGGGACCAGGAAGGATGTCATCAGAGTTTTATGCAGAGTCTCCTGGAGCAGACCGACCACCAGAGGGCAGTCCAGTGCTGTCCTCCGGTCAGTATGGAGTACAGCTGTGTGTCTGGCAACTTGGCAGGGGACATGCAGGCTAAAGCATCCAGCCACAGTGTTCCTCCCCCTCAGAAGGCCCTAGCAATGAGGCTTGGGGAGGGCAACAAGGGCCACATTCCTCATGGTAGTGGGAACATGGGCACCCACCCAGGGGTACGGACAGGCCTCCCCCACCCTCTTACCCCCCACAGCAGCTCTGAGCCAGGCCGCACCACAGCCTCCTCCAAACCGCCCACCGCAGTCAGCCAGCGCTCCCGCCAAATCACCCAGGAGGCCCAGAGCGTGAAGCTGAGGCCTGGAGAGCGACCACGGTCAGGCAGCCTGAGACCTGGGAACCCCTTTGAGCCTGACGTCCACCTGCTGGGTCGACCACAGTCAGGGAGTGAGGCGCGGCGCAGCAGTATCGTCCGCTTTATGGCAGACAGTGCCCAGGTCACCGGGGACAACAACCTGGTGCCTGACCAACACCTGGCCCAGAACTTTGGCTTCTCCTTCATGCCGGATGGAGGAATGAACCTCCCTCCTATCAACGCCAACTCTACTTTCGTCCCCCCTGTTAGCCAGACCAACTCCTCCCGCCCCTCGGCCCTGCTCCCCGTAGAGCCGCAGAACACCTTACCCTCCTTCTACCCCTCCTACCCCCCTGCCGCCCACCCCAGCCTGGCCAGCGACATCCCCATCCAGTACTTCTCCAACCAGATGTTCACCAGCCCCAGCGCCGACAAGAGCAGTTCTGCCCCCCTCAACAACCGCTTCGGCTCTATCCTGTCTCCGCCGCGCTCCGTGGGGTTCGCCCAGGCCAGCTTCCCCCTACTCTCAGACATGCCCCCTATGTCCATCAGCAACCCCTCTGGCATCACCCCACACCTGTCCAACTTCAGCCTCACTTCGCTGTTCCCTGAGATCGCCACGGCGATGCAGCCTGATGGTTCTGCCATGCCAATGTCCCCTTTGCTGTCCCTCTCCAACAATTCCTCTGCAGACTCAGGCAAGCAGCCCAACCGCCTCGCCCACAACATCAGCCATATCCTGGGGCATGATGGGAGCTCTGCCGTGTAGGTGAGGGGACTTAAGGTGTTGTCGTGCCAACGTGGCAGTCAGGAATGTTCTGATTCCATTTCAGATTGAACATTTAGAGTTGTATTACGTGGAGTCATGCCATGGCCAATTGAATTGACAGGATTTCAACTCTTCTGTTTGGATTCAAGCGGGTGGAAGGTCTGGGGATCTTTTCTGTTGGTCAGCTGAATGGTTTTTATCATATTATTTATGGTTAGTGTTATACTTTAACTTCCTGGCAGTTCTATTGATACCCTAACATGGCAGCGGATGCCCTAGTTACTGAAGTCATAGCATTTCACTGATCAGGCACTCCTATGACTCTAGGATGGGGGAAATTAAGCTTGTAAACCATATGGTTTGCAAATAGGTTTGACGTGATGACTTACCTGCTAGTAAAATTATATGGAGAGTTTTGTACTTTCATTGACTAACTTCTAAAAGAGGATCCATTTGGAAAACGTGCACAAAATTCTCAAAGTTAAATTTAACTTAAAATCAGGGTGTATAGTACAGAATTTATGAGATGTTTTGTAAATACGTTTCTTATGATAATTGTTAGTTTGATATGTGTGTATCTGTAAATAAATAAAGTTGATTATTAACGTTTTTTTATTGATTAGAACTTTGTCTGTAAATGTCCAGTTGGCACCAGTTTCCCTTCCTAAATAGTCACAGTACTGTAGGGGCCTTCAGTTGGTTGAAGGAGAAATCAAGTGAGGGATGAATCTGAAATGGAATCTTTGCGATTACACCTACTTATTTCAATTCTGTACAAAGCGCAAACCATTTAACAGGGTTAAAATGAAACACAAAAACAACCAAGGAAATGTCACTATAAGCTTTATTTACATGCAATAGTGCTTCTGCCTGTGTACCCATGATGTCTACACACATAAAGATGGGTTATAGATTCAGGAACTCCTTCATTTTTATCTTCCCCCTCGTGGGGAAGGCTAATACTGATGCACCTAGCTGTGAGGGAAGAATAATACTGACACACCAGTCAGATTCCCTCACAAGGCACAGTCGTTTGGAATAGTGGCCAGCATAAACAGTAAACAGACTGTCATTTCTGTCTAAAATAAAATGGAGCAGATAAAACTTCCAGAATCTTTCCCATTCAGTGATAAGAAAAAAAATCATGCTCCCAAAAATAAATAACTATACAATATATAAATCTCTGTACTGTAAAAATAACAAAAGGCAGAACGCTTTGAAGTTGCATATGTTCGTTAATACTTTGTTAATGATGAAAAATGCATAATATTTCTCAGTTATTTCTATACAAAACAGAAGAAGTTGTGAATCGCACCATTATAACACTGAACAGGACTGAAGTGGGAGTACATACAGAACACTGCATCACAACATACACGAGGGTTGTGTCCAATGTGCATTATCATTGAGCATATTCAGGTAGTACCTCGTCCAAATGCTTGCTCTCCATTCGCCTCTACCGAGCAGCACAACCCTGTCCATTGGTCTTTTATTTCCAGCTGAGGACAGTATAATAACCAGATGTCTGAGTTGTGGAAAATTTGAATTCTACAGGGAATGACTGAGGAGACTGGTTGATGTGCTGCTGATGCCTGGTCAGAGAAACAGTGGAATGGTACTTCTCTCTATCCTGTAGTATCTCATCCACATTCTGTTGAAGATTTCATTTGTGACTTAAATCAGCACCAGGATTGGAATCACATTCAAATACTCCTCCTTCCTCAAGAAATGCAGACATTAATATATACGAACACAGAGTAGGATTACAACGTGACAACAAACTCCCTTTTGTCCTGGTTGTAGCGACAGGACCCACAGATAAGTGTCTTTCAATATGAACATAGCCTTGTACACAGCATAAAACTATGTTTTTGTATGTACAAAAGCATAAATATATAAATATCTGTGAGATACAAAAATAAATACTTTTTGTTTTCTGTTTTTCTGATAGCGTTTTTTCAAGCGTCTGTTTAATCTGACGTCCCTTGTTCTACCGGTGGCGTTTCACTCTGGAGGGTGTTCACTTCCTGGAGTGGAAGTGCATCTTGGGATTCTGCCGTTGTAGCTGCTGAGGTTGTCGCCTTGGAGTTCTCCTCCTCCAGTGATAGCAGAGGACAGGGAGAGCAGGGTAGGTCTACACAGACAGAGGGGACTAAAATACATGTTTATCTAAAATGGTCATTTGAAATCTGCAGTGGGCATAACACATTCATTGCTCCTTAAGCATGAGGTAAATGCATAAGTTGCATAATGTTAAAGTTTTGTGAGAACGGACTTGTACCTTGATTGATGTCCTTCTCCCTTATGATATCCCCATTGTAAAAACGGGCGTTCCCCGTCAGGTCCTGACTGCTGATTGGCTGTTCTGAGGTGTTGAGTAGCTGGAGGGTGGAGTCATCGGGCAGAAAGCAGTGATCTTCTCTGTCTCCATGATGCTCAGGCTCACTGGTAGAGGAGGGACATGTTTGGGTGAGAATGCTTCTATACACACGTGTACATGCACACACAGAGACGGACCGACTGACTGAAATTGAGGATGTGAGAACAGTCCTGTACCTACCTGTTAGAGTAGTGGTAGACTGGGACGTGTCCGTTTGACATGGTCTGTGCTAGTAGCGTGCCACACTCCATATCATACTCCACATCCTCCTGCAACAGGAACAAGAGACATCAGTTAGACTTCTGTTATTCATGTAAAACAATGTGCCCAAAACTGAGATGCTCCCAACAGGGATTTATCGGTGAGATGCACAAGACACAAACTTGGCGAGCTTAGGTTCCCAATGGGGACGGAACTCAGTCTGACCTGATGTAGTCCTGGCAGGCAGTGTGTGGGTCGATGGTGTTTCCCGTTGGAGGTGTACAGTCCGATGGGTGGGTAGACGGCGTGCGGTGGGGGCAAGTGGGGGTCCAGGGGGCAATGCCCGACCAGTGCCAGGCCCTGCAGGGGCACCATGGTGTACTGGCAGGAGGAGACAGGGGACGCCACAGCTGGGAAACACAGGTCTGACATTTCCTCTGGAGGGGAGAAAACACAAGTACCGTTGTTAGACATGGAAGGACTTCCAGGGATTAGTCCATTCAAAATGGCGGGATTGGTCAGTTACATTTTAGTCATTTAGTAGATGCTCTTATCCAGAGCGACTTAGTTAGTGCATTCATCTTAAGATAGCTTCAATACATCTGACAAACACATATTACAGTTATAGTCAGTACATTTTTCCTCAATAAAGTAGCTATCAGCAAAGTCATAAAGGGGAGGGCAATTATACTTTTTTGTACTTTTACCCCTTTTACTCCCCAATTGGTAGTTACAGTCTTGTCCCATTGCTGCAACTCCCCTCGGGAGAGGCAAAGGTCAAGAGCCATCTGTTCAAGCCACACTGCTTCTTGACACACTGCTCGCTTAACCCGGAAGCCAGCCAAATCATGTGTCGGAGAAAACACTGTCCAACTGGTGACCGAAGTCACCTTGCAGGTGCCCAGCCCGTCACAAGAACCCGATGGGACAAGGACATCCCCGCTAGCCAAACCCTCCCCCAACCCCGATGACGCTGGGCCAAATGTGCGCCGCCTCATGGGTCTCCCGGTCACGGCCGGCTGTGACACAGCTTGGGATCAAACCCAGGGCTGTAGTGACTCCTCAAGCACTGCGATGCAGTGCCTTAGACCGCTGCGCCACTCAGGAGGCCTCAGGAGGGGGAATATTTGAGATACTCTGAGTTCAAACAACTACAGTTGTTTTTGGGACTAAATCGAACTTGATCCAACAACTACTACCACCACCCTCCTCATCATCATCATTCTCATCACTACTCACTCTCTTTGGCCCAGGCTCTCCACAGGCAGAAGGGGATGAAGGCTACGATGATGAACACGAGGGCCCCCAGGACCACGCCCACTATGAGGTAGGGGAGGTCGCTGGGGCGGGGCGCAGGCCCCCCGGAGTGCTCTGGTCTCTGGGACCACGTCTCCGGCGGGGAGGGCCGCTGGTTCAGACGAGCTGGGGGAGGGAGGGGTTCATTTAGTTGATGTAACATTTATTACAGTCAGGCTATCAAATTTATTCTACAAACAATGTTGCTTTTTTAGCGTTTCTCTGTAAGAGTACACGTGTGAATGAGATGCTATACAGGTAGAGACAGAGATCTGCTCACCTTTAGTTTCTAAGATAACCACGTTACCAAACTCGCTCTCTCCCCCCTCGTTGAAGCTCTGCATCTTGATGTCGTAGGCCGTCTCAGGCTGCAGGTCAGTGATAGAGTGCCAGTAGCGATCACCCTCCACCACATCCTTCTTATAGTCACTGTCGTTGTCACTGTCTGTCGGCCGGTAGAAGATGTAGAAACCGTAGACAGGGGTGTTGTTGACGGCAGTGTACTGTGGTGAGAAAATATATGAAAGATTGAATATTAACAAAATGATTGTAATTAGAGTTTTCAGCATACGTATAAGATGACAACACAAACATAAAGGACACACAGCCTGTTCCACTCACCGTCCATTTGAGGATGATGGTGGTCTCGTTGATGGCTTCATTATAAGTGATGTAGGGTCCGTCTACAGGGCGTTCGTTGGGCCTGCCGCCACCCAACACCGTGTAGGCCTTAGAGGGGACACTGGGGGGGCTGGCGCCAATCACATTCACCGCCAACACACGGAACTTATAAGACATGCCTACAGGGAAACAGAAAGCACACGGGTTAAAATAACCAAACAAACCTCTGTCTTTCTCTGACCACACTAATGGTGACCAGATGGTAACCATGTTGATTACTTAGTCATTATTCAAATAGGTATGATTATGATGATTACTAAAACAGTAATGTTGATGATAATCAGTCGTGCTAATGATGAGGATGATGAGGATGACGATGGTAATGATGATGATGAAGCTCACCTTTCTCCAGGCCAGTGATCTCCACAGACAGTCGTTGGGGGGGGATATTAGTGACAGCCACCTCCCATTCCCCCCCTCCCTTCCCTTTCAGCTTCTTAAACTCCACCCGGAATGACTGGATGGGGAAACCACGGTTACCGCGCGGGATCCACGTTACGTACGCAGACGTCTCTGTCGCCGTGGAGATGGTGGGCTTATCAGGGGCCTCGGGAGCTGTGGAAAAGTGATAAAGTTAAACGGACATCAAATCTATTATTGGTCCATATTAATGCACACATAACCACACTGACACAAGGACAGACTCACTCTCAATAACACTAAAGCCAAAACACTCAAAGACACAAGCAGGTAATGTAAACAACGTACAAAGACTTACTGTGAGCTCATCCTTTAGTGTTAAAAGTGAAAGAGAGATCAAGACAGATCGCATGTTAGTACAGAGTAGAAAAGTGAGGAGGTTAACAGTTAGTCAAACAGTTTAATAACAACTCTGTCAGGATGTTAGAAACAGCTGAAAGCGCTATTAAGAGTTGTAACTGTGGTCCATCTATGTTCCAACCATACTGGACAGTAGGAGAGGGGGACGGGGACTTACGAGAGAGGCGAGGTGATGGTACTGCAGGTGTTTTAGGGGGCTCGTTCTGTCCCCCTGGACCCCTACGTCCTGTTGGCACGGAAACAAGAGTATTAGCAAAAAGACACAAATACCGGGGAATGCGTCAACACGGGGGCATTTATGATAATAATTTTGATGAATAAATAAATCGATAGGTAAATAAATGTACCTTTGCCTGTCCTGAAGGTCATCATGGCCGGTTGTCCCAGGCCAGCACAGTTCTTAGCAGACATCTCCACCTCGTACAGACTGGCTGGCTGCAGCTTGGCCAGGGTCAGCTTGTGGAGAGACCCAGATATACAGCTGCTGGTCCACTCACCTGGAGGGTCCTCAATCTGATGGAGAGAAGAGAGGAGGCATTAGTTCGTTTGTGAGGACATGTAAAAATATGTCGTTGTAGGCAACTTTATAATATCTATTTAATTTTCGTTCATTTTTATTAGTTGTACTATTTAAATATTGATTACTGCACTGTTGGGTAGAGCATGCGAGTTAAGCATTTCACTGTACCTATGGATGTGACGACAAAACTTGAACTTAAAATGTAGTTGTAGACAAATATAAATCTACACTGAATAAGCAAAACAGTGTGTGTATTAGTACATGTGGGTTCATGAGTTAACTAGCCTTTACCTTTCTGTACTTGACGATGTACTCCACCACAGCAGAGCCTCCATCGTGGCGAGGTTTCCAGGTCAGATCATAGAAGTCGGCCTTGACGGTTCTGGGCTGGCTGAGAATGACAGGGGCCTCTGCCACAGAGATCTGCCCAGTTAGCCCAGAGCAGTCCAGGGTCAGCACGCTACCCGTGGCCCCGGGCTTCACTGGCACCTGCTCCCACAGCACCTTGTCTGGGCTCAGGGGACGCAGGTTGGACGGCAGCTTCCCTGACCGCGACGGGTTACTGGTTGGCAAGGTGACCAGTCTGGCAGCGGCCTGCGAGCTGCCCACGCCGTTCTCAGCCATGCACTGGTACAGGCCATCGTCCTGTGGGCCCACGTTGATGACACGCAGCACGCGGGCAGACAGGCGGTGGCGTGGCGACGTGGCCAGGGGGCGGGCGTTGTGGAGCCATACGACAGAGGGGGTGGGTTTACCCCTGGCCTGGCAGCTGAAGCGTACGTTCTCCCCCCACATCACCTCCTGTTGCTGGACCTCTACGGTCACCTGGGGGGGCTCTACAGAGACAGAGACAGAGATGGTTAGTTTGTGTGTTGTGAGTATAATGTAAGGTAATGTCTAGCATATATGCTTGAATAATGGCTGATTGTGAGTGTCTGTATGGTTGTGTGGGAGTGAGCTTGATTAAGTCTTAATTAAGTATGTCTGTATGGTTGTGTGGGAGTGAGTTTGATTAAGTCTTAATTAAGTATGTCTGTATGGTTGTGTGGGAGTGAGCTTGATTAAGTCTTAATTAAGTATGTCTGTATGGTTCTGTGGGAGTGAGCTTGATTAAGTCTTAATTAAGTATGTCTGTATGGTTGTGTGGGAGTGAGCTTGATTAAGTCTTAATTAAGTATGTCTGTATGGTTGTGTGGGAGTGAGCTTGATTAAGTCTTAATTAAGTATGTCTGTATGGTTGTGTGGGAGTGAGCTTGATTAAGTCTTAATTAAGTATGTCTGTATGGTTGTGTGGGAGTGAGCTTGATTAAGTCTTAATTAAGTATGTCTGTATGGGTGTGCGTGCCGGCGTGTGTGATCATGTATATTTGTGTGTGTGTGTGTGTGTGTGTGTGTGTGTGTGTGTGTGTGTGTGTGTGTGTGTGTGTGTGTGTGTGTGTGTGTGTGTGTGTGTGTGTGTGTGTGTCAGTGCCGTGCAGAGACAGGCCAAGCCAGTCAGTTGATGGTTGGCTGCTCATGAAGAGGCAGAATTCATTATCCCTTCAGCAGCCCTCACACTTTAATTAGTGCCAGCTGCTACGAGACGAGCACACAACCCAAACTCACAGTGAATCATTGTAAAAACATTCATCCAGTCCTGCTATGAGAGCTCTGCCTCCACACACACTCTAAATAACACAACCCTGCACTTTTATGTCTCCCAACAACGCTCTGCCAAGCTCACACACACACAAACACAGCGCCCACTATTCTCTCGCTTCGCCAAACGGGAGTCAGTCTAATCATCAAGTCTCCTTACGGAAACCCCGTCGAATGGAGCGACTCCATAAAGCCACGTTAACCCCACCTCACTGCTACAGTAACTCTGTTTCAGACCCTTTTACAACATGTAATATGTGTCATCACACAGGGCCTTCAGAGGAACAGGAACCTGCAAACCTCCATAACACCTCATCTTAGTATCATCCTACTGAACCCAAAGTTCGGCCCAACTCACCAAACACCAGCACGTCATACAGCACTGTAGCGGCGCTCTCCGATCCGATGCCGTTGTCAGCGTGACACGCATACGTCCCAGAGTCGCCCTCGCCTGCCGAGTCAATCAGCAGGTTGCTGAGCAGAAAGCGCGTGTTGTTATGGAAACGCAGGTCCTGGCCGTCCTTGGCCCATGTGACCTGCGGGGTGGGAATGCCGCTGGCCACACACTCCAGAACCAGACGCTGTCCCTTAGTGACCATGATGGAGCGAGACACTGGGGGGTAGATGATATGGGCCGCCTCTGGTGTTGAACCTAGAGGGGGGGGGGGGGGGGGGGAGGGGAGGGGGTTGTTTATCAATGAAGTCTGACTGGCCTTGTTCTAATCTTATTAAGAGGTATTTCAATGTTACAAATCACATCACTTTGTCATGCTCATGATGAGGGTTTGGTCATGTTTGGTCGTGTTTGGTCATGGTGACTCACGGCGTATGCGCAGGCGGTCAGTGGAGGTGGAGGTCTTGACTTCCTGTGTGACAGGGTTGTAAGCAGCACACTTGTAAGGCCCCTCGTCGTCCAGAGTGGCGTTGGCTATCTGCAGGTTCCCTGATGGCATGATCAGGTAGTTCCCTGTTCACAGACAGACAGAGGGAGTTTTTTAAACATTGAGGCTACACTGGGTAGGTACTGGATAGTGGTAGGCCAACACAATTACAACTGATCCGAGAGACAATTCTGTCACTGTAATCCTTGGGCATAGACAGGGCAAGCCATATACAGTAAGCTCCAAAAGTATTGGGACAGTGACCCATTTTTTGTTGTTTTGGCTCTGTACTCCAGCACTTTGGATTTGAAATTATACAATGACTATGAGGTTAAAGTGCAGACTGTCAGCTTGAATATGGGGGTATTTTCATCCATATCAGGTGAACGGTTTAGAAAATGCAGCATTTTTCTACATAGTCCCCCCATTTTAGGCGACCAAAAGTATTGGGACAAATTTTTCAAAAGGAATAAAGTTTAGTATTTGGTCCCATATGCATAGCGTGTAATGACTGCATCAAGCTTGTGACACATTTGTTGGATGCATTTTCTGTTTGTTTTGGTTGTGGTTCAGATTATTTTGTGCCCAATAGAAATGAATGGTAAATAATGTATTGGGTTATTTTGGAGTCACTTTTATTGTAAATAAGAATAGGATAGGTAAACACTTCTACATTAATGTGTATGCTACCATGATTATGGATAATCCTGAATGAACTGTGAATAATGATGAGTTGTCATACCCCTTCCAAAAATGCTAACCTCCCCTGGTATTGTAATAGTGAGAGGTTAGCATGTCTTGGGGGTATGATATTTGTGCGTCTGTAACTTTCTCACTCATCATTATTCACGATTCATTATCCGTAACCATGGTAGCATACACATTAATGTAGAAGTGTTTAGAAACATATTATATTCTTATTTAGAATAAAAGTGACTTGAGTAACCTGAGCAGGCTTAACCATTAAAGCCGGGACCGAGAGACTGAAAAACAGCTTCTATCTCAAGTCCATCAGACTGTTAAATAGCCATCACTATCCGGCCTCCACCCAGTACCCTGCCCTGAACTTAGTCACTGTCACTATCCGGCCTCCACCCAGTACCCTGCCCTGAACTTAGTCACTGTCACTATCCGGCCTCCACCCAGTACCCTGCCCTGAACTTAGTCACTGTCACTATCCGGCCTCCACCCAGTACCCTGCCCTGAACTTAGTCACTGTCACTATCCGGCCTCCACCCAGTACCCTGCCCTGAACTTAGTCACTGTCACTATCCGGCCTCCACCCAGTACCCAGCCCTGAACTTAGTCACTGTCACTATCCGGCCTCCACCCAGTACCCAGCCCTGAACTTAGTCACTGTCACTATCCGGCCTCCACCCAGTACCCAGCCCTGAACTTAGTCACTGTCACTATCCGGCCTCCACCCAGTACCCAGCCCTGAACTTAGTCACTGTCACTATCCGGCCTCCACCCAGTACCCAGCCCTGAACTTAGTCACTGTCACTATCCGGCCTCCACCCAGTACCCAGCCCTGAACTTAGTCACTGTCACTATCCGGCCTCCACCCAGTACCCTGCCCTGAACTTAGTCACTGTCACTATCCGGCCTCCACCCAGTACCCTGCCCTGAACTTAGTCACTGTCACTATCCGGCCTCCACCCAGTACCCAGCCCTGAACTTAGTCACTGTCACTATCCGGCCTCCACCCAGTACCCTGCCCTGAACTTAGTCACTGTCACTATCCGGCGTCCACCCAGTACCCTGCCCTGAACTTAGTCACTGTCACTATCCGGCCTCCACCCAGTACCCTGCCCTGAACTTAGTCACTGTCACTATCCGGCCTCCACCCAGTACCCTGCCCTGAACTTAGTCACTGTCACTATCCGGCCTCCACCCAGTACCCTGCCCTGAACTTAGTCACTGTCACTATCCGGCCTCCACCCAGTACCCTGCCCTGAACTTAGTCACTGTCACTAGCCGGGTACCACCCAGTTACTCATTCCTGCACCTTAGATGCTGCTGGCCTATGTACATAGACATGGAATCACTGGTCACTTTAATAATGTTTACATACTATTTTACCCATTTCATATATATATACTATATTCTAGTCAAGGCCATCCTATTCAACTGTTGCTGTACATATACTATTCTATCCTACATAATCTTCAGGTATATTACATATTCTATCCACATACTGTCCACAATGTCTATTCATCCCATAACATATATACACTACATGACCAAAAGTATGTGGACACCTGCTCGTCGAACATCTCATTCTAAAATCATGGGCATTAATATGGAGTTGGTCCCCCCCCTTTGCTGCTATAACAGCCTCCACTCTTCTGGGAAGGCTTTCCACTAGATGTTGGAACAGGGTCTTGCTTCCATTCAGCCACGAGCATCAGTGAGGTCGGGCACTGATGTTGGGCGATTAGACCTGGCTCGCAGTCGGCATTCCAATTCATCCCAAAGGTTTTCGATGGGGTTAAGGTTAGGGCTCTGTGCAGGCCAGTCAAGTTCTTCCACACCGATCTCGACAAACCATTTCTTTATGGACCTCGCTTTGTGCACGGGGGCACTAAGTTGGAAGCACAGAATCATCTAGAATGTCATTGTATGCTGTAGCGTTAACATTTCCCTTTACTGGAACTAAGGGGCCTAGCCCAAACCATGAAAACCAACCCCATACCATTATTCCTCCTCCACCAAACTTTACAGTTGGCACTACGCATTGGGTAAGGTAGCGTTCTCCTGGCATCCGCCAAACCCAGATTCGTCCATCTGACTGCCAGATGGTGAAGTGTGATTCGTCACTCCAGAAAACGCGTTTCCACTGCTGCAGAGTCCAATGGCGGTGAGCTTTACACCACTCCAGCCGACACTTGGCATTGCTCATGGTGATCTTAAGCTTGTGTGCGGCTGCTTGGCCATGGAAACCCATTTCATGATGCTCCCGACGAACAGTTCTTGTGCTGACGTGCTTCCAGAGGCAGTTTGGAACTCGTAGTGAGTGTTGCAACCGAGGACAGACGATTTTTGCACGCTAGGTGCTTCAGCATGCGGCGGTCCTGTTTTGTAAGCTTGTGTGGCCTACCACTTCACGGCTGAGCCGTTGTTACTCCTAGACATTTCCCCTTCACAATAACATCACTTACAGTTGACCGGGGCAGCTCTAGCAGGGCCGAAATTTGACGAACTGACTTGTTGGATAGGTGGCATCCTATGACGGTGCCACGTTGAAAGTCACTGAGCTCTTCAGTACGGGCCATTCTACTGTCAATGATGGTCTATGGAAATTGCATGGCAGTGTGTTCAACTTTATACACCTGTCAGCAATGGGTGTGGCTGAAATAGCCGAATCCACTAAGTTGAAGAGGTTTCCATATATATATATATACACACACACACACACACTACTGGTTAAAAGTTTTATAACACCTGCTCATTCAAGGGTTTTTCTTTATTGTTACTATTTTCTACATTGTAGAATAATAGTGAATATATCAAAACTATGAAATAACACATAAGGAATCATGTAGTAACCAAAAAAGTGTTTAACAAATAAAAATATATTTTATATTTGAGATTCTTCAAATAGCCACCCTTTGCCTTGATGACAGCTTTGCACACTCTTGGCTTTTCCAACAGTCTTGAAGGAGTTCCCACATGCTGAGCACTTGTTGGCTGCTTTTCCTTCACTCTGCGGTCCGACTTATCCCAAACCATCTCAATTGGGTTGAGGTCGGGTGATTATGGAGGCCAGGTCATCTGATGCAGCACTCCATCACTCTCCTTGGTCAAATAGCCCTTACACAGCCTGGAGTTCTGTTTGGTCATTGTCCTGTTGAAAAACAAATGATAGTCCCACTAAGCGCAAACCAGATGGTGTATCGCTGCAGAATGCTGTGGTAGCCATGCTGGTTAAGTGTGTCTTGAATTCTAAATAAATCACTGACAGTGTCACCAGCAAAGCACCATCACACCTCCATGCTTCATGGTGGAAACCACACATGCGGAGATCATCCGTTCACCTACTCTGCATCTCACAAAGACACGGCGGTTGGAACCAAAAATCTCAAATTTGGACTCATCAGACCAAAGGACAGATTTCCACCAGTCTAATGTCCATTGCTCATGTTTCTTGGCCCAAGCAAGTCTCTTCTTCTTATTGGTGTCCTTTAGTAGTGGTTTCTTTGCAGCAATTCGACCATGAAGGCCTGATTCACGCAGTCTCCTCTGAACAGTTAATGTTGAGATGTGTCTGTTGCTTGAACTCTGTGAATAATTGATTTGGGCTGCAATTTCTGAGGCTGGTAACTCTAATGAACGTATCCTCTGCAGCAGAGGTAACTCTGGGTCATCCTTTCCTGTGGTGGTCTTCATGAGAGACCGTTTCATCATAGCACTTGATGATTTTTGAGACTGCACTTGAAGAAACTTTCAAAGTACATGAAATCTTCTGTATTGACTGACCTTCATGTATTAAAGTAATGATGGACTGTCTTTTCTCTTTGCTTATTTGAGCTGTTCTTGGCATAATATGGACTTGGTATTTTACCAAATAGGGCTATCTTCTGTATACCACCCCTACCTTGTCAAACAACACAACTGATTGGCTCAAACACATTAATAATGAAAGAAATCTCACAAATGACCTTTTAACAAGGCACACCTGTTAATTGAAATGCATTCCAGGTGACTATCTCATGAAGCTGGTTGAGAGAATGCCAAGAGTGTACAAAGCTGTCATCAAGGCAAAGGGTGGCTACTTTGAAGAATCTCAAATCTCAAATATATATTTTTTTGTTTAACACTTTTTTGGTTACGACATGATTCCATATGTGTTATTTCAGTTTTGATGTCTTCACTATTATTATACAATGTTTAAAATAATGAAAATAAATAAAATCCTTGAATGAGTAGGTGTCCAAACTTTTGACTGGTACTCTATATTTATTTACACTCCAACATTGCTCATACTAATATTTCTATATTTCTTAATTCCATTCTTTTACTTTTTGATTTGTGTATTGTTAGATATTACTGCACTGTTGGAGCTAGGAACACAAGCATTTTGCTACACCCGCAATAGCATCTGCTAAATATGTGTATGCGACCAATAAAATGTGATTTGATTTGATTTAGGCCTACAGCAGTCTTTCAACAACAGAGTGCACTGTCAGCACCAGCCACACGGTGGTGTCCTGGAGCCTCACGTAGAGACAGCCAGTGAACTCTCCTCAACGTGGTTTTCCTTTCCCTCTCTCTCTGTAAGCCACACATCCCCTCCTGAGGCTCCCAGCCATCTACATATCAGCCACAGAGAGGGCCTTTTTCTCTCAAATAACTCAAGAAATAAATGGTTGCAAAATAAACAACAGTATTCCCATGTTTCAACATTACCCAGATAATTGCCTTATCTGCAGTTTAATGATGGGCCAGATAGCTAGGAAAGATACAGCATTCCAGTAATCCAGGGAAAGATATAGTGAAAGAGAGAGAGAGGGAAAATACTAATGAGAGGGGACAGAGAGAGAGATAAAGAGAGGGGGAGCGAAAGAGAATGAGAATGCCAAAGAGAGAGAAAAAGTATGAATTACAGTAGAGTACGAGGAGAGAGATTGCTTGAGAGAGAAAGAGGGAGGAAGTGAGAGGGGGATAGAATGCAAACTAGACAGGGAAAGAGAATAGGCCTGTAACGGAATGATCGATCCATACCCTTGGAGGTCTCGAGCCACTCCTGTTTGACACTGTAGCGGACCTGGGCCTTGGGCTGGCTCTCAGGGAGGTGACATACGATCACAGCCGTGTTCCCCTCATCCACCTCAATGTCCTGCTGGTCGTCTTGTTCAAAGTCACGCAACTCTGAGATACAGGGAGGACAAGAAAGAGGTCAGGAGAGACACTAACACACACAGATACACATAAACATGTCCCACCATGGAGCCAACCCTGTCGGAGCACCACAGAAGCTCTCCCATAAACACAATTGCGGAATATACACACATTTGCTTCCTCAACCCAGCCAGCATGTGTAAGTGCTCCAGTCTGTAGTCCATCAATCTGGAGCAGGATGACAACACAATAACTATAAAATGGGAAGATGGGAACTACTAAAATGGGCATTCCAATTCAAGGCAATATTCTATAACAGTGCAAATGGACCAGTCCAGCGGCCATATTGGGCTGTACCATTCTAGACTGTTTGATTAATTCTACTTCTATGAATAGAGCATGTGTGTGTGTCAGAGCAGAGCTGAGCAGGGGGCTGACTGTGTGACAGAGACTGAGGGGCTGCCTGGTTAGTGGTTGGTTACTGTGTGACAGAGACTGAGGGGCTGCCTGGTTAGTGGTTGGTTACTGTGGGACAGAGACTGAGGGGCTGCCTGGTTAGTGGTTGGTTACTGTGGGACAGAGACTGAGGGCCTGCCTGGTTAGTGGTTGGTTACTGTGGGAAA